>NW_024609857.1:175050114-175179442 GCF_016920785.2 Ixodes scapularis | reverse complement strand
TACCTCTGCTGCCAGGCGACGATGTCCTCTTGTACAATCAGCCGCGAGTTTCGTTCCCTCTTGTCATGCTCGAATCTGATGTCGTGGAGAAGGCGACGCACAGTCCAAGCCTTCAACGAGGGAAGTTCAGTGCTTGCGCAGAATTCGGCCGTTATCTTCTTGACCGTGGAGACCAAGTTCCGTCGAAAGAAACAGTGGACGCACGACCTCGGCGCGCACAACGTGAAGTCGCCGTACCTGACTTTGCGCCGCCTCTTGCCTTCACTTGCTGGGCGCGTCCGAGAAGGTGTGACAACTTGTCCCTCGGTTTCTTTCGCCTGCTTCCTAATCTCGGGGATGGTGCGTACGCCAACGCCAAGCAGTTTGCTGACTTTAATGCAGGACTCCTCCACAGTGAGGCCGGGCTGGCTGGGCTTGGCGGGCGGTTCGTGTCACACCTGAACAATCGCGCTGATTATCAGCTACCGTGCAACTCGGTTAAGGACATCGCCGCTCTTATGCTTCTTGTAGAGGCGCCTTGGCGTAGACGGCGAGGCTGCACCAGACTCTCTTGACATAAAAGAATCGGAGAAATTGCATTCCGCTGTCTCCACGTTGGGATTCATAACGGAAAAGAAAAGACAACTTCAGATTTGTCAAAACGTGAATCGCAGGAACTTTCAAAACCCGAAACGCAGTTTTTTTTTTAACAAATGCAGCAAATGCACGGAATGTATCTAATTCGTGTAGGAAGGTTATCAAGCTAATTGCACTGAAGCCTTCTTTTTCCTTCAATCTTCCGGAGCGAGTAATTTGCCTCGGCTAGGTGGCGCAAGCTGCCGCCCCCGACAAGATCTGTCTGTAGTCAGGGTTGCCAGGTAGATTCTAGCTGGAACCGCCAAATGCCGGACGGTGTAACCCAATAGTAGCCAAATGCAAATATATTTATATAGCCCAAAAGTAGCTGAATTCAGGATATTTGTAGAGTCCAAATTATCATGCACTCGCATGATATTGCTCAAGGCGAACGCACTGCGTCTGCATATCTAGGGTTTAGGAACAGCTTGCAAGAACTACGACATCTTTGAAATGTGTTGAAAACGTTTTATTTCAAACAACAAAAAATATAGCATATTTTGGAAAGAATTCCTTCCACACAGTCACATAGCTATAAAACACTCAGGAATCGCTCGTGCTCGGCTGATTCCCCTCATACACGACTCGCGTATCAAAACAGGCAAACAATTCCTCGGTCAGGTTGAAGTATTCGCAACACTTCTTTCCAGAAATGCAAACTTCACATGAAAGTTGTTTTCAAGAATTTGAAGGGACATTGTGTTCCTTCTTTGAACTTTAGCTTGTTCAAACTATGCGTTGTTGTCTTTTTTATGGTTGCTTTAAGAAACTTTCATGTTCCGCGGAAAAAGCCTCGGTTGTATCCGGTACCGCCTTGGGTACCTATGAGTTATTAAACGACCTCAAATTCTGCTGGATATCTCAAAACACGCCAGTAATGGGGCAGACTTCCTTTGTACTAACTTGGGAGCATAAGATAAGCCACAATGAATACAAAAGCGATGCCTTCTCAGCTGAATCTAGGTCACCGCAGCTCGGTGGAGCTAACAGGATCTGGCGTCACGCCTACGCAAACCCTGAAAGCGAGAATCCGGAAATGGTGGACTGTCGCTTTGTCTCTCTTCCCTCTGCACTACAAAAAAAAATATTGTGCCGCATTAGGATTTGAAATAGCCCAAAAATAGCCAGATAACCAACCGCCAAACTTCAACGCCAAATGCAATACTAAGTAGCCCATTTTGGCTATTTATAGCCCAACCTGGCAACCCGGTCTGTAGCCAGTATCTATCCATTAAAGGAGGAGGGGCGTTTTCAGCGAACTATTTTCTCGACTGCGGAGGCGTCTGAAGCGGGCGCATCACGCTTATGAGGAGGAGCTTCTACTACCTTCTTAACTTGTAACCCACTATAGATTGAAACATGTGAGGTTCTTGTAAAAAGCTGGTGCAATGTGGGGTAACAGTACATTTGGCTCGTCTGAATCGCCATCTCAAACAGGAATATGGTTAAACGCTGAGATTTTTAAATGTGAATATATTAACAAAAAGAACCCTGCTGTCGTGTGTCTTCTCCTGTTGCCCTGCCATCACTGCCTTCAAATTCGTATGTTGCAATTTAATGGGATAGATTAAAAAAAAAACTTTGCTTGATCTAACTAATTATGGTAATCAGAAAAATGCGAATGTAACGTATATGTAACGATACGTTCCATTTTTTAACTGTAACGCAACAAGTTCCTTTCTCACAGATGGAACTTGTAACGGGAGCGCATTCCAAAAATCAGACGGAACGAGCTTTCGTTCCTTTTTTTGAGGAATGTATACAACACTGGCACAAACTGATAAGCGCGTTGCGTTTTAGCTGAGCCCCCGGGTGAGCGTCCTCCCCTCGAAGCAGAGGGGAACTTCCTGGAGCGCTCGCAACGCCCCCGCTAGCCACCGCCTCGGCCACACGCTTCCAGTGGGTCTTTCATATTGCGGCGCACTGTACGTACTGTTGCAGCCGACCACGCAGCAATTGTTGTGGCTTTCTTGGTGCGGAATAGTCATCTCAGAAGTTACAGCGCTAACCCGCTACAGCGCATAACCAACAGGCGGAGTTCGCGTAACCAACGCAGCGACTGGCAGAAGCTCCCCGATGCTACAGACCCGTTTTCCGCTAGGGGCGCCCTGGTCGGGGCTTGAATTAGATCCGCACGATTCGTCATAAACTCTAAGCTGGCACCACCGCACGTTCCGCATGCGCACACCTCCATATAAAATATTCGAAGTAAATAACCAAAATAAAGCGTTGACGAACGCGCGTGCAATTTGGCCTTTGTTTTAGGCTTTTGCTTTAGAACAGTAATTTGCATACACTGTAAAAAAAAGGGTATCACCTTACACCCTTTTGTCCCATATAATACACCCAAACCTTCAATTCGAATACAGCGCCGTAGAGTCGAACAGACGGCCCCGAAATTTACGAGGGGCTTGATAACGGTGCGATATAACTTATTAAATTGCTAAAGTATGTATCGAAAACTAAAGAAAGAAAACACGAAGTTTTTGCAGTAGGGCCAAGAAAACTCCGATAATCTTTTTTTCTAGTCAATAATACGTACATTAGCAATCTTAATAAGTTGTACCACACGGCTATCAAGCCGCTCGTAAAATTTGGGGCCGCCTGTTCGATTATAGCGCGCTGTACGTCGAATTGAAGTTTTGGGGTGTATTGTATGGGACGAAGGGTGTATTAATACACCCTTTTATCTGAGAGCGTACGCTGGCACGTGCGGTGCGTGGAACACCATTCCCTTCCTTCTCCTTGATGCTCGGGTAATTTAGCAATAGGTCTATTAGTTATCAGTAGGCACCATTTTCAAGATTAGACTCTCAGGTTGATAATAAAAGTTCAAAGATTTTCCGCTGTGCGACCCGCATCGGCCATGTTTACGCTTGCACCGCCCTCTCTTTGTCGTCGTTTTAAGCGCTTATGTATACGTAGTTTCCTTTCCTTCGGCTCTTTCGGAGTGGTGGTCCTGTCGCGCGTGTCTACTTTCCTTCGGCTTCTCGGGGCGGGTCTGTGTCGTGTGCTAAACAGCTTCGCTGGTCATGCACCTGGACAGAGTGGAATGGCTCATGATTTTTTTTACCCCATACTACCTATACCGAAAAACGAAGCGTCAAAATAAGACTAAGTATGCGCAAAGATAGATGCTGAAAATATTGCTGTCGCCATTTTCGCAGGGCACTGTCCTGGTGCCCCGTGAAAATGGCGACAGCGGGAGTGTACGCTTTTCGCAGAAGCTTATGGAAAAAGGTTTATTGCGCGCCTACACCTTGAATAAGCGCCACAACCTGCCACCGAACTACAGCGAGCTGGAGGAGCCGCCTTCGGACCCCACCTCAGTTACTGTGACGTGCAATAAATGCAACATCGGGGTCTGCCCCACGTTCCGACATCTCTCGCGACTGGCCCGGTCTCAAACCCTGAAGAGCCGGCATCTCTTCCGTCGATGCGTGGACCACACCACGGACTGGAGCGTGCCGAACATGGAGCCGGCATGACCGTTGTGATAACCCTTCCCCATCTCGTCCCCTTCTCCTGCTCTATCATTACTTAATAAACATATTCTGTTTCTGCATGTCACCGTGTAGACATGAACGCAACTCTGTTTGCACGTGTTCTGTTTTTGTAGGCATACTTTTCTTTGCTGCGGCACTCGTTCAGGATCAGCAGCGTTACCGTCAAATACAGTCGGTTTACTGTCAAACATTGCTGCACAATACCGGTGTAATTCCAAGTTCTCTCAATGAAGGAACGCTCACACCAGGTGAGAGCAGCTCAATGAAGTCTTTAGTAATAAAAAGGTTCTTAAGTGCTGCGCGCGCTCCTATAAGCTGAAGCTTATAACTAGAACATATATTTTCCTGTGTTTATTAGAAAAAGTGAAAGCCGTTTACAACTCCCTGTAACAACAAATTAGAGCACAGCTCTGGAGGAGGAGGGAAGGGTACTGAAGGTCACGTGTTCTCGGGGGTCACGTGACCTGGGGAAGGGTAACGTGACCTGTCCACTTGGGGGGTCACGCGATTCCCCGAGGTCACGTGACCTCGAAGAGGGGGTCACGTGAACCCCCAGGTCACGTGAACCTCCAGAGAAATCTTTCCGCTAGATTTAGCAGGGAAATTTTTACGCTAGATTTAGCGGGGAAACTTTTCCGCTAGATTTAGTGGGGAAATTTTCCGCTCCACTTAGCGGGGAAATTTTTCCGCTAGATTTAGCGAGAAATTTCTCCGCTAGATTTAGCGGGGAAAATTTTCCACTAGATTTAGTAGGGAAATTTTTCCGCTAGATTTAGCGGGGAAATTTTTCCGCTAGATTTAGCGGGGAAATTTTTCCGCTAGGTTTAGCGGGAAAATTTTTCTGCTAGATTTAGCGGGGAAATTTTTCCGCTAGCTTTAGCGGGGAAATTTTTCCGCTAGATCTAGCGGGGAAATTTTTCCGCTAGATCTAGCGGGGGAATTTTTCCGCTAGATTTAGCGTGGAAATTTTTCCACGCTAAATTTCCCCGCTAGATCTAGCGGGGAAATTTTTCCGCTAGATCTAGCGGGGGAATTTTTCCGCTAGATTTAGCGTGGAAATTTTTCCGCCAGATTTAGCTGGCGATTTACCCATGCTGCACCGCGCGGTTACGCCGACGGCGACGCCGCTCAAGCTGGAAACGGGCGCTTAAGAGCTGCGCTCTAAAGTATGTTGGTTCCTCCAACAGGTGCTTCATCAGCAAACGAACAACGCTGGAAGAAACTGTGTATGAAGTCCCAATCGAACGACTGGTGGAGCCGGATAGTGTTAACCCACGTCACCGACGATGACTGGAAAGATAACTTCCAAATGACTCGTGCATCCTTCAAGAGGCTGGTGTCACTTGTGGCACCTTTTATGTGTCCTAAGCCGGAATGTGCCAGAGCACCCGTGCCTTTAGAAAAGAGGGTGGCAATCGCTTTCTGCATAATGGCAAGCTGTTGCGAATACTGGGTCGTAGACAATCAGTTCGTTGTTCATAAGACCACCGTGAAGAAATGTGTCTACATGTTCTGCCTTATCGTCGTCAAGTAATACCCGCGGGAATGCATATGACTGCCATCAATGGAAGTAGCAGAAAGCATTTCACGAAACTTCGAAACCAGGTGCCACCTTCTACAAATGTTTTGGAACCGCTGACCCAGGTGAAAATTCAAAGTGGTTTTACAAGTGGTCCCACTTTAATCTAAGTGGTCCCACTTTACCTCCAACTGGTCCCACTTTATCTGCAACTGGTCCCACTTTACCTCCAACTAGTCCCACTTTATCTGCAACTGGTCCCACTTTACCTCAAAGTGGCGCCCAGTTTACTACCAAATGGTCCCACTTTGGTTCAAACTCCCACTTGCTAGTCCCCTTTTAGGGTTAACTGGTTCCAGTTTACTTTCAAATGGTCCCACTTTGGTTCCTCTCCCACTTGATTTTTCCCACTTTAAGCCAAGTGGTCCCACTTGCAGTTTAACATTTTTTTATTTTATTTTCACTGAATTTTTCACTACATATCAAGATAGGCTTATAACACAAGTGATTGTTTTAAATTAATGTTTCGATTAAGGTTGTCTGGAGAGAACATTGTATTTATTTTGTTTTTGGAAAATATGAAAAATAGGGGAAAAAAGTGCTGCTTTGTAGAAGCAGACATCTCAACAGCCTTTATAAAAAGAATGTTGAGATGTTTCTGCAAATAGAAAAATGGTTTTCAACCTATTTGTTGAAATTCACTTTTTGCCTATGCTTTGCTGTTGTGCAGGAGGCGTTTTTTATTTTACCAACCTTTGCAATTTAATATAATGATGTCCATTAATCAAGGGCATGCTATGAACTTTTAAATAGTTATAAGATGTCACTATTAGCTTGGCACAAAACATTGGGGTTGCTGAAAATATTGACGACTTCATTAGACCGACATGCAATTTCCTGCCTCCATCAGTCTGGTTTGTTCCTCACTTTTACAATAGTCAAGAGCAACTGCATATAAAAAAGGTATTTATTTGAAATCAAGATGTGAACAGATATATGCCAAGCGAATTTCAATTGTTTTTGTGTAGAATGTTTTGGTTCAGCTCAGCAACTCCAGAAGCTGAATCTCGATGCTAAAATAAAGCAGACGTGAAAACTTCTGCATATTCTGTTTGTACGTAATGTGCAAAATTTGAGTGAGGCAAAGATGGCCCTTATGATGGACACTTCCACTCTAGAATAAAATGCAGTACAAGCAAAGGCCGTGCAAAAAGAAATAAAATAAGAACTTGTTTATTGTATGTGTCTCAGTTGTACAGCTGTGAGACTTGCAGGTTAGAAAAATATTAAAATGGACAAGTTATAAATTTATAGCAATTCCAATCCACATTCAATTCGCACACGGAATACCACACTTTTCAGACTATAGCCCACACCCCGTGTGCAGTCCGCAGGGCCACATTTCGGTTCAAACAATAAAATTTATTCCTTAGGTCATTCGCATCTGATGCATAGTTTTGCACCTGGCACCTAGTCTGCACATATAAAATTTGATAACACAAAAATAGCTGGGCAAATGCTTGCTTTTAGCTTGCAAAGCTGGTGATATTATATGTAATTCTTAACATGGTCTGTCAATCAAACTTCATCATGTCTCGTTATAATGAGGAATCTAGAAAAACAAATTCTAGTATAATTTGCACCAAGTAAAATTGTAACATTTGAACATGTATAATGCAGACTATAGTCTGGAAGATATGGTATACCTTTAACATAATCCAAGTATAAAGTGTGCGGGTGTAGATAAATACACAAAAATATCTTCGGCACAGCTATACAGCAAGATGAGAAGCAAAAAATTCATAATAAACATACATTAGGTTACATGTCCGTAGGTCAAAAATAACCAGCATAGGCTAAAAAGAGCATTCAAATTTGTTTGTAGTACACCTAATACCTGTACTTCTACCTTTTAGTACTTGGAGCTTAAAGGCTCCCTATTACGTTCAAGTACTAAAAGCAAGTACTGAAAATGGTAAGCAGCATACCTCCTTTAAAGGGACACTGACACCCCCAGAAAATGTTTTTTCATTTTTTGCCAGACGATTCATTACGGTGTCGGAAGACTACCCAATTAATATATTGCTACTGAGTCACGTATTATTTTAATAAAGCCAAAAAACGCAACTGCTCAAAACCGAAACCGCTGCAAGGAGGACGGAGAAATATAGATAATGAGAGAGAGCCGGAAGTCACATGACTACACCCAACAGTGCGCTTTTTTTTCTTTTTCTGCGGACAGCAGACAAAATGCGTAGCGGGAATTGTTTACCATGCGACTCCTTTGCAGTTATGTTTGTTCTGCTCGCTGTTCTGTACTTCAAGATGAGTTGTTTTGTACATTCAAGAATTGGAAATGAGTAGCGAGTACCCATAGTGAATTCTTGTGATCGGCTCCAAAAAGAATACCCCCCAGATTTTGCGTGAAGTGCTGCCTCACGTGTCCTGCATCTGAAAGTGGCATTGTGCGCCAGAGTCTGCACACGTTTCCGAGCACCTCGGAAAGTGGACGCCACCCGATTCATATGCTCCTTGCATTTTGTGCAAGGAGACTACATTGAGTTCACAAGTGTCAAAAAAGAAATCCCATACCATTTAGTTTAGCGATGTGTCGTCCACATTCTTTTTTGTTGAGTGATAATTGCAAAAAAAAAAAAAAGATATGTAAATGTCACAAAATGTCTGACAAAAAAAAAAAGAAAAAAAGTATGCCCACATCAGGGATTGAAGTTGGGACCACTGCGTGTGAAGCAGACATCTTTCCACTGAGCTATTGGAGGAACTCTTCGTGGTAATGAAGCCAGTCTACTGTAGGTCGGAAAGTTTGCTGCCGATTTCCCTCCAGCAAAGGCACTCCCAGCCCAAAGTCAGGCAGCACCACGCATTGGCCACATTCGCACCTAGTAAAGAAATCATACGCATGCATATTCAACTCGAAGTACGCACTTCATGCTTGACATTTGCACGAGCGATGTCTTCCGCCACGAGAAGGGGCAACGGCTCGGCAACGTCTTCGTGCAAATTGGCTTGGTGGTCGGGCGTGTCGTACGGGATAAACACCAATTCTTTTGATCGGTCCAAAATTTCTCTTTCGAATGAAGACAGAGTCGCCGGTACCATGAACGACAGTTCTGAAGTAGAGGTCCAATGTCCGTCATCCGCTGCTATCGCCGTCCAGCCCGCGAGACCCACGATACGAGATACAATGCCATGTTGAGAATTACGTAGTAAACGCACAGAATGCTTTCGGTTCTCTCTCCAACTTTTTTTCAATCAAGTTATTTGCAGCTTTTTGGAAGCCACAAAAAATAGGTTTTTTTATATTTTTAATATTGAGCGTGTGCTTTCAACGACCCACGACTTTGATTAAATAAACCTTAGAAAACGGCCCATGACTACAAAAAGGCGAGTGAGCGCGACTGAAACCGGCCAGTTCTCGATCGGCGGTTTTCGGGCGGAAAGAAACCGAATTTCGAGCTGCAAATTCTGCTCCGAGTAGTTAAGATTTCATATGTCACGTACAACTAAAAACCTCGGCGAAAAGAAAAAAAAAAACCCTGTCAGTGTCCCTTTAAGGATTCAATCATCTAGGACCATTCATACTTATTGCACAGTTCAGCAAAAATAACACCACCGTCAACATCTAGGTACATGCAAGGACGCACTTGCCCAGAGAGCCTATGCAATTTCTTTACAGATTGCTTACGTGCAAGCTTGAGGTGCGTTACATTTCCGAAGTCTGTCACTTCATAACCATGTGAGACTACATACACATTTTGGCTCCCGTCGCTACCAGCAGAAAGTATGTGCTCGGCCCTCGCATACACATCTCCTAGCTTAAAGGCCGTGGAGTCCCGCTTTGATGGAGCTTTGTGCTGAGTGCTGTGGAGAGTGTGCCCAGCCACACACACACGATCATACTCCTTAAGCTCCAGTGTGCCTTCTGGGGCCAACTCCTCAACAAGTTCATAGAGATGCTCGGGCAGCTGTCTAGGCTTACCTAAAAGCTTCAAGTTATCTTGCCTCCGCCTTTTCTTCAGTGAGAGGTACTCTTGCACCTCGTTCGAAGCCATGCTCACTAGTTCAAAAAAACTATTTCGAAGGAGAGTGCGGGATAAAATTTGAAAAGGAACTCCATTAGAAGAAGACACAAGCTTCAAAAGATGTCCCATATTGGATTCAAAAGGAAAGCAAGACAGTGCCCATAGTGGGCCGTGAAGGAGCACTGCCTTTGGAAGGTGCAAAAGTGTGTGAAGGTTGGAGCTCATGTGCTCCTTACCATACAAGTACTCAGTCAGCACAACAAACTCTGTGATCTTCTCTGTGCTCACATCAATGTCTTTCGCTTCCACATCTGTTTTTGCTAGCAAGTACAGGGCAGAGACGAAGAGCTCGAAATGCTCATAGTACTGCACTGGCAGTACACTCTTTAGACAAGGCAGGCAGTAATATAGCAGCCAGCACTGCCACTCCGCTGCCTTCCAATATTTACGGAGCTTTAAGGCCCGTGGTCCTCGATTGAAGCATTGTGGCGGCTTCAGGCTACACAGCTGCTTGTTCACAACTGACTGTCGTGCAGGGTCCCCAATATAGAACTGCTCACCGACGCTGGAGAACCAGAGTTCTGCAAACTGGCGCGTTACACCAAGTAGGGCACAATGCATGTAATCTGGGCAGAAGCTTAAGACTATGTTGAAGCCAGGCACGTTGAGGAGTGGTGAAGGCCCTTTCACGCCGCGAACCGTGCGCTTGGTTTGTGCTGCTTCCGCCATGTCCGCAACCATCCCGTGCTCAGTGCGGTCGTCCACGGCTCCGGTGCTCACAGGGTACTTGATGCAGCCTGCACGAGTGACAGTCAACAGTGAGATTTAGCTTACATAAACAACACTCCCAGTGAACTTGCTCTTCTTGCACAGAAAATAAACAAACTTATTCTTACTATTGGCTTATTTCTAGACTTTACAAAAGCCTTTGACTATCTTGATAATGAGACTTACTCATTAGAAAGATAAACATGTATGGCTTCTATGGACAGGTATCACCTTTTATTAAATTGTACTTGTTTTTCCATAGGTCATACGTTAACATAAGTATAAATTATATCAGCCCTTCCCCAAAAAAGTATTATGAACCTCTTTTTGTTCAATCTGTATACCAACAATAATGTAAACAAAAGCCTCACAACAAAATGTATTATAAAAGCTGATGATACTAGTTTACTTTAGACTGGTGATATTGCCATAGAACTTATATAATATGTAAATGAAACACTTAAAAAAAATGATGTATGGAGCAAAAACTATTCTTTGAAATTAAATGTGAATAAGACTATGCATCAGCTCTTTTGTGCTAATTGCCAAGGCTAGTGTTGCTTCCACAGTGCAGCGGCCACACACTGCAGTGAAAGCATGTGGTTTCGCCTTGCGTCTCATTTGCATGTGTTCGCAGAAAATGGCTTTGACAAGGTAAGAGTACTGCAGAAACTATTTGTCTTCACAACATAGCACAAAATTGTTGATGCCAAGTTAACTAGTCTTACTTCATTGGAAAAGCAACAAGGCAATATAAATGCAGATATAAAATTTGTTGCAGCACTTATAACCCTGGGTGTTTTTTACTGTTTTTTTTCGGTGTCCATGTCATGGGATAATCACGTTAATTTCATGTCAAAATGATCCAATACAGATGGGCTGACATATTGCTAGATATACTCTGCCATTTAAGATAAGGCCATTAATTATATTTCATTATTTTATGTGCATAGAAATGATAGTAACCTAGCATGGGGTACATCTACTCACACAACCCTCCACAATATTCATATTACTGAAAATGATACCGAGAGCATTTGCTTGGACGGAACTGAACGTACAAAAGATATTCTACTTTGGTCAACTTCCTATCATGAAAATGTATTATTTGTATAGATATGCTAGATATAATCCCCCCCCCCCCCCCTTAAAAACAAGCATGAAAAAAAACTAATTTAACAAGAGTGCATATTCATTTTCAATATATGGTAATGGAGCCTTGGGAAGTACTATTTGCTAGAAGAAATTATGGCCATCATACAATAATTCTCTTCTGACCATTCTCAACAAGTTTAGTGCCATAAATATTTAAATTGACAACACACTGTCAAATGCTGAGCATGTGCCCACTTAAAATTGGGAGATAATCAGAAAGAAAATGGGGGGTGGGCACTTGTCCGGTAACCACTTTTACATATAAATGTACTGAACATATTTTCTCAGATCTTGCAAATTTGGGAATGAGCAGATGTGCGGTATTGTACGGTATGGCAGTTTTCTTTTTTTTTTTCCCATGTGCATATTTTGTTGTGCAAGTTCACCATTTCTTTTTTTATTGGTTACTTATAAATGTAGATTTTGAGATGATCTGCTGCTGTATTTTGGTGGCTTAGGGCCAGTCAAGCTCTTTTCTAACATTTTGTTTTCTTTTTTAACATTAATTTTGTTGGAAAATGGAGAAAATATTATTAATATTAGAAATTATTATTTCTAACCACTTCAAAAGTAGCGCAATCAAATATTTTTCTTACCCTGGATACATACTCCAGGGTGGAGGCACCAGGAGCAGCCAAAGTATCCGTTGTACTGCATAACATTTTGCATGGCAGCTCTTGCAGGGGCATCCGCCACACTGCTGATGCAGTACACCTGAAAATAATTGGTTCGTAAATGTCTGTACTTGGCAGAACCTTGATCGACTGACATGACTCAGCGAGTTAAAAGAGCTGTAGATTTCCTTTTCACACAGAAATGTTACAATGTTAAGAAATATCATATGAAAAATTGTCAGTATAAGTTGTATTCATGCGCGGCGAGCGAACAGTTGGTTCTGGGTACATCACCATCTTTGCGTCCGTGACAGTAGACAGCCACAGCTGTGCGGGCCATACTACACAGCAAATCGCCCTCTGGTTCAGGTGACACCGCACCTTGGTGCGTGCGTGATAATCAATCGCCACACCAAGTAAAAAAAAAGAGGAGTTCAAGGTTCAGGACTTCCGGCTTTCCCTTTTAAACTTCTGAGAGAACGAACATACGACTGCCAAAACACTAGGCTGCACTCCGTGAGAATGCAAATGGACCATCAACAGGAAGTATGATAAAGATTGTGACAGATGCCGAGTTCGCTTGGTACTTGTCAATATATTTCTTGATGATGCATGCAACCTACCCAAGTGTCTACAAACTGAGAGTGACGAAGCGGCAGATTGTTTTTGCGCGCATGTTTATACTTAAGAAAACCACACATCTGCAAATGTGCTTTCCTTTCCTTTAATGTCAAAGCATTAACTGTAATATGGAACGAACCTATGCCATGAGCTTTGAAGCCATGCCAAACGCCACCTGTCCCCGTTCCAATGTCGTCCGTGACAGAAATCTGATGATCTGATGGAGTATGCTCCCATTGGCTGGCGCGCATCATAGTTTCAAGGAACAAGGCTCCCATTGGCCGCTGCACGTCAGTTTCAAGAACTGCCACCCCATGGCGCTGCGGGTCCGCGCCGCCTGTGCGCCGGTAAAACGAAACGTCTGCGCATGGTTTTACCGGTGTGCTGGCCGTGCGGCAGCTGCTCCATGGCGGGGTTCAGCGCGACAAGGAGAGTGTGCACTCAGCCGTCCATACCAGTACGCCGCAAATGAACTAAGGGAGCGACATGCATATTTTTGCATTCACAACTCGTATGAAGTGCTCGTATGAAGCGGTGTTCGCACTCATTGATCGTGATAGTACCTCGAACCTTTTGTTTCAACTGTGTCTTGGTGCAGCAGGCGAACATCCCGCATGACATTATACTCACACTGCAAAATGCAGCGTCACCTGAACCAGAGAAAGATCTGCTGCATAGCCTGCTAGCCCGTGGCCGTCTGCTGTCACGGACGCGAACATGGCAACTGTACGCTTCTTGAGCGGTGCGCTCAAGAAGCATAGAACTATGGCAAACTAATGGAAAATACCAAGGAGAGCTATATGTGCACGTAGATTGCTTTAATGGGTGTTTTATTGCAAACACTGTTCTAGGAAACTACAACGCCTGAAGCTATAAACATAACAGCCATCAAAGCGTGTATTATATAGAAAGTCGTTCTCAAGCATTTTATGCAGTTAAATTACCTTGGAGTTGACTGTGATGCCTCCAGCGTTCCAGGTGATCCCCTCTTGGGCAAGCCCATCCATTTGGGTCGCGAACGCTTGCAGGAGCAGGGTCATGTTAGGGTGCTTAGCACCATACCACAAGAGCGGCAGAACGACAGCACGCCAGCGCAAGTGTGGAGGCAGTTCGTTAAGCGTCAGTTGTACAGGCCATATTGAGTAGTTTGCCGACTTGAAAACCGGGCTTCCATCAGCATTCATTGAAACAGTCAAATCGTATGTTCCACAGCCAAGTTTGGCGCGCTGCTGCCGATAAAATTCCCCGTCTGTTATATCAGATTTCACGGTTCCCCTCGGAGCGTTGCCATTCGCTAGGGATTCTGCCAGCTTTTTCCTGACGTCTTCATCTGCGAGGACCGACGCCAGCTGGGTCTCCAGTGGCAAACTAACAAAATAGTTGCCTTTGGACATGAGGTCCCGCCCGAGGTACTGATCGCCACAGATTGAGCACGTGGGGGAGATGGCCTGTCTTTCCTTCAAACTTCCCGCTGTCTTCGTCAAGAGAGTTTCGCAGGCGGGACAGTAAAAATAAAAAGTAACGTCATCTGGGGAGGCACTTGCGAACTTGCGAAATAAATATTTACTCTCAGGAAGGCTGTTTGTTCCCAACAGACGATTCTGCAGCTTTAAAAGCTTTTCGATGCTAGTCCATGCCAGTCCCTCATCGATAGCGTAATCCATAATCAGAACGAGCGCATCACCAACGGACAAAGAGGTGCCGTTTCCAAGCGGCGTCGCGAACTCGACAAACGGTCGATCCTCCCGCGGATGATCATGGCCCAAGCCCAGATTTTCGTGCTCGGCCGTGTCCAGTTGTTCCTCAGTGTAGTCGGGTAATTCGGCCGAAGGATGAGGGGGGACAGACGACGTGGAGGCATCTGTAGAAGCGGTTGCATTCCTTGCATTAATCCAATGCAACGTCGACCTGGGCATGCGCTCGTACGGTGACGCGTCCGGCTCTAAATACCGCTTGCGAGTCCGATACTTGTGGGCAGAAAGCATTTCTTTCTAAGATCAAGCCAACACAAACTCCAGATGTCAAATTCGGAGATCTCTACACCTTGAAACGAACAACCAGAACAACGACGAAGTGTGGTCAGTCTGGTGCACGGTGTAGGGTTAGGTCGGTCTGGTGCGTGGTAGCCCGCTGCACGGCTGCATCCTACCACCCTACCCGCAGGTCCGGCACAGAAGTAAACTACGGATAGATTTTTGTTGGCTACCAACCGAACTTTGCTTCGTGCTTTTTTTTTTTTTTGTTGCTGAATCAAATCAATTTAAATTTTGAGGTTAATTACAATATTTATTTTTATAAGTTTATATTGTACTCCACATATTCAAATATTTTGTATCATGACACATTAAGTGGCTCCTAGATGGGCATATCTTCTACGGCAGGTACGAAGCGATTTGTCAAATAGAATCAAACTACAATCCAAAGCCTAGACAAAGCTTAGCGTCTTTTGCTTTAGTTTGCCGTTTTGATTTTGTCGCACGTGCAAGCTAAAAACATAGGAATAGGAATGTTTGCTCTCGTTCGATTCCCGAACGAGTTCGGTGATAAGGTTTATGTCGTGCCGACTGTTAACATAAAAGATTTCTACCCGTCCGGCGATACAGATTTCGATCCGGGGGCTGTTTACCAAGCCTTTTGGAAAGACCCCGCGGGAGCGAATACAGGTTTCTACTCTGCTCAAATTTTGGTGATGGCAGGTATGTACTCTTTAGGTTGCCACTCAATGCGCCGATCAACTGAGGGAGTGGAGGAAACGAGATTGCACGGGGAGACCTAAAGTAGCCGACTTTGTTTCCACTCGTCAAACGCGTCCGACTGCGAAAGTCGGGCACCGGCGCGTTCTAACGCGTTCGACGAGTGCTGTGGAGACAGGCAGCTATACCGGCTATACTGTTCACTTTGAAGTGAGACTGCAACCAAAGCTACAAGTGCGAGCTAGCACGCGTGCTCGTGACTTTGATACGTGCATTTCTAGAGTGAGTGCTCGTCTTTGGAAGACCGCTTCAAAGCAGCGACCTCGAGCTCGTGCTTGTGGCATTGGCTGTAGTCTCAGCCTTACCGCTCATTCACACTGGAAGCGGATCCGCGTTCGCAAAGCAGTTGCGAACGCGGTTGTATAAAGGTCGAGTACAATTGCACGCGCACTTGATGTCCTCGAGTGCGCGTGCAATTGCACTGGATCTTTATACAACCGCGTTCCCAACCGCTTTGCGAACGCGGATCCGCTTCCAGTGTGAATGAGCGGTAAGGGTGAACGGAGTACAGCTTAGGTATACGTCCACTAATCATTCGAATCGGAGCTCGGCGTTCTGACGTCCCCGCACGCGTCTTCTCCGTTTCCTCGGCGCATAGCTTTTACAGAATTTGCAAACCCAACAAATGTTTTTGACATCTTTTTTTAAAAGAAACTGAAGAGGGCCTTGAGGAAAAAAGGTCGGCCAAACGGCTCCGAAAAGCAAAAGTATACGCTTCAGAATATGAAGCCGAAGAGGACGCTGACGAACCCGTGCCCTCATCTGCAGTCGCAAGAAAGGAAAGACAGGTATGCATGTTGCTCGTAGAATAAATAAGAATAAATTTGCTTTTTTTTTTTTCTGCAATATTTTAGATTGCACAATTTCGAAAGTTCTTGGTGCAGAAACACTCCTAACAAGACCAAGCAATATATGTATTTCACATCATTAGTCGCAGTTTCACAGAAAATACACGTCTGCAAAAGGCTCGATCAAAGCCTGAAATGGAAACTGCGGTCGAAAAGGAAACCATAATAAAGTACTGGTATCGCTTCAGTGGCACAAAATATGATAACAGCTGAAATATTACGTCAAAGTGAATCCGCGTACTCCACGAGAACCGATTTTAAAGGTGTAACCAGCTGCTCTTGAAAAATGGCAATGGTTTAGCTTTTAGTCGCGCAGCACCACTGTGACGTTCCATTGTGGCTGTAAATCTGATATCAGTGTTGTCATCCCTCTCTAGCAGATAAGTATCAGTTTTGCAGTAGATGCCCAAAACAAAATTTTGAACCATAATATTTATAAAACTGCACTCAATATAGATGAAAAAAGTTATACCTTGTAATTTGGGGACGCTATAACTGTGCTCAAAACAGTCATAATCCCAAATTAAAAAATATTGACTGGAGTTGCCCTTTGGCAAACAGTAACAATGGGAAGGGTCTCATCAGTTTCTCCCACCTCAATTGCTTTTCTCATTTTCACTATGCACACAGTTGTCGCTACTGCTTTGCAATCCTTATTTCTACCCTTCATAGTTCTCAGCACGTGCTGCCAGCACTTGCACAACAAATGATCATGTTCCGAGAAGAAACAACATAACTCGACCCAAATATATCTGCCTACGTGTTTACTACTCCAGGAAAAGAAGACTCGCAAGGGAAATCAGCAGGCCGCAAAAGGCAGTGCCTATGCCGAAATTTTAAGAGAGCAGATAGAAAGCTCTAAAAGGAAAAATGCGGAAGCTGCTGGCCACCTTGACGCACAGGTAAGTGCTGTCAAATACATATGAGTTTCGTCTCTTAATGCCAGTCGCACTGCTACCAATCCACAACTTTCTAGGCACCAAAGAAGAAACGACTGGAGATCACATCAGAGAGCGACACGGATGACAGTCTTGTGGTCCCTCCGTTATCACAGCTTCAGCTAAAACAACAGGATGCAAGGCACTGGCACCAGCGTTACAAGGAGGAACACAAAGAAAATGCCAGGCTGCACGGCATTATTGCTTCAATGCAAAGCTGCATTGATGAAAAACTTGATACAAGTGAGCATTATTCCTGTTAAATCTCTTAAGCTGCCTATGTCATTTGTTTGCCTGAAAAGATTTTTTTCTAATTTTTCTGGGGAGGAAGTGCTGCATTACAAAGTCCGCAAATAACTAACTGGGGAAGGCAGTGCACTTTGTCAGCATGTGCTGATTCAGTTTGGCCGTATTATAGCACTCCCTTTGCCAAGGAGCAATATGAAACTGTCCACAACATCTGCCATGCCATTATCTCAGCCACTCGCTTTGAGTGGGCTTTTTATAATGCGGGAGACAATACATATACAGTGTGTCCCCCCAAAACATTTAGTGTTTTTTTCACTGCAAAAGTGAACTATGCATCGCCGGACGCTTATTCTCCGACCAAATGTGGCGATGGAAGTCCGAACCAGGTTCCAAAGTTTCAGATCTAACTGTTCATTTGTAAGTAGCAAGTAATTTTATGAAAATTTCAACAGGAAAACGGGCTCTATTATCGGTAACTGGCGGCATTCAGCTCCATGCGTTCGAAAGCTTCGTGGCATTTTTCCATTGAAATTTTTAGAAAATCGCACATTATATTTAATACTCTTCCAACTTGCTTGTCAAACTCATTAAAGATTAAACTTTTGAATAAGATAACGGTTAGTTCTTTAACCTGGGCATCTGGTTCGGACCTCTAAAGCTACATTTGGGTGGAGAATGAGCGTTTGATGATGCATATCGTTATATCCCAAGAGATAACCGACCCCAAATTTGGCATAATTTGCAATTTTTCCCGAAAAAACCAAAAGATTGCCCACTTCTAGTAATTGCAGAGCCCTGGCCAATGATGACATCGGCAGAAATTGTTACTTAACCAAGGCTGGTGATAAGCGAACATTGCTGACTGGGACAGTCGTCTTTGGTTCATTGCCCTCATTCCAATCAATTTCAAACTAGCATGTTTTACTTTTTGTTTATTGCGCATTGTAAACGAGTTTTTTTCTTATTTACCCCCGATTTGCTTTTGATTTTAGGTGGGGTATCTCGGGATAATATGGTAGGTTATTGTTGCAATAAAAAAAAAAAACTGCAATTTGTTTTTGTTTGGGACAGCCTTAGTACATAAGTATCCAGGCAGCTCTGTGGCCAAATTCGCTGGGCAGCCAACTCATGAAAATTTGTGATGAGATTGCTGTGCCCTGAAGATAACTATAACTTGCTAGGGGTGCTTACAAAGAAGTGCCTTGATTTGGTCTGCATGGTGGCACAAGTTCATGATAAGTTTGAGAACATAGCATAGGTGGACAAGGATGGAGTATGAACAGCGTTCTTAAAATTGTCAATTATTTTTTAGTACAGCAGCTTCTTGAGGCACAGGTTCAGGCTCCGCCAACAGAGATCTTCAAACCCAGTCATGGTGAGGTTATGGAATACTTCCTCACAAGATCAGTAAGCTTCTGCACGTGTGCATGCCCTCTCCCCTGGCCTTGCTTCCAGGTGTCGCCATTTTTGGAGGGCACTGTCCCGCACAACAGACATTGTCAGCACCTATCATTGTGCATAGTTCATTTTTGTTTTTAATACTCTTTTTAAGTGTCTGATGTAGAGGGCATATAGAGCAATAAGAACAAATACAGCAGCATAATGCCAATGGGTTCTAGGCAAAGACAGGTTGGGCTCCCCTCATTTGTGGTTCACAGTCAATCTCCCAGACGGCACTAATTACCTAAAAAGGTCCACTGATCTATCTTGTTGGAATGTATGCATCTATCTAAATACCAATCAGCAGTTCAGAATATGCATGACCATAGTATTGTTACTGGCTGACTCATAGAATACGTCCTCAAAGGATGTTGTGCTTTGTTCTATGTCATTAAGCAGAATATTTCATTTCTGTCTGAACCTTATCACTTCTTTGATTCAGTTTGTACAGTTGTGCTGGATATGCATAAATAAAAACTAATCACCGGCTACTAAAACCTCTTTTTTTCTCTCTAAATCTCTTCCAACATAGCCTTGCTTTTGGCACTTTATGGCCTTAGCAGCTTTTGCGCCATAAACACCAAATCAATCGATCAATATGCGTAAATAATTGTGTTTAAAATGACATGGCTCTTTCTCTGAATGCAGACTTTGCACCGCGAGGAAGTCCTTCCTCGAAAGCACCAGACACCGCAGGTAAAAAAATCATTGCTTACTTTGTTTGAATAATTAGCAAATTACGTCCTTTTCTTTCCTTAAGTTGTTTTACATTAAGGTAAGTATAAACAAAACATTAAGGTGGTCACAGGCGGTAAGAATTTAAAAATGAATATCCTGAAAGCCTGAAAATGTCAGCAAAAGTTTTTCTAAAAAACAAAACGCAAACTAATTTAAGGTTTAGAAGAGGCTGAAGAGTTAGGTTTTCAGGAGCAACACAAGACGCAACCTGCCACTCTCGGGCTTCTAGGAGATTCTCAAAAACAGTAAGAAATACTAGCAGAAGTGTGGATTGCAGAAAGTTTTTTTTAAGCCTCCTGTGGTCTCAAGAACCTCAGCTACCATGTTTCCCATTTCTCCCTATCCATTTCTCCTCTCTATCCCTCCCTTTGCATTCTCTAGTCAAACTTTTCTTTAGTCTTTGTTTCATTGAATATTAACTGCCATGTCTGCCTCGAAACATCTTTTGAGCCAATGTTTGCAGATCCTTCAGTTATCATTTTTTTTATACTTACGCTCCATGCTCTCTCCAATCACTTTCTACTTTGTTGCCAATAGTTTGGGTTTCAGAACCACCTATTGCTCACCCCCAATGTCACAAATTTAACAACCTCCAAGCAATTCTGCAATTATGCTGATACCCATTTCTCTGGACAGTGCTTTATGTAAATGACTTGTTAAAGTCAGAATGTTGCACATCTATATTTCAGATGTCATCATGGAAGCCAGCACCAGCTTTGCCATTTCCAAAACTGTTCCTGCTAATGGTAAACAATTGTTCATTCATCAGAGCAATTTGATTGACTCAAATGTAGTCTCGGCTTGGTTTGCATCATTGTGCAAAATAGCATGCTCAAGGTATGTCGTTTCAGGTGCTACTGTGGGAGCCAGTGCCAGGACAAAACTATCCAACCCAACTAGTCAGCGGCGGCCCCTGTCCACTGATGGTAACACTTCAAATTATTTAAACCATGTAGTGCCTCTGGACTATATTTCTAACTCAATGAAATTACTTGCTCTATTTGATATTTCCTGGATTAAAAGTTAAATAAAGTGAAAAATATTAAGTTCATTCGAAAAAATGAAAGGCTGTAGGACAAGTTTTTGAAATGCATACATGTTTACAAAAAAGAAACTTAATGGAAGCTTTTAATTTTTCTCCATGAAAGGCTGCTTTGCCAAAATATTTTTTATAATGACACTTTATTTGACAAAAAGGCTTGTAATTTGTTGCTACAAGTTATTTATCAGTGGTCTGGGTCAAAATAACAGTAGCAAAACCCTCCTAGTCTTGTCACAAATGTTGAAAGTGATCAGACACAAACACGCATATTTTTCCTGTACAGTTGCGGAGTACAGTGGGCCAAGAAGTGCACCACCCTTCAGCACCTTGGACAGTGGCAGGGTACGTTTCAGCTTTTCTTTCATTTTACTTTTCTAATGTTTGCTTAAATTTTACCAATTTTGCAGTTCCACCTCAAGGGAGGTGTAACTATCAGGGAGGATCAAAGACAAACCATTTTTAACAACACAAGGGCAGCAAAAGTGGCTAAAGATACAGCCCAGGCACTCTGGGGTTCTGAGAAGCTCTCGCAGAGAACCTACGGAGGGCGACTGGCACCAAAGGATCGCAGGAATCCTGGTGCCATAGCAAGAAAGGAGTTGTCTCCAGAAAAAGTTGCCCTTGTCTTTGGTGAGTAAGAGTGGCATTATTCTTAAATATGATGCTGATTCTTTTTCTTTTTTTAGAAACAGTCACATACTGGGGTCAAACGAAGAAAGTGGATGTCAGCAGTGCTCTGGTCAACATGAATACCATCTTGTCCGAGAAAATTCAAGATACGAGGAAGGCCCTCAAGCGCATCGACCTTTCTAAAAGTGTCCAGACATAGTCTGTTCTATAGGTTAAGAGCAGGGGAAGTTCCTCTCCACCTCCTGCCACTTTAGCAGAATGAATTCTGGAGAGGAGGTTGCTTCCTCTCCAGCATTCACTCTGTTAAAGTGAAAAGAGGTGGGGAGCTGCTTCCTGGCTGAACTCAATCTGTCACCTTTGCCACAGAGATTTCAATAAACTATTATATCATAAGACTGCAGATTTTTATACATATATTAACATAATACTAACAAGCTTGGTCGTCAGCAATCTATGTACACACGGCTACGAGTGCATCGGCTATTGCCTGCAAACAGGTGGCCCCACTTTTAAGGTGGGACCACTTCAAAGTGGTCCCACTTCAAAGTGGTTCCACCTCAAAGTGGTTCCACCTCAAAGTGGTCCCACTTTAAAGTGGTTTATTGAACAGGGACCACTTTAGAGTGGTCCCACTTTGAAAGTGGGACCACTCCAAAGTGGTCCCTGTTCAATAAACCACTTCAAAGTGGAACCACTTTGAATTTTCACCTGGGGATGGCACTCATGTCGCAATCCTGGCACCCAATAAAGGCTATAGACATTTCGTCAACAGAAAGCTGTGGACTCCCTTTTACGTTCAAGCTATAATGGAAAATCGTGGCCAGTAAGTTTTATTTCAGGGCCTCTTTAACATTTGCAGCGCGATTTCTATACAGAGTTGCTGCAACCTACTGATCGGTTACTCCATTCACCACTAAGCTGACAGGGTGGTTGAAGCTACATGCTCACCGCAAACATTAAGTGGCAGGCTTTTACCTGACCTCACTCTTTGCACTTGAGCACGCAGAAAGCCCACACAAAAATGGTCTATGGTCGGCTATAGAAAATCTTTGTATGGCCGGCTATAGAAAATTGGCCCAAATAGCTATAGCCGTTTTTATAGCTGTCTATAGCTTCTCCTATGGTGTCCCCTATGGCTGTCTATAGCCTCTTTCTAAAGAGACCCATAGACTCTATGGGTGTCTTTAGAAAGGACACTATAGCCACCTACGGCTTTTGCTTTGGTTCCTTTAGCCGTCTATACCTTCTTGTATGGTCTGCTATAGAGATCTGTATGGCTTACGCTATGGATCTATGGTCGGCTATAAAAAATCCTTTGTATGGCTGGCTATAGAAAATTGGCCCAATTAGCTATAGCCACCTCTATGGGTGTCTTTAGCTCATTCTACAGTCGTGCCTATGGGTGCCTTTAGCTTTTCCTATGGTTCTCACTAGCTAGCTACAGAAGTCTATAGCTTTCTGAATGGTTTGCTAAAGACCCCTGTATAGCTTCCCCTTTGGGTTTCTTTAGCCAGCGTGCTATAGCTTCCTCTCCCTTTGGTTTCTTTAGCCGGCTATAGGTCAATATATGGACGCCTATAGAGATTACTATGGCTTTCTCTATAGGTCTCTTTAGCAATCTTGTTATAGCTTCCTATAGCTTTTCCTTTGGTTTCTTTAGCCACCTATAGCTCAATGTATGGTCACCTATAGAGATTACTATGGCTTGCTCTATGGGTTCCTTTAGCCAGCTTGCTATAGCTTCTCATAGCTTTTCCTTTGGTTTCTGTAGCTCCCTGTATGGTCTGCTATAGATGTTCCTATGGCTTGCCCTATGGGTCTGTTTAGCCAGCCTGCTATAGCTTCTTATAGATTTCCCTTTGGTTTCTTTGGTTTTCTGTAGCTCCCTGTATGGTCTGCTATAGACATTTCTATGTCTTGCCCTATGGGTCTCTTTAGCCAGCTTGCTATGGCTTCTTATAGCTTTTCCTTTGGTTTCTTTAGTTTTCTGTAGCTCCCTGTATGGTCTGCTATAGATATTTCTATGTCTCGCCCTATGGGTCTCTTTAGCCAGCTTGCTATAGCTTCTTATAGCTTTTCCTTTGTTTTTTTTTTGGTTTTCTGTAGATCCCTGTATGGTCTGCTATAGATATTTCTATATCTCACCCTATGGGTCTCTTTAGCCAGCCTGCTATAGCTTCTTATAGATTTCCCTTTGGTTTCTTTGGTTTTCTGTAGCTCCCTGTATGGTCTGCTATAGATATTTCTATGTCTCATCCTATGGGTCTCTTTAGCCAGCCTGCTATAGCTTCTTATAGATTTCCCTTTGGTTTCTTTGGTTTTCTGTAGCTCCCTGTATGGTCTGCTATAGACATCTCTATGTCTTGCCCTATGGGTCTCTTTAGCCAGTTTGCTATGGCTTCTTATAGCTTTTCCTTTGGTTTCTTTGGTTTTCTGTAGCTCCCTGTATGGTCTGCTATAGATATTTCTATGTCTCGCCCTATGGGTCTCTTTAGCCAGCTTGCTATGGCTTCTTATAGCTTTTCCTTTGGTTTCTTTGGTTTTCTGTAGCTCCCTGTATGGTCTGCTATAGATATTTCTATGTCTCGCCCTATGGGTCTCTTTAGCCAGCTTGCTAGCTATAGCTTCTTATAGCTTTTCCTTTGGTTTCTTTGGTTTTCTGTTGCTCCCTGTATGGTCTGCTATAGATATTTCTATGTCTCGCCCTATGGGTCTGTTTAGCCAGCCTGCTATAGCTTCTTATAGATTTCCCTTTGGTTTCTTTGGTTTTCTGTAGCTCCCTGTATGGTCTGCTATAGACATTTCTATGTCTTGCCCTATGGGTCTCTTTAGCCAGCTTGCTATGGCTTCTTATAGCTTTTCCTTTGGTTTCTTTGGTTTTCTGTAGCTCCCTGTATGGTCTGCTATAGATATTCCTATGGCTTGCCCTATGGGTCTGTTTAGCCAGCTTGCTATAGCTTCTTATAGCTTTCCCTTTGGTTTCTTTGGTTTTCTGTAGCTCCCTGTATGGCCTGCTATAGACATTTCTATGTCTTGCCCTATGGGTCTCTTTAGCCAGCTTGCTATGGCTTCTTATAGCTTTTCCTTTGGTTTTCTGTAGCTCCCTGTATGGTCTGCTACAGAGATTTCTATGGCTAGCCCAATGGGTCTCTTTAGTCAGCTTGCTATAGCTTCTTAGAACTTTTCCTTGGGTTTCTTTGGTTACTTGTAGCTCTCTGTATGGCCTGCTATAGATATTTCTATGGCTTGCTTTATGGGTCTGTTTAGCCAGTGTGCTATAGCTGCCTATAGGTTTGCCTTTGGCTTCTTTAGCCATCTATAGCTCCATGTATGGCCTGCTATAGATTTTTGTGGCTAGCCCAATGGGTCTCTTTAGCCAGCTTGCTGTAGCTTCCTACAGCTTTACCTTTGGTCATCTGAAGCTCCCTGTATAGTCTGCTACAGATATTTATATGGCCTGCCCTATGGGTCTCTTTAGCCACTGCGCTATAGCTGCCTATATCTCTCTGTATAGTCTGCTATAGATACCTCTATGGTTTGCCCTATAGGTCTCTTTATACCACCATGCTATAGCTGCCTACAGCTTTTCCTTTGGTTTGTTTAGCTATCCATAGCTCTCTGTATGGTCTGCTATAAATATGTCTGTAGCTTGCATCATGGGTCTCTTTAACCAGTATGCTATTGCTTTTCCTTTGGTTTCCTTAGCCGCCTATCTCCCTGTATGGTCTGCTATAGCTATTTCTATGGTTTACTCTATGTGTGTCTATCCAGCATGCTATAGCTGCCATCCTTCTTTTTTTCAGCTCTTTGCACAGGAGCCATATGGCTTGATCAATTTCTTCCTTTAGCAGGCATGCTCGTTTTTTTTTTTCTTTAGCTCTTAATAAAAAGGGATAATATACCAGCCTTTTATACCCGTGCTGGCCTGCTTTTTTGTAAAAGGCACATTCATATATATGATAAACATGATAAAACATGAAAGCAACATTTCAATCACCTTTATTTTCTTGAAAGCAGTCGAAGCTCTCATGATGTGGATTTACTCAGGGCTGGACTCCTTCGTCTTGTTTAGCATAGACGACAGTGACGACCGCACTGTGGTTTCTTTCAAAAGGTGAAATTTCTTGCAGGTGTATTCTGAAAATGCAAAAATATAGATATGTTACCAATAGTGATATGACATAAAAAGGCTTGCTGTTATCAGCAAGCATGTAACAAAATTTTAAGATAATGCTGTGTCAACAACAGTTTACAACCAGTTTAGGGCTCATTGACTCCTTCATTCTCAAATGGCAAGTGCAAATTTGACCTAGAGACTTCTATGGAGCGCAGTTTTTGATTACTATAAAAAACATTCCCTGCCTTTTGCACTTCTAAGTACCTCATCAGAGGTGACGCTGTGTAGCACAGCCCTTATAATGAGGACAAGTCTGCCCATTTTCGGCAAAGGCTTGTGATCTATTTTCTCATCTGGAGGCCAGATGCTATGACATGTTGTACCATACTGAGCTGTCCAAGTTATTGAGAATGGTTTAACAAAGATTAAAGCAAATAAAGATGATGTTTTGGGTGGATGGATGGATGGCAATGGCTATACCCTTTGTATCTTGTGCCAGCTTGCACTCCTAGTCCAACAATCATCCATTTTTAAATTTTGTGTAAATATTGTTCTAAAACAACCCTTCCCCTTTGAAGTGTTTCCAGTGCTTATTTTTACCTGCTTTTTTTCACCCCTCCCTAGATCTTTTCCACCAATCTTCCAATCTCCTCTTTGTTACCGCAATTCTCTCCCTATCCATTCCTCCATCCATGTCCACAAATCTCAGTGCCTCCTCCGAATCCATCATCATGTCACCCCCATAAGAAGATGGGACAAAGCCCCCGTGCACTTTAAAATGACATGCTCCATAGGTCCCCTTTCTTGGTTGCATACGTAACATAGAGTGCTTATTCCCTGAAATTTAGCCCTATATTTTTTTGTTCTTAGCCCCGTCTCGCTTCAAATAGCAATGAGCTACCAGTGAATTTATCGTTCAACTGTCCCTTCATTTTCCCCGCAGGGGGCACCTGTGAAAGCAGGTGTTTGGAGAGTGGCGTCTCCACGGACCCCGAGCTCCGCAGGGGGCGCCTGCACCTTAGGTGCTAGGTGCTTGGTGAGTAGCGTCACCACGGACCCCAGCCACTTTGGCGACACCACAGACCCTGAGTAAAAGTGGCTAAGACCCACCCACGTCTGGCTGTGCGTGGCGAGCCCGTGTCCAGGGAAAAGGGCATCCTGGTGGTTGAGCTGAGCCCGGGGTAGGTTTGGACCCTTCGGGGCCCCCCGGGCGAGGCAACACACCACTTTGGCCCCTGCTTCCTATAGACGGGTGTCCTGGCTTGGCCCGACCAGGATGATTCAGTCAGTCGCCACATCTTCTACTATCCCCTCTTATCTTTCTCTTTTCTCTGCTCTTTTATTCCTTTTCACCTTCTTTGGCGGCAAGGGCTAACCTTGGGTGGCGATAGACCCCTTGTCCGGATCCACACTAGGTTATAGTGCCTGGGCAGCACTGGTAGTGTAATGTTGTCAGCAAAGCCATATTTGTTATGGCACATTGCCTACCCCCGTGTTGGGCTTTGTGGTGGGTGGTGCACCCGGGGCACCGAAATTCTCTCCCATCTCTATGGGTACTAAACAAAAAACCTTTCTTGATCAGCCCCCTAAAAGGGGCCGCACCGAAGTACATGCGATTAATCCTACTAGATCTGCAGAAAAATTTCCAAGATTCCTTGTGATGCACTCTGAGAGTGAGAAACCTTTGGCGAAAATGTCACCATTCCTCGTTTCCAAAACACTTGAGTCCATTGTTGGAAAGAACTTCTCTGCCAAAAAAATGACATCCGGAGATCTGCTCGTTGAAATTAAAACCAGTGAACAGAGCACAGCACTCCTATCACTAAATTCAGTTTCTGACTATAAAGTGACAGTCACTCCCCACCGTACATTGAACACAGTAAAAGGTGTGATTTCTGAAGATGACCTCCTCAAAAGTACAGAAGATGAACTCGTAGATGGCCTCAGTGACCAAGGAGTTGTCGCTGCAAAGCGAATCTCCCTTCGTCGAGAGGGGCAAGAGATCAAAACAAAACATGTTATTTTGACTTTCGAGTTGAGCAAAGTTCCCGAGTCAATCAAGGCTGGGTACTTGAACTGTAGAGTACGGCCATATGTGCCGAACCCCAGGAGATGTTTCCATTGCCAGAGGTTCGGCCATAGTGCCCAGAGCTGCAGGGGCAAGACCACGTGCGCCAAGTGCGGTCAGAACGATCACCCGTCAGACAACTGCGCAAACCCACCACACTGCGTCAACTGCGGCGAACCACACGCCGCTTACTCCCGTTCTTGTAAAAAATGGAAAGAAGAGAAGGAAGTAATTACCCTCAAAGTAAAAGAAAACATCTCGTTTCCTGAGGCCAGGAAGCGACTTTCTTTTCTACAGAAAGGATCCTTTGCTACGGTAACACGCACAGGGGGCGTGTCACCGAAAACCTCGGTGGGAACCCAGGTCTGTCCCAAAGACCTGGCAGCCCCGCCGACACCCCCTGCCCCCCCAAGGTCGGCTCCACGACCACGTTTGTCGTTGGAGCCAAAAGGTTCACGGTGCCTGAATGGTGCTGCCGCACCTCTCTTAAAGGAGGCAATGGACACCATGGCACCAAAGGAGGTATCCCCTCCAAAGGCATCAGGGGTGGTGCCTCTCGCACCACCCTCAGTCCTTAAAGAGGGTCCGTCGCAGACCAACTCCTCTAAGGAGCTGGAGCGGACACCCTCGTCGTCTGCTCGCTCTTCAGGCCGAGGCAGGGCTTTGCCCACTCCCGCCTCGACCAGCTCTCGAAAGCCTGGCCAGCTGGACGAGGCATACTCGACCGCAAGCCAGCAGTCAGTAGATGAAATGATGGATGAGAGCATGCCACCCTCTGACGACGACCTGGTCCCTTCAGGTGCTGAGTCATCAGTACCTTTTCAAGTCGTAGAAAAGAAAAAGAAAAATAAACTTCCTAGAATTTTGCCCCCAAAGGGATCGTAGTCCCTTTAGAAATGAATCATAAGCAAGTGTCCACTTAGTTATCTTGCGGTGTCCTAAAGGCCAGTTATAATTTTAATTTTAATTTCCAGTTTTAATCTTCACCATGTCTCTGTTTTTACAGTGGAACTGTCGTGGGCTTTTTTGTAATCATGATGATGTCACTTTTTTATTAGACGAACACCGCCCTGCTGCCTTCTGTCTGCAGGAGACGCATCTTAAAGAAACTAGGTCAAATGTACTCCGCCATTATCAAGTGTTTAGACAAGATAGGTTGCACTCCTCTGTGGCGTCTGGTGGTGTTGCTGTAGTTGCCCAGCGCACAACCCCATCTGCCGAAGTGGCTCTCTACACCACTCTCGAGGCTGTGGCTGCCCGAATACTGCTAGACCGGGTAATTACTGTTTGTTCAGTGTACATATCACCGGGATACCAGCTGCAGTACGAAGAGCTAGAGGATCTTGTTAGTCAGCTCCCGGCTCCATACTTAATTTTAGGCGATTTTAATGCACACAACCCATTGTGGGGGAGTGGTAAACGGGATGCTGGAGGAGCACTTGTTGAACGTTTTCTTCTTTCCACGGGACTGTGCTTACTTAACACTAAAGAAGCCACACACTTTAGTTCAGCAACCAGGACTTTTACTTCCATCGACCTTTCTATCTGCCATCCTTCACTCTCGCTGTTTTCATGGAGGGTCATCCCAAACCCATATGGAAGTGACCATTTTCCAATTATTTTAGAGTTTAACAGTCCTCCTGCTGGTCTTCAAACGCGTACCCCTCGTTGGAAGTTTGAGAGGGCTGACTGGGCAACTTTTAGCAGCTCTTCAGTTTTAGCTTGTTCATCACTTGATGATCTTTCCATCGATGATGTCACTCTGCATATCACTCGACACATATTACAGGCCGCAATCATCGCCATTCCCATGACGTCCTCGCATCTCCCAAAAAGGCCGAAGGCGTGGTGGAATAAAGACTGCCGCCAGGCAAAAAAGGAACAGAATCGTGCATGGGGTATCTTTAGGCGTTACCCTACTTCAAGTAATCTGATTGGTTTTAAAAGAAAAAGGGCCCAGGCAAGGTTTATTCGAAGACAAGCCAAGCGGCAAAGCTTTAGAGGATATGCCTCTTCAATCAATAGCAGTGCATCTATAAAGGAAGTTTGGGACCGCGTGCATAAAATTCAGGGTTCCTACGGCGCTTTCTCTGTTCCACTCTTGTGCCGGAATGGAATATGTCCTGCAAGCCTTGACGAACAGGCTGACATTCTTGGTGAGCACTTCGAATTTGTTTCTAGTTCCGAACACTATACGCAATCATTTAGGCGGCATAAGCTACATGCAGAAAAAAAGATTGTGCCTACGACCGGTGGTTTGCAAGAGCCTTATAACTCTCTTTTCATACTGCACGAACTGCAGATGGCTCTCGATTTGTCCGGACAGACTGCCCCTGGACCGGACGGTATCCACTATCAAATGCTTCAGCACCTTCATCCATCTACTCTAGAGCTCATCTTGTATCTTTTCAACCGAGTTTGGGTCGAGGGTCTTTTCCCATTGTCCTGGAAGGCTGCCGTTATTATCCCCCTTTTAAAGCCAGGAAAAGATCCTGCCTGTGCCTCCAGCTTCAGGCCTATAGCATTAACTAGCTGTCTTTCGAAGACATTAGAAAGGATGATCAACAGAAGGCTGATGTTTTATTTGGAGAGTAATAATCTTCTTGACAGGTACCAATGAGGCTTTCGTTCAGGACGATCCACGGTCGACCACCTAGTTCGTTTTGAGACTGTTGTGCGAGAGGCATTTGTAAATAAGCAGCATTGTGTCTCTGTCTTTTTTGACCTGGAAAAGGCATTTGATACAACCTGGCGCCATGGCATAATGCAGGATCTGTTCAGCTTAGGTGTACAGGGCCGAATGTTAAGTGGCATTCAGAGTTATCTTCAAAACCGGACTTTTCGCGTGAAGCTTGGGACAACTTTTTCTAGAGAATTTTCGCAGCAAAATGGAGTACCTCAAGGTGGTGTACTTAGCGTCACCCTTTTTATTGTGAAGATGAACTCGATTGTCCGCGCAATAGCTCCATCTGTTCATTACTCACTGTACGTCGATGATCTGCAGATTTCTGTATCGTCTTGTAATCCATCCATATGTGAACGTCGGCTCCAGCTCACAATCAACAACTTGGTCAAATGGGCTGATGTCAACGGTTTTAAATTTTCTCCTGAGAAGACCGTCTGTGTGAGTTTCTCACGTCGCCGCGGAGTTTTGCACGAACCTTCTTTGACTATGTATGATGTTCCTATCCCAGTGAAAACTGAACACAAGTTTTTAGGTCTTATATTTGATTCTAAATTAACTTTTGTTCCGCATGTCAAGAGCCTGAAGATGAAATGTTTTAAATCGCTTAATATACTTAAGGTCCTGTCGCATGTGTCCTGGGGTGCTGACCGTCTTTGTCTCTTGCGTATCTATCGGTCGGTCGTTCGATCCCGTCTTGATTACGGTTGTATTGTGTATGGTTCTGCCCGGACATCGGTTCTCAAAATGCTGGCCCCTGTTCATCATCAGGGGTTGCGGCTTGCTACCGGTGCTTTTCGCACATCTCCTGTTCTTAGTATATACGCAGAAGCAAACGAGCTCTCTCTAGAGAAAAGAAGATCTGAACTGGGCTTCACATATTTTATGCGAATTAGATCGGTTCCTAACCATCCAACCTTACACTGTATGGAACGAATACGCTACGAGCGAACCTTCAGTAACAAGCCTTCAGTTGTTCCACCTCTTGCTATGAAGGTTCGCAATTCTGCGGAGTCTGTAGGACTGGACGTGTTGCCTCCAGTTGTACAGTGTTTGAGTTCGGCAGCCCCTTGGGACCTAGTTCCCATTCAGTGCGAACTGGAGCTAACGAAATTCAACAAAAAAGACACTCCTCGCGAAGTCCTGAGACAAGAATTCCTTGAGCTCCAAGTACAGTATCACGACTTTATAAGCTTTTACACTGATGGTAGTAAAACTGATTCCTCTGTGGGTTGCGCAGTGATCGGGCCTGGGATGCAGCTTGTCCGGAGAATAAATGACAGTGCCTGTAGTTTTACGGCAGAGCTCTATGGCTTACTCCTCGCCACAGATAAGATCCTTAAACAAAAGCTTCACAAGTCAATTGTTTACACCGACTCACTTAGTGCTTTACGAGCTCTTGCCAGAGTGGGAAATGATCGCAATCCACTCGTAATAGGAATAAGGAACAGGCTAATTTCAGCCGCAAAACGGAAAAAGAAAATAATACTATGCTGGGTTCCTTCACATGTCGGAATTGCCGGAAATGAGGATGCTGACAGAGCAGCAAGTACTGCTAAGGATCGAGAAGTCGACCTGTGGAAAATACCTTACAGAGACTATAGACCGACACGCGGAGCGGCTCTGTTTACCAACACGGCCGGGAGGCCGCGCATGCACGTCAGCTATGTGGGCAAAAGCAGCCCGGCTCTCCGTGTTTGCGCCATTGCGCTCTATGGCGTGCGCTCGTTGTGGACGTTGTAGGGACGCTTGTATCTTTATTTGTGCGTCGTATTTCCTCATAGCGTATGTCGTATGCTATGCCCGACTATTTGAGCTCGTTGCCCGAGCCTGAACGGTAGAGGTATCGAAACAAACTGTGCGTGGACGGCGTTGCCTACGAGGATCCGTACGCCATAAACAAGGCCTGCTGGACTACCGACGTAAAGTTGCGGCCACGGAAGTCGACGGCTCAGGTCGTCGTTCATTTAGTTTTTTCACCAAGCCAGTTCACGGTTGACACGGTGCAGGCGTACAAGTCTCTCGAGGTCTACGATTACATCGAGTTGGTTTCCGCACTGCTGGCGGGATCAGCAGACTGTGGGTCTGCGGAAGTGTGTGTATTCATTAATTGATTAAATACACAGAGCGTCTGCAAGTCAAGGTATGATATTTTTCATACCCTCATGACCACAAGGCATTACAACCAGTAAAGGTTTGTCCGTTCTGCAGTCTTGGCGGTGACAGGCTACAAGTAAGGGCGTTACCAGGAACGCGTCACTTTTTTCAGTAACGTAGTAACCTACTCGTTACGTTTTCGATACAGTAATGGGTAACGTACTTACGTTACTATTTCAGGTAACGTAGTTACGTTAGTCGTTACTACTTCCCAAGTCTTAAAAAAATTACACTTCAATTGTTTCCGTGTTTTAGGCGTCAAGCCATGTTTTTCTTTGCGTTTTTTTCTCGTAAGTATTTAAGTGAAACCGTAAAAACGAAATAAAGTAATTATGTTCAGTTTCTGCATAAACATAATGTTTCTTGATATATGACCTGCATCGTCAAAACCGTAAAATGCGTTAAATCATTATTTAAAAAAAAAATAACGCACAAGTAACGTGCCTTACTTTTTATCGGTAGCGGCAACGCGTTCCTTTTATTTTTAGATAACGCAGCTCAGTAACGCGTACCTTTTATTTGCAAGTAACGAGTAACGTATTTCGTTACTTTTTTTTTTGGTAACGCCTACAACACTGCCGTTCTGTCGCCGATCCCCTTCTACTCGGTAGCACGGGCGTAGCGAGCCTCCGACGAGCGCTTGGCCGGTGCGTTGTGCGCGAACACCGTGGGGACAAAATCCGGGTGGTCTCGATCAGACAACGGTTTCCCTGCACATAAGCAAGCCTCGGGATGGAGATTGAAATGGAAGCCGCACTTGCCTCCAAGAAAGTGTTTGCCGCACAAACGGTCGTTCGCGCGAGGCGACCATTCTTTTCGATCCACGGATATTATCCACCTTCTATGCCTTTCAGAGTCTGCCGGGAACTTGTGGAAACTCACTCCGCTGCTTTTCTTGTACATTTCGGTGCAATTAACGGCAACACAGCTTTGCGGCATGCTGAAATGCTATGACGCCCATGCAAAACGTGCGCGCTTTTGCCCACACCCCCGGCTCCGGCGCGATCGCAGCGCCGCCGCAGCTCCGTGACGTCAAGCCCGCGTGTCGGTGTATAGGCATATTCTGAAATTTTCCATAAGACGCAAGTGGCAAGAGGAATGGGACCGAGAAATAAACAATAAGTTGCGCGCAGTAAAACCACTACTTCAGGAATGGGAGAGTGCACGTCACCGCGAGCGTTTTTATGAGGTGGTTTTGTGCCGACTGCGAATTGGTCATACCCGTCTAACCCATGGGCATCTTTTGCGTGGGGAGGATGCTCCGGAGTGTGAACACTGCTACATTCCGTTAAGCATCCTACATATCTTACTTGTATGCCCTTTGTATGACCAAGAACGCCACAGACACTTTGCTAAGGTTTACCAAGAGCATACACCATTACATCTCGCCCTTTTACTCAGTGATGAGCCGTTGATTCCACACAAGTGTGTTTTCAACTTTCTTAAGGATATAAGGCTCCTGGACCAGCTATAATTTTAATAGTTCATCGTATTCATTGCCACATCTTATGCACTTGCACTTTCATGATCATTGTTTTATTAAATTACAAGCTACTATAGCTCTTTCTTCTCTTCAACCTTGATTCAGCAATAGTCCTAGTTGTTGGCGCATTATAGCCTTGGTCGCTGCTGCGCCATTAAACCCCAATCAATCAATCAATCAATGTCCCTTCATTTTAAATTTATAAGCACAATGTCGCCACATTTCGAGAAAATAGCTGTATTCCCGAATTAAGTTGAAAGTACAATAGAAGATGGAAGACAATGCTTCATATATTCGTGAAGTTCATTGATGGCACACATTTTGTTAAGTTTTACTATGTAACGTAAAACGTTTTCATCTGACAATTTCAGAAAATTTTAAAGATGTTCTTGGCATGTTTAATTGTCATTTTACCATCAAAAGTCAGTCTAATCTTCTTAATACTTTGTGAGCTTAATGTCGTCAATTTGTATATTACAGCACTAAAGTTAAAAGGATGTGAATATGTTTGTCGAAAAATAACAGATACAAAATAACATCTGAAATAATGTCAATTTTCACCCTAAGCTTCTCCATTTTAGATTTCTGCAAAAACTAAAATAACTACAGGTTTCATATCTAGCTGGCTGTTCCTTCAAGGATGTGGCTTGTATATATATTTTTGACCAGAATAAAAAAGAAATATGACTCAAGCTATCATTGCTCGATATGACATGGAAAACCCAGTAGTTTTAAGGTGCTGCCCGAAAGGTCAAAATAAATTGCAGTGTAACATTGCTAGCCACTAGAAATTGGATAAAACAGAGCATTTAAGAACACTCAAAACAAACACTCAAACAAAAACATTCAAGTAGGATTTTAAAAAAATTGTATGTTGTCTTCAATGACTTTCTTCCAAACATGAAGTGTGCAGCATAGCTGACACGGCAACATAGCTGATATCAGCACTTTTTTAGGTTTCACTCAAACAAGGCAGTGGCAAACAATATTTTACCCCTTAAAATTGGTGCTCTAATTCACTAGGGACCTTGCACTGATGTCTTTAAGACAGACATTGGTGGCCAAGTGCCTGGCAGCGTAGCCCCTACTGTGCTACTTCTACAAACAGGAAACGAGCATCGTGAGTGAGCTCAGCATCCACTGCATTAACAGCAGGTTTGAGACACCAGCAAGAAGGATGGAAGTGTGTCATGTGCAAGCCGCGTATAGACCCCACAACAATAATAACTTTTTTAAAGTTATTCTACACCGAAAGAAAATTTAGTAGAAACTGAATTTTTTTGTTTGTGGTAACTCTACTATCCTGGCCAATGTGAGATACAAGGAGCATTTGGCAGTGCCACCTGCCAAATGCTCCAAAAATTGAATGCATGCTGGGGACGAAGTTTGCATCCATTATGGCGAGCCACATTTTGACCGACCGCTAATATCAACTGCTAGCATCTCGTGCATCCACTGTAATGGTTAATGGTCGGTGTTTTGCGCTGCCCAATATTTGAAGGGCGATTCAGCATGCCATGTCACATGCTTCTATGGAAGGGTTTGTGGCCGGTACCACAGAAGAAAAAGAAATTATATAGAACCACCTACTAACAATCTGAATTGACTTGGGATTCACATTCCGCATTTTCTGCATGACGAGCTACTGTTGTGGCGATATAAATATAAATTACGCTATGCAAAAACAAACGGCACTATGTATACTACCCTCTGGACACCGGGCGGAGCGGTGGACTCATGACGGTGCGGACGCCAGACGGCAGCCGCTATGATCTTAGATGAAGAGGGAGTTTGCTGAGGCGCAACAAACTCTCGTGCCCAGCATTTAAGCATCTGGCAGGTGGCGTTGGTAGTACCAGGGGCCATGCAACGTGGTGTTTTCCCATACTGGCCAGGATAAAACATTAGTTTAACGTAATTCTCTGTCTATGTCTGTGGCATTTTTGCATTGGACTCTGTGGAGTGAATAGTTGATGAGAAAGCAAGAACTCTGCCTGGCGGCTTTCACTCTGTGCGTGACTTTAGACACCTGACTGCAGGGTGTCGCGTGCAGAGCGAACGCCACCAGCTGAAATTCATTGCTTGTCCTTCAAATATTTGGAACAAAATTCCCGACTTTCGTTGATACCTGGATAAAGACGTACTATCGGGGAAAAATGAAATACAAACAGAGGAGCGCGTAGCTTGCGGTACAGGCCGCGCCGCCTGGGAGTGGGCCTGGGGGCGAGGGTGCGTGGCCTTCTCCGATGTGTATATGCCCCTCGCTTGCTGCTTCCAAGCTTCGGCATTGCGCCTATTAGTGCACTGAAAGCTATTACCACTATCTTTTCTCACTCGACGCGTGCGGCACAAGGAAGCTCACCACTAGTAGCAGGCAGCTAAAGCGCGTGCTGGCTGAGCGCGCGCTTTCAGCACACTAGAGGCGCAATGCCGGAGCTTGGGAAGAGCCGAGCGAGGGACATATACACATCGGGGCAGGCCACACACCCTTGCCCTAGGCTCACTTCCAGGCAGCGCAGCCTGTACCGCAAGCCACACTCTCCTCTGTTCGTATTTAATGTTCCCCTAACAATACATGTTGTTTCTGAAATGCAGGCCAAATCGCTCCTGCGAAAACTATGCGTCGCACAAAAGAAAGACTGATGTCGTGTTGATGTGCACCCAAGGGCCTATTTAGAAAAAACTTCCATGTTCAGAAAAATGAAGTTTTTACATACATATTTTTTTAGAAATCTGAAAACTTGCTGGGCAGAATCAAAAACACCCATATCAGCTTTTTTGGACAGGTATAAAGTACACCCCTCATTTCAAGTTTCGAAAAATTCTTCAATTCTGACGTATTCAAACACATCTTGGCAGCAGCCATCCTGCCCTGCCGCAGCAAAAGCGTGGAGCTGGAGTGTTTGACGTCTTTCAGTCACATTGCACTTTGAAACTCAAATCATTCTCAGCATGCTAGAAGTGAACCCAAAAGACAAAGCTCAATCTTGCAAATGCCATGTTCATTTGAAGAGCAAGCTGCAGCATTTCGCATGGACGTGCGCACGCACTACTCTTATCTTTTTTCTACGAGAGGAGAGGCAGGCAAAAGCGACATGGGCGAAGCACCTAGACTTAGTTCCCCGCTTCAACCGCAGGAGGGCAGGGCGGCTGCCGCCAAGGTGCGCGTGGATAAAAAAATAAAACCAGAGAATGCATCAAAACTGGGTTTTTCAAAACTTAGTAAAATGCATCCAGTGGAATCCTATCTGCTCCATTGCTTCTTTAACTGTCCGAAAGACGGCTTAACTTCGCTGTCGCCGGGAGTCAAGTAGCTGCGCGATATTTAGCTTGCTTAGAACCGCAAATAAGTTCTCGTTGCATCGCGTGAGAAAACAACGCGGGAAGACGCCAGTCCGCTTTCCGCCGCCGCCATGTTTTATGTTGATCCCACAGCAATTTGCGGTCCCGCAGCGAGCGCCTGGCTATAATCCTCCCCGTTCCAAAATGCGATGCGCCCTGCATTTACATGGGCTGAATGCATGCGCATACGCCGTCTCGATCCACCTCAGTCTAGCGACTTGATTGCGATGCGCTTCTTTAGCGCATTATGTTTGCATGAATGCATTAATTGGGACAACTAGATTCGATGCACCTAAGTCGCATTCATGTAAACGCGGCTCCAGCTTAGTAACATTTTGAACGCATCCTTGAACGCGGTGGACGGAGGTTGAGAAAACCCGTGGCGGTCCGGGTTTCCCGGGTCTTCGCAAACACCGGCTAAAGAACATAATAATAATAAAAAAATATGCGCCACCGTGGTTCTAGCAGAGGGAGAGGGAAAGTAATAGAGAACGTGCATTGCAAAGAAACCAACTGTCACGGAAGCCTTGCGAAGAAGCGCACTACCAGTTCAACCTACTCATGGAGGTGCCCCTTGAGGGGAGAGAGAGTACGGGGCCTTAATGTCCAGATGGTGTTAGCAGAGGCCGCGTCAGGCCGAAGCCCTGAAAGAGAACCCAACCGGATTCTTCGTATCCATAGTTCACCCCGGAATACGCTACTACGCACTTGACTCGGAAGGCAAGAGTAGGGAGTGGACTCGAGGCTACCCAAACGTCAATTATATTACTCTTTTTTAATAAAGTAAAATTAAGTAGGCAAAATGTATCTTCAATTCTTTAATTCAGACGTGTCAAAGAACAACCACCACGATTATTTTACCCATGTCCAAAAACTGCTGCCGGTTCCCTTAAGAAGGCGTTTCCAGGCACTGCATTATTTCACCCTAAACTGCTTGAGTTGCCGCTTCAGTCCTAAAAAAATACCCTAACCGAAATATAACTTCAAAGCGCCATGGCGGTATTTATAAGACATATTATCTGCGAAAGAATTGCGTACTTCACTATAATAATGACTGTTTTGTAGTACAAACAGCTCCCGTCTTCACAATATGCAGCGTTCAAAAAAATATAATTTGCAAAAGTGGTCGTGGAGTTAAGCACCCTTCAAAATGTGGAGCTCACGCAGGTAATTTGTTATGTGTACCACAGTGTTTCATGCATACAATATACATTATTTTAATGTGGCTAACACACACCCTGGGCACACACCCTATCGAACGGTGGCAGTCGGTTTGTCAAACGGAATTTCATGAACAGATCGTTTCATCAACAGCATGTTTCATTGAAAGGAGCCTGCGTTTATTTCACTAGGGAGTTTTAGAATTGGGCACGCTGAAGCTGTGTGTACGCAAAGAATAGCGTCGTCGCCACTGCTCCTGCTCCGAATGCAAACCAGGTTTTGCGGTTCGCGTGCGCAATTTTAGCGTGCGCTATTTCTGAAAAATTGCGTGCGTACGCATGGGGTCTTTGCGTCGTGCTCGTGATGCGCGATAAGTTGCGAGAGGGCTAACATGTTCTAATCTGGCGGGAGTAGGCAAATGATGAGTCAGATGGCAGCAGTAGCGGCAGCAGCCTCCTCGCGACTGCGCTTTTCTGCGCAAGTGACATTTCGCTGTTACAGGAAGTTTACGCCCTCAACCCGTTTGAGGACCCATCGAGATGGGCCCAAATCGCAAACAACCTTCTTTCAGCCATCGGCAAAAGTTTTTCCGCGCGAGCAGTACGCGACCGCCTCAACTTGCTGCTCGCGCAGTTTGCTGCAGAACATCACGCCGACATAAGAAGGTGAGTGTACTGCTCCGTTTGCTGCTAACGATTCTTTAAAGCAATGTGGCGTTAAAGTGTGTGCGTAGATCTGAGCACCAGGTCGAGATCAGATGCTACTCTGCCGCAGGTCAGGCACCGAGGAGCAATATAGCGAAAAAGAACACCTCCTCCAGGAGATCGCCGATCTGACAAGAGAATTTACCTACAAATACAAGGCGGTCACCGCAGCACCACGTTGACGTCCCAACGCGACCGTAGGCTGATGATCAGCGTTGCCATCCCTCTAGCAGATAGTTTCGGTTTTTCCGTAGATTCCCGAAACAAAATTTTGAGCCGTTATATTTATAAAACTACACACAATGTCGAGAAAAAAATTATACCTTGTAATTCAAAGACACTGCTTAGGCTAAAAACAGTCGTAATCCCAAATTCAAGAATATATTGGCCGAAGTAGCCCTTTAAGCATGTTTTGCATGCTGCAATTAGGGATTACAGCGAACTATAGAAAGCGCGCTTTTGAGGAAAAATGGCGGACGAAAGGAGGTAGTTTTCGTCGTTCAGCACGTGGACCACCGTAAATTTCTTGCTCTGCAGCGTGAACATTTGTGAACATTTTGTTGTGCATCATTACCAAGGCGTCAAGCTGTTCATGAGCACAAAAAATAAATAAATGAAATGAAATGAAATGAAAAATTGGATAAGGATGGCTAGTTGGGCTAGTTGGTTTTGCATAAGGTGTAATACGCCAAAACAACAGGGACAAAAAAACGAAGGGAGTCCTGTCCAGTTCTCCCTTCGTTTTTTGTCCCCGTTGTTTTGTCGTATTCCACCATGATGAAAAATCGGTGTTACATATGAAAGCAAAGCGATTATCGACAGTAGAAACTTTCTTATAGTCAGTGCGTAAAAATGACACGGTGGAAGCATAAAAATGATTACGGGAAACGATGTATGTTTCTGTGCTGCCTGCGAGAACCAAGCAGCGATAGCAGACGACAGAGTCGAAGTGACCTCCTTTCTTGCTCTTCTCAGCGTGGCCGCTATGCGGCGTTGATTTCGCTGGAGTCACCAATTCTGCGGCCAAAATCACTGCCGCTAGTGGTCGCAGCACCGCTAACGTGGAAGAGCTTTTAAGCTCAAGGTGTTAGCTTAAATACATGGTACAGTCACATTTTATTCTATCCGTTTTTTTGTATTTTGTCGATTGAAAGCCCATAGGCTTTCGACTTTAGTTTATCGTAGGGCAAGACAAAACGTATGCCTACGCTTTTCATTATCATAGATGCTGTGGCCAGTGCTGCATACTTGAACTATTAATGGAAGCACTAATGGAACTACCAATAGAAAAGACAATATCCAAAAGTTAAGATCTTCAGAGGTGCTCCTTTTCATATTTTTTGAGGGACTCCTTCTGTTGTAGATACGACAGAGCTCCTCTCGACGGTAGCTGTGGGCGACACATATAAAATTGTGGCTCATGGCCAGAGCAGAGAGTTAACCGCAGCTGCCACGATCGATGTTCGAGGCCATGTACCTGTAGCTTCACCCGAGCAGACCATGAAATCTGAAGCTAGCCGTCAGGTGCAGAGGGGTAAGTTCGAGGCTTCCCAAGCGGCTCAAATGTTCTATAAACCTCCACAGAAAATTCCTTGTGATTAGGTGAAGGGCTTGAGGTAAGGGGAGGTGCATGAACCGACACAAAGAGAGAAACATAAGCACTACCATTTGCAATCGCCACGAACTGAAACCCCAGTGCCTGACAACGTTCGGAAAAAAAAATCTTGCTCTCTATGTTTGTATTTTGAAATACCTTTTTTACAGTTTTTACCGAACTACCTCAGGGATATCCTGTTACAAAGAAGACAAATCTATCTTAATGCATGCATCTGCATCTAAGAAGAAAAGTAGAATATTTGTTGTTACCACTTAATGTAATTCACGCGCAGTGAAAGAAAAACGACTACAGTAAATCCTTTAACTATCTGGGCATCTTGATCTCACCTCTGTTCTTCAAGGCCTAGGTTGCCTGATCTTCACGTTGCCTTTGTGCTTCCTACGATCATTCTGTGCACGTTCATGTTCTTTGTATTGGCGCGTTCCCGGCTATTTCATGACTGCATCATGTTTCCTGTGCCTGCGTATGTCGCTGTGGGGCTTCTTTTCTTGTAGGAAGTAAAGGAGGCTCCAGAAGCGTAAATGAACTTGCTGAATATTTTCATGTCGATTTGCAACTCCGTGATATCCTTGTCCGGTGTTATTCTTTCGAATCAGATATGCAGCTGGGCAAAGTGAGCACAATGTAGACCTCCAGGAAATGTTTGTGCACATTTCTGAAAAAAACACATTTGTCTAACATGCACTTTACGTGTTTTTAGAGAAAAAAAAAAGACAAAATGAGAATCTAATACTTTTTCAGAAACAAAATTGCGGTTTGAAGAGGGCACCCGAGAAAGGGAGAACAACCTGGAGGAACGGCGCATTCCATTTGAAGAAAAGCGCCTCGTCCTCGAGGAGAGGCGCCTGGCCCTCGACAGAGACAAGCACGAGCAACAAGTTCTTTAGTGGGAGGAAGAAAAAAGTAGAGAGCTCAAGAAAGGGCAGAAAGAGAACCCAGACAACACAAGTACATTCGACGTACATCCCTGGGTGATCCTTTCAAGATATTTGGATATCCCTGGGAAATGCGAATATATGCAAAGATAATCCAGGGACATTCTCAGGATATCGAAATGGCCACTTTGAGTTTATCCCAGGGTGTTACGTGACAAATCTTTAAGGATGACTGCGGGACATTTTAAGGAGGTCCCAGCATATCCTAAGGAGCTGCATGACAGATCTTTATGGATGACTGGAGGACATTTTAAGGAGGTCCCAGCATATCCTATGGAGCCACGTGACAAATCTTTTCGGATGACTGTAGTACATTTTAAGGAAATACCAGGACAGTGCACCGATCTTTCCCAAGTTGCTTTATTAAACGTATGACTAGTAACAACGTCTTAGGCGTAAAAATTCTTCAAAGATGTCGCTGAAAAAAAAAAAAAAAACTCTTAATGACATTTCCTCACACTTGGTTTTATGTCAATATAACCACTTGAAAAAACATCTGCCGAAATTGCTGCTTAGATTTTCGTTGAAATGCAAACCATTTTACAGTTTTAGTACAATAATTGCAAATTCATGCCTTACACTAAGATGATAGCCACGTGCCTAAGACCTAGGGCAATGGTATTATTAGTGCGTGCAACTGCTCTGCGGAATCTGTATAAATTATTTAGCGCGTCTCTGGTTCTAAAAAAAATATACAGCGCCCGTCGTCTGTTTGGTATTCGTACCATAACTGGCGCGGATTACATGCAAGCTATGTGTTGTGAAATTCTTTTCCCTTTAGATTACGGACTCTTTTTTGCCCGCTAGTTTTAGGAAAATAATTTGCCTAATAACCATAGCCAAATAATTTGCCTAATAACCATAGCCTAATATTTTGCCTGCTATATTGTTTTTATGTGGTACGACCGACCCACTGATCGACATTTACAGGGTTCGACCAGAAATGTTTCGCGTTTACAACTGAACATTAGGAAAACAAGAAACAGCGCAAAAAACACACAGGATAAGTGGAAGAAGTAGACGGAACAAGCGTTGACTGACAACTAAAGTTCACTGAAAACACAAAACACACTAGCAAAAGCAACCACCATCCAAAATCCAAAAGCAAACACAAACAAAAAAACAAAGAGCTATAATTTTCAAGCTTTCATTGATGATGGTCTATCGTGCTTGCTTTTACTGCATGCTTTTTTGGTTGTTTGATTGCTTTTGTGTTTTTGATGGTGGTTTCTTTTGCTCGTGTGTTTTTTGTGTTTTCAATAAACTTTTAGTTGTCAGTCAGCACTTGTCCAGTCTACTTCTTCCACTTGTCTTGTGTTTTTGTGCAGTTCCTTGTTTTTGCCATGAAACAACTCGCCTGTATCGCCACCTTAATAAACATTAGGGTTTGGAGGTTGCAGAGGCATCATAAGTATCCCCTCTATTAGTATGAGTAGGATACTTCAGCTTTGCTTGTGAATACTATACTCAGTACAAAACAAATATACAAAATGTAAATTTTTGGCTTATTAAAAAGTTTGACGATGGAGCAACCATCTTCAATACTGTTATATACTTGGGAAATGTGTCTCCCTATTAACGTTTGCTGAGTTATAGTGACTGGGGCTCTCACGAGAGGAAAAAAGCGCCAGCAATGTCGAAAGCATGACTTACCTCTGGAGCTACCTGCTCCTGTATTGGGCTAATGGCAAAGAAGTAACACCAAAATCTGAAAAGAAAGTAAGCGAAGAAAGGACTTTTAAACAGAACATCACCGAACACTTAATCTCCATCAATCATTTCGTTTCCATAGACCTGCCAACTTATAGATAACCATTGAGACTGTTTGGCTCCAAATAAACATATTGCACAGTGACTAGCACTCTCGCGTGAGAAACAAAAAAAAAAAATTGGCAGTTTCTGTCAAAAGCATCCCTTACCTCTGGAGCTACCTGCTCCTGTATTGGGCTAATGGCGAAGAAGTAACACCAAAATCTGAAAAGAAAGTAAGCGAAGAAAGGACTTTTAAACAGAACATCACCGAACACTTAATCTCCATCAATCATTTCGTTTCCATAGACCTGCCAACTTATAGATAACCATTGAGACTGTTTGGCTCCAAATAAACATATTGCACAGTGACTAGCACTCTCGCGTGAGAAACAAAAAAAAAATTGGCAGTTTCTGTCAAAAGCATCCCTTACCTCTGGAGCTACCTGCTCCTGTATTGGGCTAATGGCAAAGAAGTAACACCAAAATCTGAAAAGAAAGTAAGCGAAGAAAGGACTTTTAAACAGAACATCACCGAACACTTAATCTCCATCAATCATTTCGTTTCCATAGACCTGCCAACTTATAGATAACCATTGAGACTGTTTGGCTCCAAATAAACATATTGCACAGTGACTAGCACTCTCGCGTGAGAAACAAAAAAAAAAATTGGCAGTTTCTGTCAAAAGCATCCCTTACCTCTGGAGCTACCTGCTCCTGTATTGGGCTAATGGCGAAGAAGTAACACCAAAATCTGAAAAGAAAGTAAGCGAAGAAAGGACTTTTAAACAGAACATCACCGAACACTTAATCTCCATCAATCATTTCGTTTCCATAGACCTGCCAACTTATAGATAACCATTGAGACTGTTTGGCTCCAAATAAACATATTGCACAGTGACTAGCACTCTCGCGTGAGAAACAAAAAAAAAATTGGCAGTTTCTGTCAAAAGCATCCCTTACCTCTGGAGCTACCTGCTCCTGTATTGGGCTAATGGCGAAGAAGTAACACCAAAATCTGAAAAGAAAGTAAGCGAAGAAAGGACTTTTAAACAGAACATCACCGAACACTTAATCTCCATCAATCATTTCGTTTCCATAGACCTGCCAACTTATAGATAACCATTGAGACTGTTTGGCTCCAAATAAACATATTGCACAGTGACTAGAACTCTCGCGTGAGAAACAAAAATATTGGCAGTTTCTGTCAAAAGCATCCCTTACCTCTGGAGCTACCTGCTTGCGGAAGACATGCTAGGCAGTCGGGCTTGGTGGCACAGACATACCAACTTCTTTAAAGTAAGGAAGGACAAAGGAACCTTTAGTGGGCTATCCCTGTACCCTTTGTTCCCAGAAACATTTGGAACTAACCTGTCAAGTAACTGATTAATATGAGGTTCAAAAGTTGTCTTTGTTGCAGTTGGAAAACGAGTGACTTAAAAACAAAACAATGATTTCCAGAAACAAATTTTTGAAACATTTTCACGTAATGCTGGGCTGCAATTTTTAATCAGTACTGCATATCAGTATTCCAGTAAACTTTGAGGATTCATTCATTAACAATAGCGATATAGTGTCTTTATGCTTGAGAGACTTATTTTTCAAACATGTTCCAGTATACAGCTAACACTTAAAGAACAAATAGAATGATTTGATACTCTTGCAGATCTACTTTCTTGTTGTTTCCATTACAAAACATTAAAAGCATTGATTCTGATAATTCTGCAAATAGTATTTTACATTAATCTAACTTGTAATTAACTGGATAAAACCAAAGACTATCCGTCATAAAAAATATGTTTGAAAGATGAGTTTACAGATTAATATCACAGCTGTATTAAATGCTTGTCACATTTAATATGTTGATTGAATAATTATTAATATCAAAAAAATATATTTTAACATACTTTTGGCTGCTTTGTCCAGTCTCTCCTTTGAATGGGCCAACCATGACTTAACTGTTTGTTCGACATCATAATCCGTGGCACCAGAAAGCTTACCCTGCGCTTTAACAGTTTCTGAAACAATACGAAAGCATGAAGTCAACAGCCGTCGGGACCTCCGAACCACAGAGCCACCACCATATATGCCCCTGAAGGAAGTGAGTAGCGCAAACTTGAGTTCGACATCTCAGCGACTGCCACGTTAGACAGAACTCCGTTTGGGAATGCATGGGGAATCGGGAAAAAAAAAACCTCTTTCCCTTGTTACTACTAAATGTGCAGTGTTAAGACTAATATTAACATAATGTGGATGTTTTATAAACACAGTCTTATTAAACTTAAATCTTGGTGCAAATACAGTTGCCGCATTTTTAGTTAAAAACGACCCAGGTCGAGTAGACAATTTCAAGTAGACATTTCACACACGTGACCAGTAGACAATTTCACACACGTGACCAGCTTCGACCAACGAAGAGCGCTTGCCTTGCTCATTTCTCTCGAACTGATGGATGTCTGCAAATTTTGTTGGAGAAGGCAAGGAACAGGGTCGATCCGTCAGCGAAGCCCTTGATTAAAGGAATGCGCAACCCTGCTACCTTCAGTAGCATATGCAGTGCTCTATCCCATCTAGCCTCTCCCTCACAGTGTCGGGAAACCAAACGGGGAGCTTGAGAAGCAAATTTGTCGGCTCCTCTCAGCACCGATTTTGCTGCAGCCATTCTCACCCTAGAGAACATGCTGTGTCATGCTGTCAGATGAACTAACCAAACACCACTAAGCATGACGACTTCCATCATCAAGCGGGTATCATTCATGCCGCCCAATAAAATGCTCTTCCATCCCCGGAGAAGTGCCAATGTCACCACGCTAGTGCAGGAAAGGGCGACGTTTTCGTAAAGCGGTACACATTCCCCACAGTTGGTGGGGACTTGTCCCTTGTGTGAATCCTGCTTAAAAGCACAACAGTAACACTTCCGTAACAAAGCATTCACATTTGCAGGTAAATTGACATTCATATTGTGCACGCTTACTGTTAATATACATACTAACACAATGGAAAAGATGGTTTTGAAAGGCCTACCTTTAATGATTTCCCAGCAGGCGAGTTCGTTAAACTTGCGCTTGCCTTTACCCCCCTTGAAGCTGTACTGAACAGCGATGTCGTCGGAAAGCAGTCCAACGAGAATTCTCCTTGTCATGTCAGGTCCAGAAGAACCCCCGTACTTGCCCCAGGAGACCATCTGACATTGAACAACCATGTAATTTCAGCATGAAAAACTACGGAATTCCACCCCATATTAGTATTCAGCTATAAGTTTAAAATTGTCTAAAATAGGAGTTCTATGGTTGTTTTACTTCCCATAAAAGTTCAGTTTCTGACTTTATTTGAATTGTAAGCCCAAGGTATTCTAGTTCACCACTGCTTTTTCCGCTACACTGCAATGCATTCACATTACAAATAGTAGTCGATCCATCTGCTTCAATGTTAGCTGCTAGGCAAAAGATGAAGCGATTGCACAATCTACTAGCGGAATGAATGGACACAAGGTCTCTTCCAAGTAGCAAACATGGGAGACTAACGCCCTTCCGTCTTGACTACACATCCGGCATAACCACCCCAATATCTTTCAAAAATAATTTTCTTGCTTAAAGGCCGACGACCAGTTCGCGCTTTCCACTTCTGCCCCGCTTGCTCCTCTCCACCCTTCTACCCTGCCCACTGCTGCCGGTTTCTTTTTCCCCATGGTGAGGAGGATCTTCTGCCTTGCAGAACCTCGAGTCTGGTCGTCGGCTGTTAACGTACATTATTTCAGCATAATCTTACAAAATGAAAGCTATGAATCAATAGAGCTGGACCCTAAAATAAATACAATCAATACAGTGAGCAAGATTGTCCGCTAGTTGGCCATGTATCCACTACTCATGGTGCATTCTGAAAGCGCACTTCTTGAGCATTCTTGGCATTTCCCATTGAGCATGCCTTCTTTTCTTTATATTCTCATCTTTTACGAGCTCGTGCTAACATTCTCATGCACAAGGTGCATTTTTGTTCACTTGTATGCCACGTGCAGTATACTCAAAGCCACTAAAACCATAATTGGCCTATTGATTAAAACTGCTCTAACCCGTTTAACGCTCCTACTGTGCAGATATGTTTTTAGTGCTTACAAATATGTTAAAATGAAGGTTAGTGCAAGTGGCTATTCACTTTATATAGGGTAAATTGTCAATAGCAGTCGAAGAGCAGACTTAAGTTATATAAGTAGACTCACCAGCCGTTTTTTTTTCTCTTCGGAGCTTGCCACAGAAGCATCAAAGTCTAAAAACGTTGCGAGTTCATTGAAGGGCCCAAAGGATTCGCCTGAGACAAGAATGTTCTCGTCGTTGCTGTTCGAGACCAGGGTGGTTAGCAACTCTAACTTCAGTGCATGTTCATTCAGCTTGAATTGGATGATGTGCAGTAGGCGCAAGATCTCCTTGAAAAAATCATTAACAATGAGGGGTTTAAATTTTTTGAAAGTCAGTGAAGAGCTGGAAAAGCTTAAGAGGGGACATGGGCCTAAGTTTCAAAATTTTTTTGAAAAAATTCCTTTTTAAATTTCGAGGTTTTTGGTTTTAGAAACTAATTATACACCCGTACACTAAATTTCATAACTATGTGCCAAATAGTTCCGTTGATATAAAATATTTTCAACAGATTGTGAGGCAGTGACAAAGTAAAAGAGTTCAATGTTTGAATGCAGTTTTCTCAGTTCCACTTTTTGCTGCAAATTTGGTACGAAGGAATCTTTTGTTCGAAGGTAAAAGTATTCTGATACCACAATCAAGATGTTTCTGAACTGCAGCCGCTTGAGGCGGCCATGAGAAACACGCGGCATGACGTCAATGGGGAATCTTGTAGAAAGATAGAAAGTTGTGCGAATACCTGCTCGATAAAAGGTAACTTTTCTATAAATCTTGTTGTTCCAACATAAATATAAATGCGCCAAAACCCTCGTATCATCGACAAAACTTTTATTATATGGAGCTTTAGTGGCGCCATCTATCCAAGGTCCACAAAACCGTCGGCTCTACCTGGTACCGCGAACAGCCGCCAGAAGCCGGAGGGGGAGGGGGACATGGCGGGATGGGTAGTGATGAAACTTTCCTCCTCTCACCATATTGTTCGCTCTGCGCGCGTCAGCACGTGGTCACGAGCAAGCGGATGAGTTCTCGCCGCTCACTGATGGCTCTAAAGAGAGCTTCACCGGAACCCCGCGCCTTCCCATTGACGTCACAGTGCACTTGACTCGGAAGATAGTGAATGAGTTGAGAGGCGCCGAAAACCTCAATCTTTGTCCATTTTTAAAATTAAAACTAGGGCATGCAGGCGAATGCGTTTTTTTTGTTCTTTACTTCAGAAATGCCGAGACACCAACTTCCACATTAGTTAAGCAAAGCACTGAAACTGTTGCACAGCTCCTTTAATAAAGCAGGACATGGCCGGGTAGACAATACCTGTAAAACCTTGACTGAGCAGAAAGATATTATATAGCAGGGCATGGCTGGGATAGACTAATTAATAATCTTTAACTTTTATGGTGCTATGGCCTAGATGACTGCAAATCCTCAGAACACAAAGGAGCTACAGCAACAGCAAGTTCTCATTTTGCTTACTTGGAGTGACATGATCGGAACGAGTTGCCTGAGGCTCATTTTGGAGTGGCACCAACCCTGTTGCAGCACTAAAATGGGGGGTTCCTGCCCTGAAATCACTTCCTGCTGTGGAACAGCCTGCAAAGAAAACAAACAAAATGACCATAGTTTTAGTTAGCTCGACCCTAACAAAAATTCCAATAGAGAAAACCAATAGGGCTATCGGTTTATTGACACGTATCGGTCTATTGGTCTATCGGCGTATTGGCCTATCGGTGTATTGGCCTATGGGCGTATTGGTCTATCGGCGTATTGGTCTATCGGCGTATTGGTCTATCGGCGTATTGGTCTATCGGCGTATTGGCCTATCGGCGTATTGGTCTATCGGCGTATTGGTCTATCGGCGTATTGGCCAATCGGCGTATTGGCCAATTGGCGTATTGGCCTATCAGCGTATTGATCTATCCGTCTATTGATTATTGCTATATTGGCGTATTACCATACTAGTCGATAAGCTTAGGGTTCGTTAGTGTGGGCCTTTTTAAAGGAAAGGCGATAGGCATATAATATAGTCTGCCATTGTACACTTTATTGCAATCCTTGCAAATACACTTCAAATATATTAATAATGTCCGCATTCACGTCCACGAAAACAACTACCTCATTTGCAATGCTTCGATTTGAAAATAATGGGTGCACAGAAAACTAAGCAAATCAGGAGCGCACACACAACGAAGAAACTTGAGACAAATAAAAATTGCACATGGACAAAAGCCCTTTGAATGGCTCGCATAAAACAAAACTATTTAAGATTAAACAGAGGTTGTAAGCTCAATTATAAAGAAAAAAGGCTTACACAAGGTACTGACATAAGCAGCTCAAGCATAGCACCAAGACAAACAGGACCCAAATATTGTCACACGAAGAGGCTCGCCCAACTCAATTGTTACCGCTATAAAAATAAAGTATGCTTAAATCACACTGTGCTCTTGTATTGGAGGAAGGCATAAGGAAAACTGTTAACAGGAACCAAATAAAATAGGCATTGAAAGTTGGTCGTATAAACAATGCACATTAATAACACTTTTTACATGTTTTATATTTATCTAGTGCATTCCTGACAACAAATTCCAATCTATGGGAATGCACTAGAGCCCTGATTTAACTAGCAAACAAAATCAATGAGTGATGCAGGCAATATTCATAAATAGGGTATTTGCATATATATCACATACAAAATCGGCCCACCCAACAAAAGGGCAGGGTAATAAAAATCAGCACTGAGATTTACGAGACATCAATATCACATGAGATCTGGTCGTTTACAAACATTAGAGCAAAAGGAGGTCACAACACACTCTTGAAAAACATTGAGGAGGTGCAGTGTCACTCTGATTAGAGATCTATACAGGTCAGGGCATTCAAATGTAAATATTATTTCAAGAGATAGGATGGTAGCCCAATGGTTGGGAAATGACTAAATAAAATTGGGCACTAGAATACAGGTCAAGTCTTGTTTTCCCTTTTTAATGTTCTTCTTCGGTTCGTAAATAAAATGGATATAAATGAATAGATACTAGTGCATACCTGCCAACCTGTGGACTTTCAAATTCGTAAAAGTCCCGCGGCCGTGGCAGGGGGGGTTTACGCGAAGCGATGAGCAGCTTAATGTCAGCCTGCACAGCGTGCAAAACGCTTACATCACACGTGCACGTGCTACAGAATCCTAACTTCTCTCGCTTTTTGGACGGCACGAAGCACAGAAATTTCCACGTGTAGGACTTCTGGAACACCTGAAAGTACCTCTTTCGAGGCTTGGAGTTCGGCATTGCGCAGCAAAGCCACAGTGACCAGGAGAATGCTACAGATGCTACAGTTACACATGCAACAAACACAGACGCCGTACTTCTCGCCTCGAAACTGGCCAAAACAACCAGGCCCAACGTCTGAACACGCCGAACCAACGTGCACCCGTGCACCGCCGAACACACAAACAAAAGCTTTGAGCTTTGGATTGGTTTTCGATCGGTGGCCACCGAATAGACGGATAGTAAAAACCACGACGCTGCTGTGGACGGTACCTATCGTCCTCTTGTGGCGGTGCAAGATACCGCCAACAACGGAGTTACAAAAACAAAAAAAAAAAAAAGTATATTTTTTGTAAGATTTGAAGCAAGATTCGTAAAATCGTAAAATTAGTCCCAATTCTTACATTTTACGAAAAATTCGAAAGAGTTGGCAGGTATGCTAGTGAATTGCATATTGTCCCATTTCTACCATCATTACAGCTAGGCTTGCCAAAGAAAACATTCAGAGGTTTTTTGCAGCCCACAGATAAACTGCGCATTACAGAATACTCAAACTTCAATGGAAGTACCTCTGTGGCAAGACAGACTGCAAAATATTTTACCCCCCTATGTTCTGCGAATAGACCTTCTGCAAAATTATGCACGCAACAAGGAGCATGCAGGGAACATAGTTACAGGCGCTGTACGTTGTACGTGCCAGAACTTTTTGGAAACAAAAATCTAAAACAAGTGGCACTTTGCACGTGCATCCACAAATGCCTTTTTGTTGCGATTTATTTCGAATGTTTATTACAGGTAAGGCAATTGGCGCACGCAGCACGTGCAAACTATGTTCCCTGCAAGCTCCTTGATGCTTGGGTAATTTTGCAAAAGGTTAAACATTTAAAGTGATCTTTCGAATCAGGACACTGAAAGGCTGCCATTTGCCATCACTAACAGACATAGCCCAGCTGCTTAGTTGCATCCCTAGCTTGTGAGAGAGGGCAGTCACTTACGACCTTCCCGTCTGGCAATATCCATAATCTTTGAAGCCACATGCTTGTTGAGAAGAGCCAGCCTTTTGGGGATCTGACATCCATGCTGGGCCTCACACTTGCAATCGCTCTTGACTTTACACTTGCACGTGGTCGCGCACTTGGGATTACACTTGCAACGATGCACCAGGTAGTGCAAGAAGAATGCTACAAAAAACAGACATACTTCAATTCAGCTGATGTAGAAAAAGAGGTGTATGCTTTCTTTTCTGCAAAACAGATACTGATTGATCCAGGACTCGAAGCAAAAACTCCAATAATATTGTGCCTCTAGCAAGATGCCTCTAATTACTAGTGGCACTACTTTGCCTTATGACAACTCTCTTTTAAGCAAAGCAAGGCTTGCCATAGAATAAAAATCTGCACTATAGCAGGCTTCCTCTGGAAGTCGATGGCACCACTATACAATGGCTCACAGCATATCTTATTCAGACAAGATGAGCTCTGGACTACAGCCATTTCCTCAATCAAGTAAATATATGTGAATGTTAACAGACTAGTCCCTGGTTGCAGAAATACCCTAGTACAAAGAAGAAATGAGTTAAAGTAATTCTTACTGCCAAGAGCCTTGAACTTGAAATCCTCAAGTGCCGGCTTCGGCGAATTCTTTGTGCGGTTGGAGGATATCCCGGTGACGCTCTTTCCTGCCAGGCCCGATGTAGAAAAAATAATCACTGCTGCCTCTCTGACGAACAGCGAATCTCTGGTGCGTGCGAGCAAGTCCGAGTAGCTCTTGCTTGGTACCCAGATGTTTGCACCGACATACACCTGAAACAAAAATACACATCAACAGTGAAGTTTATTTTTGTTTATTTTCTGGTTTGCCAGTCATCTCAAAAGCAGGACATGTATGGCACCACCAAAAAAAATATTCTCAACTTTAAATTCAATATTTACTATTACCTCCATATCTATTTGTCATGTAAGGACCATGTTGATATAAAGCTGAGAAGTTGGTAAAAATGCACAATGTAGTGCAGTTGTGGCTTCATCTGATAGCAACTTAATGAAACTTATATTGTCCATGTTAATGTGCTATTTGGTAGTGGCAATCTGGTGGCTCAGCAGCTGCAGCAATGCTAAACTGCTACATTGACAAACAATATGACATTGAGATCAGTGGTCTGTATCAAGAGAGTACTCCTAACCACCAGATGTCATACTGTCTTGTCAGAACTGCACAAAGTCAAAATAGAGACAAATAAGAAGCTTGGAGTGGTACTACGAGGTGGGATCAGAAAATTCTCAAAGTGGCATCATAGAAAAAAAAAAAATATGTGGTAATGCAGTGCCATGTCAAATGACACTTCCTTGCAGGTCTGGCACTCAGTGCACCAAAGTTGCTTTTTGCAGAGTTAAAGATAATCCGAGCTGTACTTCTTTGTTTGGAAGGTGTTTCCCTGCTGTTTAAGATTAAAAAAAATCTAAAACAACGTGTTGCATAAAATTGTGTGAAAACTATAAAGAGCGTGACAGAAACTCAGAAACCCCTTGAGCAATTGTTTGATGACCGTGTTTTAGAAAAAAGCACAAATTTGGGGAATCGCACAGACATTTTATCTGCCCAAAATTCCCTTGAGTTTGAACAAACAAGATGCCCTCCGACACTAGCAGCCCCTGAAGATGTACGAAAAAGACCACTTGTCAATTTATTAAAACCGACCAAGCTGGATTTCCGAAATTTCTGAACTTGACAAAAGTTAGGATGAGCTCAGGGCCCGTTTGCTCGAAGCGCTAACCGCGGCTAAAGTTAGCCGCAGTACCTAGGAGAGGGATTTTTTTAAATCACGTGACTGGCTCGGTAGGGATGCGGGGAAACATGGCGGTGCACCAGTAAGTGAGCGCCGCTCGCTTTGGAACTAATATGTCGTTGTAGCTGCAATATCGGGCGCGTTAGTCAGCAACGAATTGTGCAGGAGGCTTTCGCTTTGCTTTACCTCACTTAAACCCCAAAGCATGGGCAATGACATCGCCGCATTTTTTAGATAGTCTTTCGATTCTGGGCATTCCTAAGCCTAAATGAACGCGATAATTGTCGGCATGGCAACCTTTGGAAAGCAGATTGTTGATAGCACACAGAAGCAGACAGCGTCCCAACAGACCTTTTTTCTAAATTATCTAAGCACCGAGGTGCATGCTATGACTGTAGTTGCACGCGTCGCACATGCTGGCGTCTGCAGTAGTAACCGTTCTAAAGCAAAAAGTATAAAACAAATTTTGCATTGCACGCATGTTCATTAAAGCCTTATTATGATTTTTTACTTCGAATCTTTTATAAGAGGAAGGCCAGCGCGCGTGGACCGTAGAATTACACTTCCAGCGTTCTCCTCGCGATGCTTGGATAATTTAGAAGAAAGTCTGTTGGGACGCTGTCTGCTTTTGTGTGCTATCAGTACCCGGCCGATTGAGTCGAGGCAATCCGCTTTCCAAAGACGTTGCCATGCCGACAATTATCACGTTCATTTAGGCTTAGGAATGCCCAGAATCGAAACACCATCTAAAAAATGCGCCGATGTCATTGCCCATGCTTTTCGGTTTAATTGAGGTAAGGCAAAGCGAAAGCCTCCTGCACCATTCGCTGCTGATTAACACGCTCGATATTGCAGCTACAACGACATATTATTTCCAAAGCGAGCGGCGCTCACTCGCTGGGGCGCCGCCATGTTTCCCCGCATCCCTACCGAGCCAGTCACGTGATTTCAAAATCCCTCTCCTAGGTACTGCGGCTAACTTTAGCCGCGGTTAGTGCTTCGAGCAAACGGGCCCAGGTGGTCTTGACATATAAGACGAATTTTCGTGTGGAGTTCAAGCTCCCAGATCAGTGGGCTGCTGGCAACTGAGTGATTCAACATGGCAATGCCCCAGCCCAAACATCGATGCAGCTGCAGCACTTTTTGATCCAGAACAGTCTAGTTATTGTCCATGTCCTTCTGATGTTCTCCTTGTTGGACCCTACATAAATATTTTATCGTTCCTTATTTTTTTTTAAATGAACCTCGGGTCAGATAAAGAGATTCTGAAAGAGACGAGGATTCGCCGAAGAGCCAGAAAGAGCATTTCTAGAAGGCGCTCTAACAATAACAAAATCATCGGGGCCGTGTTATTTGCTCGAGAAGGTACTACTTCAAGGTTTATGACAGTCATATAAAATTTAAATACCCTCTGGCTCTACAAGGCGAGTTCGAAACTTTTTTTATGCCACCTCGCATACAAAAACAGTGAGACAGGGAAAGGCTATGCAGTTAACAGCGTTTGGCAACTACCACTTCAAGAGAAAGGTTACCTTTTCTCCTCCGGTCTGGAAGAGGGTTGGTTGTCCAAGTGGAGCAGCCTGGTCTTCCTCAACCTCGAAAAGGTCATGGGGGGATGGATCCCTGGCGGGAATGGGCAGCTCCTCAGGGCTTGAGTGCACGCTTGCGGGCACCGATGCTGGACGTTGAATGTAAGGAGATGCCTGCACCTGTGAACCTGCCCCAGAAGCGAGTGGCACTGGAGCACCAGAACCTTGTACTGCAGGGCTGAATGGCCTTGGATTGTTGCAGGCTCCTGTTGTCCTTGCATAGCCCCGCTCTTGTTCCCGTTCTAAAAGATAAGAAAAAGCCCTTTGCATACACTCGAACAAGGCTGCACAACTCATAAATGTTGTGGGTCAAAGGAAATTTAGTTCAGAACCTTGCAGGCCGCACATAACGCGAAATGATGCAGCTGTCTTCGCTGACAATTTGACTCTGCCAAGACTGTCTTCAGTTCACTCTACATGTCCAGGAATGCTATAGTCACCATAAGATATGAAGAAAAGATATGCTACTTTCAGATTAGTCTGATAATGTCTCACAAATACTACAGAGTAAAATGTCTTAGAACCCTACGTACATATGAGAAACTTTAAAGTTTGGAGTCGCATGGCCACACTACTTAAACATACACAGGACGGTGTGCACAGATTTTTATGCAAGTTACCACAATGCCCGTGCTTTGCAGGCCACATGGCAAACAATTCATGGAGTAGCTTCACAGGCAGCAATCAAAGTATGGATGTTAATATGACTTGGGTTTTTGAATGAAGACTGTGGACTTTCTTTTGTATGATGTATAAGGCACTGTGAGCCAGACATAAAGAGTATTGAATATTCTTTGCCCCAGTGAGATTGGGCTGACTTGTGCAGCCCTTTGACTGTCTGCTGGATATGCAACAGAAATGATGCTGGTGAATCAGACTGTGCAAGAACCTTTTAGCTTTATGGATTACAGTGCACTCCCACTATGTGATCTCCTCCTCTGATGTTCTGAAAATGTATTCTATTGTGAAACTGCTAATGAAGTCTAAAGAGTATCAATACGAGTATTGACAGACTCTATCTTAGAAAGAAGTTTGTACCCCCCACTCAGCTTGTTTGATGATGGCGTGGGGACGTTAGCCAAAGAATTTACATGTGACAGGGGGCATTAGCTTGCTCACATTCCGACTCTCTCAGGCAGCCTAGACTAGACGGTCATTAATGAGTCTGTCCTAAGTAACAAATATATAGAATACAATCATGACTTAACTTTTACATCACTTTAATATAATGAAACTCCACATTTACAGCATGTGCTGGCACATGGCCGTAAACTATTGGAAAAAGTTTATATGATGTACAATGAAGTAAGCGTATCTTCATCCTGAATCAATCTAGTTTCAGCTATTATGCCGGATGCATTTGGAGCAAGTACCCGAAAATTTCAGACACACTGCAAGCCGCAGAAAAAAAACCAAGTGCAATTTATGGGTCATGTGTTTTGCACCCTGCGCTAGAACGAAATTGGCAGCACTCTTACAATATGTTCTTACGTGGTCCTTAAAACAAGCTTTGGGTGGAGTAAGACACTGGTCAGAGGAAGGAGGGGTAAGACACCATCACACCCTAAAATAGCATGAACAAGTGAGCATGATGGTTGCATATTAATTAAATTGCAACACACCTTTCTGCAAGACTTTGCAGCACAATGCAGTTTGCAACCTGGAATTCTGCAGCCTGACTTCCTTCAGTTCTTTCTTCAGTTGCCTGATTTTGGCATGTGCGATTACCAGGGGGTCAGGCTGCACATCTTCATCCGGATACAGTCGCTCGCTTTGCTGCTTCTTGTACGCTTGTAGCACCGCTTCCGAGCGCTTTTTCTTGGCGACTTCGCTTTTTGATTTTTGGGACTGCATGAAAAGAATCACCAAGCACAAAATGTCATAGTTTTACCGTTGCACTCCTGTTGTATGTCATAATGGCACCATTTTACTTGAAAAGTTGCAACAAGCGTGGGCCTGCACTATCAGTTCTTTGAACATTGGTCTAACCAGACAAAGCTGTCAGATGTTTACACAAAAAACTGAAAATTTGGCATAAATTAAAAAAAAAAATTTGTTTCCAGCCTTATGCTTAAAGTGTGCGCGTTGCAAAAAATTAGGAAAGTTTTTGCAACATATTGTTTTTGTACAAACCTGCGAGACAGCTGCTCCACTATCCTCACTCGTCGACTCTGAGTCGCTTTCCTCATCAGATGGGGGCTTTGGGATTGGAACCCGCTTCGTGCGCCGCTCCTCCTCTGCTTCTTCTTGAGTTCCTAAAAAAATATTGCAGGGTTTCGTCAGACTGTGCTTTTTTTATAGAAAGTTGAGTTTCCTTGGCCCTTTGAAGTGACTGCATAAAATGGTTTCTTAATAGATACCGACGGGATTTAGCACAAAGGTGTAATAAGATGCTGGAAGCTTTCAGTAAAATTATTAGAAGGTTACATCCCCTAAGTAAGACGGGAATAATTTAAAAAAACACTATATTTTTTATATAGCGATATACTATGAAATAACATTCTGGGCCACAGTGGCATGTATAGCGGCAAAATGAAGTGAATATGTGTCAATTTTTGTTCTAGACGCTATAAGCACCAGAATTACCTAGAATATTTTTATTATTTCTCGAAAACAGCCTTCCACAAAATTAAACTTTTTTTTTTTCCTGATTTGAGGGAGTTGCTTTGATACTTTCAAATAATGACTCCACTACCGTCGGGCACCTGGTAGCGCGATACGTTAACAAGCCGTCTTATGCGACCATTTCAAAGAGCTGACGACACATCATGAACTCCTTATAAAACGCTAGTATCACACCCTCGCGCGGCCCTTTTATCGCGCGCGCCATAGCGATATCGGTCCTTCATAGGTCTGGTTCGCCCGGGCAAGCTATATATAAGCTAAATGCGCCATTTAAAAATCGACAAACCCGCGCCGACACCGCTCGTGCCACACGCGATGCGCTAAGCCAGGCATTCGAGTCAACACTGACCAACACGACACATATTAAATTTACTACTTACTGTAAAGCTTGATGATTTGCGCGCGGTAGTACCCCGTCAACACTGACTAACACGACACATATTAAATTTACTACTTACTGTAAAGCTTGATGATTTGCGCGGGGTAGTACCCCGTCAACACTGACCAACACGACACATTAAATTTACTACTTACTGTAAAGCTTAATGATTTTCGCGCAGTAGTACCCCGTCAACACTGACCAACACGACACATATTAAATTTACTACTTACTGTAAAGCTTGATGGTTTGCGCGCGGTAGTACCCCGTTTGCTCGTCGTCTTCCTGGTCTTGCCACCACACGTCGTACCAGCACCGACCGTTGAAATCTTTAGTATGTGCTGGAGTGAAATTCTTCACGTCCACCACTGGCACCACAAGCTTCTTAGCGTCGTCTTGAAACCGCACAAACGCGTACATTACAAGAAGTAGGAAGAAAATGACTAGGAGGGAAAGCAGAAACAAGGCTTAAAAACAATTAAGGTCAGCGGGATCCGGGATGCACGGGATCGCGGGATCCCATGGGCCGCTCTTGGCCACCTGGCGACCTAGCGGTCTACCTAGTCAACTTGAATATCGAAAAAAAAAAAAAAAGGCAAACAACGATTTTATATTTTTTTTTTCAAAAATATTTTAAATATTTTGCACTATGGTATTCAACTGTCCTCAAAATTTCAAAATTAGTGATAGTCGGCGGTTTCGCAGCGACCGCAGCGACCCGTCGCGTCGCTCGGTTTTTGGATTTCTAGAAAACGTCGATCATCGTCTTCGTCGCTTGTTCCCGTCTCTTTCATGCGGTTTGCCTTGTCACACGCGAGTGACCGAGCGACAGCGAAGCGGGTCGCCGTCGCTTGTGTCGTCGGTCGCCAAATCGCTTACATGAGCAAAAAAGTTGAAAGTCGCTTCTTAGCCTAAGCCAGAATCCAATCCAATCCTATCCTGAAGATCCGAAGGATGGCCGCCAAGCCTAGCGTGGCTGGTGTTCCTGCTACAATGAGCTGTCGCGCAGAAAAAAGAAAGCAGTATCATGAACCAGGGAATGATTATAATGTTCCCAGAACAACTGCGCTTTTCCGGAGAAAACGACGTGATGCTGCCGTTTTGGAAGAAAGTGATTCATCCACCCAAGTTGTGCAACAACACGAGGAGTTGGACATATCTCAAGAGAACGGGGAAGGTGGTTCGCGGAGCGATAGTTCGGGAACCGCTCTCAATGAAACCCTTGGTGACACCGGCGGTGCTACCAATGCGAGAGATGAAGAAGGAAACACAAGTGATCGGCCTCGCGATGGCCATGAGTCTGACTCCGGCAGCGTTCGCGGCAGTGAATGTAGCAGCGATGATGACGGCGGTAGCGGTGGCGACGAATGTGACAAGGACTGGCAGAACTTTCTTGCTAAGTACGCCAGTGTGATCCTGCCTAATGGGGTGCTTACAGTTGCAGAAGCGATTGTTGGTATCGTGACCTACGGCGCAATGTCAGACCTGAATTGGTCCCAAATGGAGGGATTGTTAAAGCTGGCGAACTTTTTGGTCGGCAAGGATGCGCTACCTGAAACGGCGTATCTTTTGCGGAAGACTTGGTCGACTTTGAAAAGTCGAATGATTCACCATCACCTCTTTTGCACGGTGTGCACTACATACGTTGGAAAGCCGCAAGAGGATCTGAAGTGCCCCAATTGTGGTGAAAGCATTCGGAAAGACTTCACGCAGGGAAACTTCTTTTCGACTGTCGACATCAAGGAGCAGATGGGCATCCTTCTTTCCGACAAGACGACTGCAAAGGGCTTGTTCAGTGCACTGAAGAAAGAGCGTGCGGAGGGCACCATGACGGACATTGTGGATGGTGCTTTGTACCAAAAGGGAGCAGCAGCTGGCTCGTGGAGTGACCTCACACTCACTATGAACACAGATGGAGCTCGCGTTTTCAACTCCTCCAAGTCGTCTCTGTGGCCACTTCAGTGTGTCATAAACGAGCTCCCTATCACCCTGCGGTGGAGCAACGTCCTGCTCTGTGGGTTGTGGTTTGGGCCTGGTCATCCTGACATGGGCATGTACCTTGAACAGTTTGTGCAAGAGGTTGGACAGGTGGGCGTCATCACATGGAACTGTGAAGGCCAAACAGTCCAGTCAAGAGTACGGGTTGTGTGTTGCTGTGTGGACGCACCAGCACGTGCAGCAGTCCTCAACGCCAAGCAGTACAATGGCTACTTTGGTTGTAGCTTTTGCCTACAGGAAGGGACTTACCTCAATGGTGAGTGAAATGAGTTCACAAGGACTAAATTCGACATATTATTGAAGGTCAGTTTTTGCAGAAATTGAAGCAAATTTAGTTTACAACAAAAATGCCAGGGGTGTACCTTCTGACACTCCAGTCTTGCATATCTACTTGTTGCCCAATGAAGAAAAAGTAGTTGCAAATTTTAACAGAATGAAACAATATTTTTTACAGATTTGCCATGAAATGTGCAAAACAAAAGGCCCCTTAAATCTTTTCTGCATATTTGTATAGTTTATACAAACTTGGAAATCTTATTGGCTTTTTTAACAGGTTTAATGCTCCAAAGATTGAGGGGCTACATTATGCAAACGTGTAAAATGATAACTTTTTTTCAGGCTCGGTGAAATACCCGATAGCTAAGAATCTCGTGATGCCACCAGAAAGGACGTCGGAGGGCGTCAAGCAGGACATGGCGGCTGCCCTACAAGAAGGTACACCGTGCCATGGCGTGAAAGGACCAACACCTCTCATGAACCTGCCAGGGTTTGACCTTGTTTGGGGCGTAAACCCTGATTACATGCATTGTGTTTTGGAGGGCGTTGCTAAACAGCTGTGCGAGTTGTGGATTACTTCTACAGGGTCAGAGTTTTATGTTGGGGCCCCATCAACACTGGCTAAACTCGACAGGCGCCTCTTGCAGATCAAACCCCCCCAATGGTTCACCAGGCTGCCCCGATCATTGCTTGATAGGCAGTACTGGAAAGCTAGCGAGTGGAGAGGGTGGCTTCTCCACTATGCGGTCCCTTGCTTGACGGGAATTTTGCCACAGAGGTACCTGGACCACCTCTGCCTGCTGGTGAATTCGGTCTACCTCCTTCTAAAGGACACTGTGGTGAACCGGGACATTGCGACGGCCTCTGATCAGCTGACAGAGTTTGTTGTAGTCGCGCAATCACTTTATGGTGCACAAGCAATGACATTCAATGTGCATCAACTGCTACATTTGGCAAAGAGTGTGCAGAAGCTTGGACCATTGTGGTCACACTCAACCTTTATTTTTGAGTCTGGTAATGGGCAGCTTTTGAAGCTTGTTAGTGGCAGCAATGGTGTTCCGCTGCAAATTCTGGAACGTTTCGTCATGCAACAACACCTCAAGAAGATCATGAGCACGGTAGAGCTGACCCAGGAGACAGTTGCATTTTGTGCAGCAATGGCCCCGCCTCAAAGGGACATGTCCACACACACTCTAGGAAGTGGTAGGCTGTACACAGCCTTCAGTGAAAGTGAGCAGACTGCTCTAGGGGACAAGCTGGGCCACATTCCTACTACAGCTGTTGAGTACCAGCGTATTTCTATCCGGGGGCACCAGTACCACTCTGCTTCATACAAGCGCCCCAAGAAGACGAACAACTCTGTCTTTGCAGCTAGCGATGGCCACCACTATGTACTAAACAAGATCTGGGAGGTGGACAGTGGCCAACAATTGTTATGTTGCTCTCCGCTTTCCTGCCGTAGGGATCCGAGGGTAGACCACCTCTTCAGATTATCTGCAGCACGCAGGCCTTCCCGCATAAAGGTTCTCGAAACAAGCCAGGTGACTCGACTGTGCGTGTCAATGGTCCATGCCCACTGTTTGTCTAGCATCCCTAATATGTTTGAGCGAGACTAGATGCGGGGGGAAGTTTTCATTTGATGTAGTTTGGTCACTACTATCGTAAAGTTCTGAAAGAATGCCCACCCAAAATGAAGATACAAATGGTGAAAAACATGGGGTGGGCTATCTTTGGGGAATGCCACAGCAAAATTTTATCAAAAATTAATGATTGACACCCTGGCACCGGCTACAAACCACGTGACGATTGAACTGATACCGCAGATCGCGGACACTGTAAATTCGCGTTTCACGATGCAATAAACACGCAGGAATTCACTACAAACTCCTGTGTCACACGAAAGGATACCGCATGTTGTGGACACAGCAGATTCGCAATCAACGGTGTGAAGGACCCACGGAAACTCGCCGAACACTCGCATATCACGGGAACGAATACCGCAAATTGCGAACACAGCAGATTCAAGATTTATGGTGCAATAAATGCGCTGGAACCCGCTACAAACCTGCCTGTCACGAGAACCGATACCGCGCGCGCAGATCGCGGACAAAAACGTGAGAATCTGCTACAAACTCGTACGTATCAGGAACAAATACCGCAGTTCGCAAACGCAGCAGAATCGTATTTCACAAAGTAATATACACATGGGACCAATTAGCGTGGAATTGAGATCGCGCGCGCAGATTTAAGTCATGGTAACGGATACCGCAGATTGCGGATGCAGCAGATTCGCATTTCACAGTGCAACATACACGCGGGAACAACCCGTGTGTACTGGGAGCCAATATTGCGCGCGCAGATTGTGGACAAAAACGTGGGAACCCGCTATGAGCTCGCTTGTCAGACTTGCCGGTACAGCAAATTGCACGGTTAATGCGATTCCCGTCGGACATCGCGTGACGTCTGGCGGGAATCGGGTGGTGGGCGATTTTTCGTAATCTTTATTACAGATATTTAGCCAAAAAAACGGGATGGGTGATCTCTTCGGGGCGGGCATTCTCTCGGAACATTACGGTAGTATAATTTTGTCTTTCTCATGCTCTAAGGAAAGACACTCATCTTAAAGCCGTTTAGTTGATTTGACTTTATGTTTGGGCAAAAGATCTACTGTAACTATGTGGGCTAAGCATATATATTTAGCTCATTTTAGTCCTTTCTTATTTTACTTCTTAAGAAAATCTTTGTTTTGTGGAAAATGTTTATGTCCAACCATCTTTCAATATTCCCATCAAAAGCTATGGCAAAAGTATGTTTCACGATTCGGCTTGGCTTGTAAGCAGCCTGGCTATGTGACTTTGAATCCGTTGAACTGAATATATGTACATGTCTGAGTAATAATTGGAAAACATGTCTGTGTGTTATGAATCACACTAATTTTGAGATTTTTTTTTTTTATTTTGCACTTTTCAGGATTAGCGTTCCCCTTAGGAAGCATTAGAAATTATATTTCTTGCTACAATGCCCATATTCATGTTCAGCAACTCACAAGCATATGTTTGAGCACCATTAGGCATGTTTTCATATTTTTTATGTTTAAGAAACTATTGAAATTATTGTATTTCTCACTACAGTCTTTGTATTTGTGCTTTGCAACTCAAAATGTTGGCCCTATCAGTATGCTTTTTTTATTTTTATGGTTTAAGTACTGTCTGCGGTTACCATATTTCTTGTATTGCTATTCACAAGTGCACCAGTAGGAATGCTGCAGCCATTTTTAAGCATTTTAAGCATTTTTAAGCAAACACACAAAAAATTTAATTTCGATGCAGACGTGAAATGAGAAACGGCTACTGTAAGATACCAAGCATCTGCCCATTCCACACCAAGTGCTACACCCAAATTTCTTAACATCTGAAAAAATGTGCACAGTACATATATTATGTGTAAAACTGATGACCTAACAAGTGGCCATTGCCCAGTGTTTTGTGATTATCGTCAAATTTTGAGCTATCGCTTGCTCGGTATTTTACAGTAATTCAATCGTAACATTAGTGCATATATACTACAATGTTCAAAAACTATGCTGCTGCAGTTTTCAAAATTATAGCAAAAAAGCTTCTCCAGGTATTGCTTTGTAAGATGTAAAATGGTTTATCTGTGGCAGACCTATTTTTATTCCATTGTTTGTTAAAAAAATTGTATCATGAGTATTTGTTACTATATATATTAATAATTGCTTTAGTTCATCTGTCTCCATTTATTTCTTGTTATTGGCAGCACAATATCTAGGTTATTAAACAATTTATAAGAACTGAAGTGTTTGTCAGCCTGGACTACCTCCTTTGCAATGCATTCTTGAATTGAATTATACAGGTTCAAAATGCATCAAGAAATTGTGAAATTCAGTTTCACATTTTTATAAATAAAAGCCGCTAGGCGTCGCATTTTCACTTTGAATCTGTCTAAGCACAGTGACCTCTGGAATTCACTTTAATATAGCGTAACATAAACCACGTTTACCTCTGCTGCTTCCGGTGGAAAAATTGTTGGTGCATAAAGCAGCATAATCAATATATTTCTAAGATATTTGAAAGGAAATGCTTAATGTCTACATTTTTTATGTTACATTATGAATTCCATTTGACTGTAAAGGTGTGAAGCCAATCAATGTGGCATAATGTTTTATTTTCAAGATTATAAATTATTCATATACTTTACTAATCCTGAATAGAAGTTTATGCTACTGTCAGGCAGATCTATTTAAATTCTATCTGTAGTTTCTTTTGTTGCAGCTGTCTGTTTGCCTCGGCAGTTACTAAACCTGTGTTCCATCACATCCCCAATTCCTATCTGGCCACACTATTGGTTGCTGTATCAGAATACAGTAGAAACGCATATTTCTACGAAATATGAAGGCCAACAGCGGAAGGGTTATAAGGCCAGTCCAATACATACTTGGCATGGCGCTGTCACTTGCTTGAGGATCTCTGCACTGAAGAGCTGACTCTGATCTGGCAGTCTTGTGTCTCCTGAACTGATCTACATGCCAAACAAAGAAAAAGAAACTTTTTACCTTTCTAAAGCAAATCATGACGTCTTGAATCTCAGCATTCATGCCATGATACAATGAAGTTGATAAGATTGGAAAAATGCAGAAGCAACATTGCCAACCTCCTTTTCAATAGAGGCCACAAAATGCCATTTATTATAGTGTGATGCATTTTAAATATACTCCCGTGATGCATTCACACTGAATATATTTTAACTAATATTTAATGTCATGCTATAAAGAAAAAAGCACACGTCACATGAAGCGTTCTATACCTTTCCCAAGGGAATGACTAACCTCCTTGACACTATAGGCCGACTCAAATTAAGACAGACCTCTGGAGTATGTTAGATGCATTGTCAGCAACAATCTTTATGCATAAAGGTAGCTAAAGAATTTAAAGATGGGTGTTTCTGTTTCGAGTTGGGTTAACAAAATAACAATATATTGTGCTGCATTAATCATAGGATATACAACGTGCAACTCCATTTAACTAGGGCAATTTTTTGGATTAAATAAAAAGCAATAATGACCTAGACGGGCCTTTGTGACCTGGTTGTGGCTCCTGTCTTGAGTACCACATAGAGTTGATCGGTTTAGTAGCTCTACAAGAAAAAAAAAATCAGTGATTAAAAAAGACTATTAACTGTTACACTTGGTTAATTTTCGGTTGCTTACAAAATTATGTCACCTGTGTTACGATCAGGACGTTGCTTTGGATGCAACGGCGAGGCAGATGCTGGTGGCGATGGCAGTGGTAAGGATACAGCAAACTGGTAGCTGTCATCAGAGTCCGAGTCCGTGCTATAGCGCCTGGCTCGCCTACGCCGCCTCTTCGGCTGTTCAATCTCACTGTAGAGGTCTGACAACTCCTCAGCCTCAGGAAGCCTCTTCCGTGCATGGTCATATGATGCTGAAGAATATTGAATGGCAGTTAGATGTCGCTCCATAAAGGCCGTAAGTATATGCAATGGTTATACATCATGTTCAAATTTGGCATTATATATCTTGTACCAAGAAAAGCCCCCAATTGAAAGTGCCTACAGCAAACATGTTGACGCGAGCGCAGCTGAGTCAGCATGAACCCGTCTTCCACGCCCGTGGCTCGAATCCTGAAACCTGCTATCGTTTTACCTCTTCCCATTGCTGTAATGTTCTAGTAAAATCGAAAATCTTACCATTTCTTGGGGATCAGAATGTTTGAGGACCGAACTTTCTAGACCGAATCTGCCAGGAGGCAGTGCGGTTACAAAAGGGACTTCACGTGGCTGCGTAGTGCCACCACCGTCAAAGGATGTATGGGTTAATTGTTTTGTTTTTATTTTGTAGGCACAAGTCTGCCTTATTAAAACTCTGTTTTAAGTATTATAAAAAAAACAGTTTATTGCTTCATTCGTGAAAGCATGTGCACGGGTGCGGCAAAAAAAACCCATAAGAAACATATTCATCCAGTTGGCATCTGTGCTAATACAGACTTGATTCAAGATAAAATAAATTGTTAGCCTCACAGTGACTGATAACACTAAGTGGAAATGGAATAATCTATGAATCTATGAGTAAATACTCACCAAACCATCCAATGGGAATGCATCGAAGTCGCCGCCACTCGGACGTCGGCTGCTCACCGTTTTTGACCAAGGATTGAATCTTTCCAGTGTCCTTTGGCCAATAGCAGATGTCCCCGTCTAACCAGCTCTCATGTATGAGTGCCACACCATTCTCTTCATCGGGAAACTTTGCGATAATAAATGGTTTCTCTGAGAAGGATGAAATGTTGCATTTTAAGACATCTACCAGTGCGCAACTCTAACCAATCGGACACGTCAGCAGCGACATCGTCGCTCCTGTGGCCTTTGGGAAAAGGTAACAGCAAAGCCAAACATAGCATCCCAGAACTCGTCTAACATAGCTCAATTGAGATGCAACAGTGGGTAGACTGCAAACTTGTCACCCAGAGGCAGTCGAACACATTTGAATGCCACATCTTGTAGGGGCCATGATGACACTGTGTGTGGGCAAGAAACTAGAGAAATATTAAGAAGCGACGACCGGCATGGATATGTGTACAGATCCTCTACTACAGAGTACCTCCTTCCAACAAGCACTGGCTTCTTGGACAAGCATGAAAATGCAATGCTGTGAACCTCTATGATGCCACCATCCAGAAGTGTACATGTGTTGTCTCGTTTGTTTGTTGCAATACAGAACCTTCCTGGAATGTCGACTTTTCTGTACTGAGGGCTCCGACAGTGTGATGGCAGTGGAAAGTCTTCATGCTTCCCGGAAAATTTTATTGATTCGCTTGGTCGGATCTTGTCCTTGAAAGCAACGGCATTTTTTTTTTCTGCTAGCCTGTTGCAGAGTTGTTCTAGTGGCTTTTCTGGTTTCCTCAAACTCTTTTTGAAGTTTTGCATGTAGTTTTCAAATGCAAAGGCACTCCACCTGTCCAAATGACCGTGTGCCCTGACATCATTTTCCAAGTGCAAGAGCCCATGAACATTGTATGAAATAAATTCGGTTCCAAACAGTGACTTGCAGGTCTCCACAAAGTAACGCAGAAGCTTTTCAGCATAATCAACAAGCTCCTTTGAAAGCCTTGGTGAAGCCAGGATTGTTATGGCACAATGGAGAATCATAAAGTTTGCCTGAAGGTCTGATCGAACTGTGGATGGAAAGATCACAGGACCAGTGTACAACAGAAGAAGTCTGAATTCCGTTGCTTTCCACATCTCCATATCCCAAAAACTTCGAGGCCGACGACTAAAATCTGATGGAACAAAATGCCGCAGTGCTTCGCTTTTGGTGGAGAGCTCATCCTTTACATTTGACCCCATCCGACAGGCTTTTGGTCCTTTAAGCCAGACCCTCATCAGCTTATGCACGACACCAATGCACACCAAATGCATGTAGTCAAGCGGGACTTGTGCTACCATGTCAATTGGTAGTTTCTCAAGTATGCTCACACCAGTGTGATGACCCTCATCAACATGGCTCCTGAAACTGTCATTTGTTCTTAAAGGGGCGTCTAACTCGGGGAAGCACATCCTACCAAGCGAGACTCCCTCAGTAGTGCACCTACTGCAACTTGAGTAGCCCGAGTGACCTTTGATATGTAGGATGTAGGCTCTAGCTGGAGCATCACACACTAATGCTGTAAGCTTCACTTGGACGGTCACATCCCTAATGGTCACGCCGGAGTCAAGTGCCGCGTTTAAGTCATCTACGAGTGGTTGTAGGAATTCATTTGCTTTCAGAGCCTTTGAATGCCCATAGAACACACCAACTGGAAATGGTATGCCTGGTCCACAGTTAACCACCTGGCAAAGAATTGGCCAAAACTGTTCTTTTGTACTTTTCCTCAAGGGAAGTCCATCAATGTTGATGTGCAAATTCAGAACTCCGGGAAAGTGTTGGACATTCTCAAGGCTTTGCTGAAGTTGAGTAGCGAGACCAAAATGACAGTACTGGCCGCCACCTATGTTCACAATGCCCATACACATTCTAGGTGTTTGAAGAAGGGTTCTAGAGCACCCTGGCAGCTCTGCAAAGCAAGGGTGTGTGCGCTGAACCTTCAAAAGATCTGTCAAGCACTCATGAGTTACATTGTGTCTTATAGCCCATGTCTGGAGCATTGTTTTGAAGCTCTCAACACTATTCTTCTGTGTAGCACTCACTGATACAGATGTGCTTGGCACCAGTTCCTCAGTGATGTGGTTTATGTCAGCAGAAAACTGCTGTTCCCTAGAGTCAAAGGATATGCAAGAATCATCCGAGATGGACCCCAGTTGGTCTTGTGAAGAGGGATCGCCTGTTTCACTCGATTCCTGCTCAGAGCACGTCTCCGACTCGGAGGAGAGTGCAGCATTCAGATAACCTCTCTGAGGGTTTGACAAGACAGGGTTTGACAGGACAGGGTTTGTTTGCAGGGAGAGCTCATTGTCAAAAGTTGACGCTGTAACTAAGTTGACACTATCTCTGACTGCATTAGAAATATGACGCCGTAGGGTACGTTTTGATTTTGGCATTGTCTGTAAATGAAACAAAAATACATCCTTAATGGCTGGATATTCACACACGACATGAGACACCTCAATAACATGAAATGTATACATGCAGCAGCTTCGTTCTAAATCTAGAAATAAAGCCTATGATTACTGCAGCTGCACTGCTGCAATGGGCAAAGATTATCTGGTTTTCAAACCTTTTGGCTAAGGACGTACCTGAAAGTCACGGATGATACAATGATTTATATAAGGCCTTCAACAGCCTTTGGAGACGGTCGTAAAAGCGCAGCTACATATTTCGATAATGTTCTGTCGTGGAATCTGGTATGTATGTACAGTCGGGAGCAAAAGTTTGCGGGGCACGGGAGCGCGTGCCGAAATGCATCGCCGCGCCGTCCGACGGCGCGCCGTCGCACCAAGAAGCAGCGCTTTGCGCATGCGCGCCTTTCGTGCTCGCTATCATGCCTCTTTCGCTCGTTTTTTTCTGACGCACTCCTGATAACACGAGTCGGCGCCAGGGGCGCGAGCCAGCGCTTACTGGCTGTCATGCTGCGCGTCTGCTTCAGCCTCCTCAGCCGCCGCGCTTTGTGACGGAGCTCCCGTGGGGGGATGGGACCAGGCGCTTCGTCACAAAGCGCGGCAGCCGAGGCAGCTGAAGAGGATACGAGGCATGACAGCCAGCGAAACGGCAACTTGCGCCCCTGGTGCTGACTCCGGTTATCAGGAGTGAGTCGGACAGAAATGAGCGAAAGAGACATGACTGCCAGCACGAAGGGCGCGCATGCGCAAAACGCGACTTCTTAATTCGGTGGGGCGCCGTTGCACGGCGCGGCGATGCATTTCGGCACGCGCTCCCGTGCCCCGCAAACTTTTGCTCCCGACTGTACATATATACTTATGAAATAGTTATGTTTTCTCCTGTTTTGGAGGCGTTCCTAAACTTTTTCCATTCTGTATTGGAGGCGTTCTTAAACTGTTTAGACCGCGACACAGCACGAAAAAGCGATCATCAACTTCTTCCCATATTAATATCATCAAACATGCTCATAGGGGTAAAATACAAGGGCTGTGTCTACAGTGCCGTCCGACGGCACTCCAATCGCGCCTACATTGCAAGTGCCATCCGAAAAAGTAGGATGGTGCGTATATCACTGAAAAGCTCGTCTACAGCCCCCCCCTACTCTTCCTCTCTCCTCCTCCTCCCTCCTCCCCCTCCCTCCCTCCCTCCCCCCCCCCTCCCCCCCCCCCCCGGCCGGCTTGCGTTCACGCCGCTTCGCGGCGACAGTATGCGGCAGCTAATTACAAAACTATTGACCCATTTGGTTTGCCGGCTGACCAAGTTCCGCTGTACCCGATGCACCTCCGGAAATGAAGCCCCATACCGTTTCGTTCAGCGAAGTTTCGACGACAACGTTCGCTTTTCCTGTGTTAATCGTAAATAAATGTAAATATCGCCAAATGCGTCGGCAAAATAAAATTTTCGAGAAAACAAAAACAAAAAAGTAGGCCCGCACTGGGGAACGAACCCGGGACCACTTGCTTATGAGACAGAGATCCTACCACTTGTTTTATACGAGACTTTCGGACGGCACTTGAACGCGCGAGTGGAGTACCGTCGGACAGCACTTGAACGCTCTGCAAGAGTGCCGTCGGACGATATTCTAGACCACGACCAGTCGTGCTCTAGACACTACGAAAAAAAAAATGCGCGTGACCAACGCGCTGGCTGTCGCACACACAGCGAGCCACAGCCCAAGCACGCCTTCGGCGTCTTTTTTTTTTTTTTTTTTTACATTACCAAGATAGGATATCGAGAAGCACGAACTTTTTCCTGATAATTTGTAGCCCCAAACACACATTTTCCACGACACTAAGAGTTTTGATGACACCAAATGAATTCTAGAAGACTGAAAAACAGTGCATAGAGTCAACACTCAATCCGGCCTTTTGCCCAAATTGCAATCCTCACAATCCTTATTATGTCTCTGTTCGTCAACTAACTCAAAGACTGAAGCCCAGAGGTCGATTTTAAGTGCCCGTTTGGACCGAAATGCCTTTATAAATTGTCCGAATTACCAAACAGTGCGAGGCTACGAGGTACCGACCGTTTACTCGCTACAGCACATCAAGAAATGCAAAATCCAAATTCATGCAAGACATTTAAAACAGTGAGCATAGAACGTATACGATCCATACCGTGGGTGTCGTTCATTATTTAGAGTTGCAAATTCTTCCAACGACGAGTGAACAAGCTATGACGACGAGCACGGTGACGACGAACAAACCGCGCGCGCGAGTTCTCAATAAAGATGGCGACCGGCAAAACGCTAGCGTTCATACACCGGCACTAGTTGCGTATTTCAAAGTAAAATTCTTAAACACTATTCCAGCTAAAGGTCTACAAAATAAATTGATTAAGATGTTTATTATTGCTGAAATTGTATTTATTTAACGTGTTTTGTGCGTCTAAACAAATACGAAAATAAAGTACGTTTTTCATATCCTCGTTTGATCTCCCTAGAATATCTGGTGGGTACGTGAGACGATGCACCGATAGGAATCTCCTAGGGACATACTGGGGATGTCATATCCCAAGCAGTAGGTTGGGAGCTTGTAGGGATATCCTGGGGATATTGTGTGTTGTCTGGGAACGACATCGTGCACAGGAAAGACACTTTTGTCTTGCACAGCAGCAAGCCATGCTGGAGCTCGTGCAATCAGTAATTGCTAATAACTTTAAATAGACTGCAGGCTTTTAATTTTCACCTTTATTTGTCTAATTACCATAACATAAGTACTTAAACGAATGTTGTAATGGAAGCTCCAATAACGATTACAATAGCCAAAGAAAACTTGTTCAAAAGAAAAAATCAACGGCATCTTTTAACTCGGCCACTTTATGGTAAGGCCACTTTATGGTAATGAACAGTGTCACCAAAATTGTGCAGAACATGCAAACTGTATAATCTCATGAGTACGATATCTTGACAGCAACTAAAGACGTGCTGCATGAAATAGCGCTTAATGTGCCACCCTTAAAAAAAGACTAGAAAGACCACGTGTAGGCAAATTTACAGGGCCCACCAAGCCTATACGAGACATGAAACTGTGTCTTATTTCATGGGAATGCTAGCTGTGACGGTTTCATGGAGGCAAAGCACCAGCCTACGGATACCCAGTTGATTTGAATGTTGGTAAAGCTGCCCGTAATCTGACGGAGGCGTATTGCAAAGAAAGTGCCGTGATATTGAAATTTGTGTTGTATTTCGGAACATCCCCATATGATTGAAATTAAGCCTCAGTCCTGCACTGGGCCGCGCCAGATGCACTTTGTCAATTTGGCCATGTATATATATATATATATATATATATATATATATATATATATATATATATATATATATATATATATATATATATATACACAGGGTGTCACAAAAGAAAATTTACACGGTCTTTTTTTACCGCAAAAATAAACTAGGCATCGCCGAACGCTCATTCTCCGCCCAAAGGTAGAGGTAGAGGTCACAACCAGATGCCAAAGTTTCAGCCCGATCCCAAAACTTAATCAAAAGTTATAAGTGATTTCTAAAAAGTTCAATGGGAAAATGGAGCCCATTTTTGCCCGTTTTCGATTTCTAGTGCCATAAAGCCCCATGTGTTTGAAAACTCCTTCGGCCGCCATTTTCCCATTGAAAGTTTCAGAAAATCACTTATAACTTTTGATTAAGTAATCAGATCGGGCTGAAACTTTGGCATCTGGTTGTGACCTCCAGCGCTACCTTTGGGCGGAGAATGGGCGTTCGGCGATGCCTAGTTTATTTTTGCGGTAAAAAAGACCGTGTAAATTTTCTTTTGTGACACCCTGTGTATATATTATATAGTGCTTAGTAGAATCGCCCAACCAGGGGAGGTCGCCCGCTCAAAGTTGAAATGGCAGCTGGGCCGGGGACAACACGGCGATTCTGCTTGATGCAGGTGGCGGCCAAAGGTGACTCCTGAAATCGTCAGTTATTGAATGGCTCATTCAGTGAAAACATGGAACGCCCACTGATTGAGTCATCTAATCACTGACGGTTGAGGCAGTCACCTAAGCACCTTAATGCGAAAGGGTGGTGATAAGTGTAGATTGACTGGCCAGCAAAGCTGCTATGTTTTCCTTGGCCTAGCTACAATTTTGGCATCGAGCGAGCGACCTCCCCTTCTCAAGCTGTTGTATTGAGCGCTATGTAATGGAACACTGATCTTACAAAATAAGACACAGTTTGAATGTTCCATATAAGTTTTCTGAGCACTGTACCAAGAGCATCTTAAAGGTTGTGTCTGTCCCGTACAGATGGTTCCAAGTATTGCCCCAAATTGGGTGCGCGGAGCCCACAGAATATACCAGTCTAGCTACCGTACAGGCATATATGACAGTTAGTAAAAATTTCAAAAAAAAAATTTGTAAAAAAAAATTGGGGAGATCGGTGGCTGAGTGGTCTAGCGCACACTAGCTCGGAGCACGTGGAGCGAAAGCTAGCGCTGCAGGAACGAGGGCCGGTTTGCTGATCTTGCGGCCGCGGCTGCGGCTGCGGCCAAGAGGGATTTTTCTGTCACGTGACAAGACCCTTGGGGACAAGGAAGTACCTAGCGTCCCCGCCTAATGGCGGAGTGATCCGCATCGCTTCAAGCACAAAAGCCTAATTTCGCTCGCAGAAACTGACTGCAGGGACTTTCAACTGGAGTCCAATTGACCGCCCTCTTATACTGTAGGAGCGGCAGATAAAGTTACGGCCAGGAAGGGTAAAAATGAGCCAAAATAAAGAAAAAAACACTCGAGATGAAAGCGGTGGCAGGATATTTATATACCTCCGCCAGCGCCAGCTTCTCGTGCTTTCTACTGTGGTTGAGAGGTTAGAGCGGCGGCACTTATCGTCACGGCGTGAAAGCCCCGGGTTCTAATTGCGCTAGGAACTTTTTTTTTTTTTGTATTTTTTTTCACGTGTTTTACTTTTTAACTGTGATCCTTTTTAGAAACCATCCACTTGCACTACTGCGCCTTACACGGTGTTTAGTGTTAGTCCCTCCTGTTCAATTGAAACACCGGTAAGAAAAAAAAAAAAAAAAAAAAAAAAAGATTGAGGCAGTAATTCTTTTTTTTTCTATTTGACTGCACTCTTACTCAGAATGTTGACGTGGCCTTATGAACTCTATAAAATCATTGGGCGGGTACTTCTGTCTCACCAGTTCATTGTTCATGACCTCGGAAGAGCGCATACATATCTCTGGCTTCCTTTCCTTTACCGCCACACCTCATGCATCTGCCGTACACTCGGCGGAAAGTTGACATTATCTTCCCATGCCCGTCTCTTCGTTCGCCAGGTAACTGTGCTGCTGAATATCTCTAGAATTTGTTGTTTCCGTTTTCCAACTGCTCTAATTATTTTCATTTGTTGATCCAAAGTAATTTTAGGTATTTGCGTTAGAGAGGGGGTTTGCGATGGCGACGCCTGATTCATTTTTGCATTCGGTTGCGATCGTCTGCTATTCTAACTAAAATTCAACGAGTAATGTGCTAATATTACAAGACGATTGCCGCAACAAAATGTAAAGGGTAAAAATATACCTTTTATCACATTCCATGCAAGTAAAAGTATGATCTCTTTTATTTCGGTTTTACTACTTTCTCAGACGTTTGACTTGCTGCTTTGCCTGTAGGATTTCGCTCAATCAATGCATCCACAGTTGCTAGTCTTGTTTTCTTTTTGCTTATTTTGTGAAAGTATTTTTTTTTAATTGTCACAACTGCAGTTTTTATTAGTACTAAACGGGCGTCTCCTGTTATTGAAAGGAGTCGTAGCAAGAGCGTTGCATATTTAAAACACATAAAACTAGTTGCTGGGGAAAGGATGCTTGTTTCGGCTCCGTTTGTGTGAAAGCCATACCGATGCTGTTACTTTGGTTTCCTTTTAATGAACATTATGAAATGATTGTATTAGCGCGTTAACTTGCCTCGATCTTTTTTTTTTTCTTATCGGTGTTTCGATTGAACAGGTGGGACTAACAGTAAATACCGTGTAAGGCGCAGTAGTGGAAGTGGATGATTCCTAAAAAAAGATCACAATTAAAAAGTAAGACACGCGAAAAATACAGAAAAAAAAAACACCTCTCGACCACAGTAGAAAGCGCGAGACGCCAGCGCGGACGGAGGTATTTAAATTTTCTGCCACCGCTTTCATCTCGAGTGGTTTTTCCTTTATTTTGGCTCATTTTTACCCTTCCTGGCCGTAACTTTTTCTGCCGCTCCTACAGTATAAGGGGGCGGTCAATTGGACGCCAGTTGAAAGTCCCTGCAGTCTGTTTCTGCGAGCGAAATTAGGCTTTTGTGCTAGAAGCGATACGGATTTCTCCTCCATTAGGCAGGGACGCTAGGTACTTCCTTGTCCCTATTGAGCTGGTCACGTGTCAGAAAAATCCCTCTTGGCCGCAGCCGCAGCCGCGGCCGCAAGATCAGCAAACTGGCCCAGGGATCCTGGGTTCAATCCCAACCCCTGCCCATTTCGATCTGGATGAGCATCGTACCGGCGTGCGGCCGTGCATCACTACTGCGTGGTGCACTATAAAGACCCCAGGCTAGCGGTTGTACCCCATTGGCTAAATTGCTCATCTACAGCTGAGACAGCAGACGCCCACTGTGCCAGACTAACTTCCGGCTGTATAAGCATACACACAACAATTTTGTTTTTGCTTAGTAAAAATTGCCCCCACTCAATACATTTTCTTCACATCCTGCAAGTACAGCTTCTGATTCTTCTTGAAGTCTAGAAATGCGAACTCAGATACTATTTTGCCGGACCCCCACTCAACAGCTTGTCGCACAGTACTCATGCCACTGCTGAAGAGCACTTGCTGTTGAGTGAGGATGGTACCTGTGTACGGCCTCATGAGAAGCCGCCGTAATGGGTACGCAGGGTCGCCGTAGATTGTGTAAGGGCGGCCCTGCGCAAGCTTTTCCAACTTTTCGCAGAGGTCACTCTCGCGCAAAATGCCTGCATGAAACAGAGAAACAAGAAAGCATAGTACTTTCGACCACTTTTAAAAACAAAAGTTGCATGGTATTCATTTGCCAGTGTGCTCATTTGGCATGCTCCATTTTGCAATGTAGTGTGAATGCTGCATTATAATTTTTTGTCCTCTGTAGAACAGCACACTTTTTCGGAGCTAAGAAGTAAATATTGTTGTTGCGAACCTCAAAGAAAGCAAGTGCTGCATGAAATAGATAGTTAAATCGGAACATGTCACTGCAGGTCAACAAAAAATAAAGCGCAAAACAGCATTCAGGGCTTGTTATTTCGAGCACAGCGACTGGACTAGCTCATTTGAAAGAATTGCATTAATAATTGTATTGAGCACATGATTACCTTCGTGATATGTATTTGGTTTGATGCTATCTCTATAGCAAGACTGCTTATTCAGTGTTGCTACAGAGTTGGAATGTTGATTAATGGGAAGTGATAATATCAAACATGGAAGCACGCAGGTCCAGAACAGCCGCACCCACCAGCGTCATGCCTGTGTCCCGGATAGGGACAGTCAAGTTGGCAGATGATGCCGTTTGTACACATTATGGACTGGTACTTCAACGCGTCGAGCTTCTTGTGTCCCGAAAAGTAGATCCGCTGGTTGGTGGAAGGGCTGCAGATGGGCCTCGCTGTCCCTTCCACGAAACCCCAGCAGTTTGGCAGGGGTGCACCCCGGGCATGAACGGCATGCAATAATGGTACATTCTTAGCGAGACCCTCATGGTGTCTAAATCATGATTTGCTTTGATCAAGTGTCTTGTTTTTATATTTAATTTTATTCTTCAACTGCTTTGTGTCAGTATTCCTTATTTGTAATATTGCTAAGTTTCAATGCACCTTTTTATTTTTTTTTTATTTTAACATATTCCCAGCTATGAGGCCAAATCAGGTTGGTAGGCATTTGAGAACTATAAGCTCACATAAGTATTCAAAATGTTTTCAAGAAATCCACGCACATTTTCACTAATCACAGCTTCCATGGATAGGCAGTTCTATTCTTCAATACATTTAACAGAAAATATTTTAAAAGGGTTCGCATTGAAGCGATAAGGCACAATATGTTATGTTTCGTTCTAGTTGTGTTACCGAAGTTTGCATATGTAGCATATTTATTAATAGATTAACGACCATGCACAGGAAGTGTTGTTTATTGTAGTATACAAGTGTTTCGTGAAATAAAATCTCTTACTAAATAAACATCCCTCTTTATTCTATACATGTTTTCTAAGTTAGTTCTGTTCAGCAGTTCTGGGTAGCATATTTGACCTCCTTATCTGGAAATGCCAGCGGTCGGCAGGAACTTGTTTGGGTGGAGGGGGGGGGGGAGGGGGAGTGGGGAGTGGGGATAGGAGAGGGCTGAGGCTGAGGGGGCTGGGAAGTTCATGTTCGTGGTGTAAAGGTGGAGGGGAGTCGAAATGCATGTGTATATGATGTGGTTGAATGGATATGAAGAGGGGGGGGGGCTTAAAGCTACTGCACTCTCAGAAAAAAAGGTGTCTTATTACACCCCTTGTCCCATATAATACACACCCAAACTTAAATTCGACGTACAGCGCCCCATAATCGAACAGGCGACCCCAAAGTTGACGAGGGGCTTGATAGCCGTGTGGTACAACTTATTAAGATAGCTGATGTACGACTACAAAAAAGACTATCGGAGTTTCCTTGGCCGTACTGCAAAAGCTCCGTGTTTTCTTTCTTTAGTCTTTGATACATACTTTAGCAATTTAATAAGTTATATCGCACCGTTATCAAACCCCTCGTAAAATTTGGGGCCGTCTGTTCGACTATAGGGCGCTGTACGTCGAAATGAAGTTTTGGGGTGTATTATATGGGACAAAAGGGTGTAAGGTGATACCCTTTAATTTAGAGTGTGGCTAGGCTACTGAACACCAATAATGACAAGTATTATTATGTGACGCAGCAAGCTTTAACTATTGCATGGCGTTTGATAAAATGCCTGCCAAATCACTCCAGCAAAGAGTATTTATCGCACAAAAAAAATGCTATTATATTGGTCTCTGCCTATTTAAAAAGACTAATAAACTTTGTTGTAACTATGTCACTTATTACTTTTGGGTTCTTTTTAATTAAAAAACATTAAAACCGTTAGGTATAAAAAAAAAAGCATCAAGCCAGTGTACCTTATAGAAATATTAAATGCACGCAACATCCTCCTCCCCCCCCTCAAAAAAAAAAAAGAAACGAAAAGGAAAACTGAAATAGGAATTGGGGCGCATTTATAGGTCCTGATTTTCTGTGGGAACGCACGTCGGCGGTCCTGTTCTTCGTGGGCAAATTAAGCAACTACCGTGCGTAATTTGACCACGTGCTCTACGCTTCTAAGAGCAAGGTGAGGAGATAGTCGCGCGCTTTGACCTCGGGGAAAAGGACTGCTGGCTCGGAGATGCGTTTTGATAGGACACCGAAACTTAAAAGCACATCCAATTGTTGACTTTTTTCGGAATGTCGTAAAATGCTGCGCGCGTTTTTCTTAAATGTAATGGTTTAAAAACGCCGCTCTTTTAACGAGCAGACATACTCTTCCGAAGCGTTCCAAGTCGCCTAAGCTCAGCCAGCTGTGGGCAGTCAGGTCGTCCAGCAAGTGGCCAAAGGCGCCGTCGATCTGCGTGAGCACCTGACCGAAGGTGCTCGACATTACCGACGAATGATGGCCGAAGATAGGCTCCAAATCCCACCAGCGGTTTGGGTAAGCAAGTCGGCGCAGGCGCATAAGGAGGGCCTCCTCCCCGCTAACAACAACCGCTTGGCTGCTGCACACCACCTTTGTCATCAGCAGGGCGTCATTTAGGAGTTCAAAATCGTCCTTCTCAAAGCGAAACATACGCTGAAAAGTCAGATCGCCGAGTTTGGCGACATCCAAAAGCCCCCCACTTGACTTGTATCTACGTGGTTCTGGAGGAACATGTTCTCCAAATCGCTCCACGACATGTTCACATGCAGAAGCTGGTCAACCAGCACACTGGATCGCGATCGGCGTATTTGTCACAGGAAGGCGGTGGGCCTCCCGAGTAACGATGTGAAAGAAGTGGACCGCTGACCGAGCGATAGGGCCACGCTCTGGTGGAGAGTCTTACCAATGAAGAGAGACGGAGGCGTGTGGCGGATATATAAATGAAGTTTAATTTGACAGGGGTATAGTAGATAATTAGGCGCTATATAATATGCGAAAAATCACGTAGACACCAAATGGCGGAGAGCACAGGTACGCACAGTATAACGGTTTACAATTTCAGGCTCGCGGTTGCCCAGACAGTACTAGAAAAATACTAAGTTGAAGAGAGTCCAAATGGTACACTAAAATAGGAGGATAGGTGAGTGCAAAAAAATCTCATCTGGCGTAGAGGTGCTGGCGTCTCCCTGCGCGGTCCGTAATAGGTGGAAAAGTTCCGGCGGGTGGCTTGGCACACCGTGGGGCGCGGCTCACTGGCCCCGCACGCCCGCTTTTTGCGGTCGCACACACTGGAAGCTTCGTCCGGTGCCTGGCGTGGGGCCGTCGACAAGGTCTTGCCGCATCCCTCGACGTCGCGATGAGTCCGTCCGCCCTAGAGTTCTCTCTCGAACTGCCAGTCCTGGCGACCCCGCGGCTCCCGCACTCTCTCTGCTCCCTCGGTAGGTTGTTGCCCCCTCGGTCTGACCTTTGACCCTAAAGCAGGGTTCTTCGAAACACTAAGACCCGCCAGGCAATTCGAGCGCTGGCGAAAAACACATTCCAACAGCGAGCCGCCAGCTCGTCTCGTAAATCTCGGGCTGCAGAGACGTGTGTAACCCCAGTGTATACCAAGAAAACACCGAACATGCGGCCGCTTCAACGAAGCGCTCCCTGCGTAACCTGACACGCGCCTGGCCGCGAGTTCATCCTTCGAAGGCGGTCGTTTACTGTCCTAGACATTATTCTTCCGCAGATGTCAGCACGACTCCTGCCAGTTTCTGGAACAGCCGGTTTCTGTGACACAACCCCCTACTTAAAAAATATCACTCGTGAATATAGGAAACAGCACAAGAAAACGGCCCACACCACACATGCTACGGAACTAGTAGCTCTACTAAATGAAACGGCATCTCTGCACTCTGCAGTAAAAGAAACGCTTGCAGCCAAAGTAGTAACACAGCACTCTGCAAAGCCCCCCCCCCCCCCTCCAAAAAAAAAATTGTGGCACATATTTTGTAGCTCAAAGTTTGCCGGTGATAAATACTATGCACACAGAACATTTGTTTAACACTCAAAAAAGAAATATTGCGAAACGCGACAAAACGTTGTGATACACATACTCGATAGTTTGGAAGGTTTCTCCTCGAGGTGCATATCAGCCGGGGCGCCTAGAGCGCCTAAAGCCGACTCAGGTAATCTGCTCCCACATTTTCTCTGCCTTTAATGTGTTGCACGCGAAAGTCATACTCTTGCAGCTCGAGGCTCTAGCCCATAACGCAAGCGTTGGCATGGTGTGTACGATTAATATACAGTAGGGGTTGTTGATCCGTCTGAAGCACGAACGGTCTGCCATATAGGTAGGTGTGGAATTTCTGTATGGCCGATACCAATTCCAGTCCCTCACGTTCAACTGTCGCGTAGGCATTCTCTCTCGGCAGTAGCTTTCTGCCTGCGTATGCTACTGGGTGGAACGCCTCACCGTCCTCCTGAAGCAAGACCGCTCCAATGCTGTGATCAGAGGCATCCGTCCTCAAGATCAATGGTTTCTCGAGGTCCGGTAGCTTGAGAATAGGGGCACGCGCTAGCAGCTGTTTCAGCTTGTTGAACGCCCTCTCTGGCTGATCCTCCCAGTCCACCCGATTGCTGCCGCCCTTTGGAGTTAGGTCTGTCAGGGGGGCGGAGACCTCGGCGTAACCGCGGGAACAAATTCCCGGTAGTATCCGGCCAGTCCCAGGAACGAACGAACTTGCCGCTAGGTCTCGGGCCTTTTTTGCTTTTAGGATCTTGTCGACGAGTCCCTCCAGTGGAGCCATTTGGCCTTTGCCCACCTGGTGTCCCAGAAAGGCCACCTCCTCCTGCCCACCTCGCATTTGGTCGGCCCCATCGTCAGTCCGGGGTCCCTGATTCTCTCCGACCCCCGCCGGAGTGCAAACAGGTGTTCCTCCCACTTCTCGGTGGCAATCAAAACTCTGTCGTAGTAGTACTTCACCTCCGGCACTTTGTCTAACAGTTCTCGCATGAGTTTCGCGAAAACCGCAGGGGCAGTCTTGATGCCGAAGGGCATAAAGCGGAACTGGTATAACCCGGTTTCGGTGAAGAAAGCGATTTTGTCTTTCGACTCCTCGGTCAGAGGGATCTGCCGGTATCCTTTGCAGAAATCCAGTTTGGTGAAATATCTTTTCGAACCCACATTAGCGAAAAGTGTGTCGACCCGGGGGATCGGGTCTACGACGGAGACCAGCATGTTGTTTACTCCTCAGAAGTCGACACACAGCCGGTGCGTGCCGTCCAACTTCTTCACGACGAGTACGGGGAGTTGTAAGCCGAGTTAGATCTCCTCAATGATGCCCATTTTGGTCATCCTTTCCACTTCCTTGATCGTCTGACGCACGGCAGAAGGCAGCGGGTATTGCCAGACGTTGATCGCGGTTGTTTTGAGCTCCAACCTGCTTTCCGCCAAATCTGTGCGTCCAAGCAGGTCCAGAAACACAGTGTCGAACTCAGCAATTAGCCGTTTGGCTCGTCTTTTTTGTGCTGCTGTCAGTCCGTCAGAAATCACCACGTCTAGGCTGCCTTCTTTCTTTTAGAGGTTCAGTAGTGGCATACCGCATTCCTCTTCCCTGTCAATGGTGACCACCGCACCGCACACTGGCTCACCTCCGGTTGTTAGGTCTGAAATTCCCGTTCTTCATATTTGTTTAGCATGTTCAAGTGAAACAGCTTTGTAGCGTGTCCCAAGTCCACGGCATAATCCAGGGGACCTATGTTGGACAAATGTTTCGTTTCTCCTAAAAGAAACGGAAGTGACGACATCGCGTGTGATTGGTCGAGGCTCGAATGACGAAAGTTCCCTATGAAAATGTGAACGGAGACGGCGAACCGCCCCCACCGGAAGTGAAAACACTTAGACGTATCGTTTCCTCGGTGTTTCGTCTGAAAAGGGAACGAGTCTGTTGATGGTCTCTTCGAGGTAGCGAAATGGGAAACACGGCGTCTCGGAGGCATACCCTATTGAAAAAGGCCAATATGAACTCGGCGTATTGGAAATATTGTATTCCAATGAAGTTGATGGAAACCAATAAAAACTTATTGTTATCCGATTAACCTAATACGCATGACGGGAATTCATATCGGAGCACAATATCGCGATATAGTATACGGTTATTGGTATACAACAGAATATTGGAGCACAATATCCCGATATAACTTGCGGTTATTGGTATACAACACGATATCGAAGCACAATATCCCGACAGAACTTACGGTTATTGGAATAGAATACGACACCGCGTGCATATTGGTGACCGACATGGACATACTGTGCGGCCACACGATATATAAATATCGGTCGTCGATCACGGGCCCAAAGGAGAATACAATATCGCGTGGATAAATCTCAGAACGAATTCCAAGTTACCAACATGAATTACGTCGGCATATACCGCGGACTAAGAGGATACGTAACACAGTATTGATCGCCCGGAGTTACCATACGGCAATACGAGAGAGAACGATATTGGAGGTGGATACACATAGAACAAAAACGTTCCGCGTTGCGAACACATTCACATTGATCGAAAGCGCAAGTGTACGTACGGCACACAGTACACACAGCCTCGAGCGCTTGAAATGCTAGACAACCACCAAACCATTCAGAATAACTAGCTGGGACACCCGCGACCTACCTTTCAATGAGAAAGCCCAATAACGACGTGCTCATTGGAGCGATCGTTTTCAAACAAATGTTTATTGCAGTTTTAATGCAACAAAAGTTAGGTTACCGATGTTGGAACCCAAATCGAACGCGATACGTGACAATGTCAGTTTGCACGATAAAATAATGAGGATTAATGGGCTTGACAGGTCACGTGCTTCTTACCCGCACATTTATCGATATTGACCCACCTTTCTGGGTAATCCTACGTCGTACATAAAATCCACAACCACACACGAGCACATTTCACCCACCACTCTTCGTCGCCTGTTTCGCAAGATTCACGCACTGTAAAAAAACGACGGAAAAAATACGTGCATTTGCGCCATCAAACGATACGTTACAGACTCGTTTTATGAGAAGAATTTCCATCGTCAACCCGCGCGCGCAAAAGCTCGAGCGCTCGAGCCGAGCTTCGGAGGCAGTTCGAACTCCGAAGGGAGGCCAGGAGGCCAGGAGGCGAGCCGAGCGAGATCAAGCTGATCAAGCCAGACGGGCGGCTGAGCGAGCCGCCGAGTCAGCCGAGTGGCCGAATCCGCCGATCCAGCCAAGCCTACCCGAGCCGCCGAGATTGCGAGACTGCGCCATTGCGCAGCGACCGCGACCGTGCCAACCGGGCGAGACGGCGGCGATGGCGGGGCCGACGGATGACAGCTCGTCAAGTTCGTCGCGCACTTTGCTTGTAGGTTCCAACTTCCAAGTGAAATCAACGCACTTTCAATCGCTTCGAAAGGTACTATCGTGGACACTGTTAGCTATAACACGGCAGCGGCGGCCGTCCCGTACCCCCACCGCCCCATAGCAGGCGCAGTCCGAAACTCCGCGCATGCGCCGTGTGGCGGACTTGCTCTTCCTGCCTGCGAGCACACCCTCGCTTTGCCGTCTGCTAGGCACAGAGGAGACGACACCACAGCGCTCGCCCATTTTCGCTGAATACGGTTCAGCGAACCACCGCGTAAGAGGTGCACCACACGGTTGATTCCCTGACTCTGCTGGCTAAGGAAAATCATCGCCACTAAATGTAACATCACGGTAGATTAAATTTTTTTATGGGACAAACTTGCAGTTATACTCCGTTTCACTTTAAGTCTAAGCGCAGCGGACGCTACGAAACGATAGGACCAACCAAGCAGCGACAAAAGCACTTTTTGCACCTTTTGGGTCCCCCGGTGATGCACTTCGTGACGTTGCACCTTTGCCGCTATTTGATTGGCTCTGTCGTTTTGCAGAGTACGCTGCGGTCGGACTTAACATGAAACGGAGCATAACAGTCTATTTCTGTATCACACCTGCTGCGCCCATACTGGTTTGCGAACGCATATTGGTAAAAAGGTATTGCGGACGCCTGTTTCTGAAAAAGCTAAACAAAAAAACCAAAAACTTAAACAGGGGTAGTGCTCTAATGACTCTGCAATCTGCTCCAATAAAAATCGCCGGTTGAAAATGAGTTTGAGACCAGTTCACTATGGAGAGGGTACCAAACGAGCAGCACTGTGGCATCGCATGCTCTGCACCTAGCAGACGACAAAGCGAGGGTGTGCTCGCAAACGGGAAGAGCGAGTGCTCCACACGGCGTATGCGCGGAGTTTTGGACGGCGCCTGCTATGGGGCGCCGGGGGTACGGGACGGCCGTCGCTGCCGTGTTATAGCTAACAGTGTCCACGATAGTACGTATAGACGACTTTATTACTTGCAGCATTGAGTGCTTTGGTATACACAGATCAAAGTGAACACTGAAGGACAGAAGGGAGACATGATGTTTTGAAATCGCAGCTTATTTGAGTGCATGCGTCGCCTGCTCAAAGCGTCTGGCTGTGCTCTGTTGCAGACGTCATTTCGACTGCGTGTACTCTGATGTAACTTCAGTCAGTGTTTACACTCGGCTAGCTTCGCTATCTTGTTATCTCATGTGCGAAATAGACGTAGAAACCAGCGCCTCGTCTCTTTCGGATATTCAACCTCCAGCCCCCTGGCTCCCAGCGTGCTTACCGGCGCAAACCGTTCGACGTGTTGGATTCGTGGGCTCATTCGAAGAGGCGTTGTTTAACGCTCACGAGTCGCCGAAGTGTTACCGGAGCTTCTCTTTACGAAAGTCGCGATCGACGCTGGGCTCTGAGCTCGTACTTTTTTCTTCCCTGGTAGACTAAGAGTGCCGACCATTCATCTGTGGTGCCGACTGGCGCCGTACGAAGTTGAGAAAAGCTAGCGAGTCTGTCAGATTTTCGTGACGCCGCCTAACTACTCTGCTACCGGCTGCGCTCAACAAATAATGTAAAAAAAAAAAGCGTTTTATAGTTTTTAATTTTTTTTTTGCCATGTTTTATTTCAGTCGCCGCAAAGTAAATCGCGGCCGTACGTCTGTTGACTCCCGATTACTGTCTCTACATCGTAGATTGTCTCACCACACTGGTGCCTCGTTGGTGTGATCTTATTCTGATATCGTTACATCTTGCTTTTTCATCTTGGCACACTTCTAGACGACCTTCTGCACGTTGCACTCCTTGTCGACACGTCGCTGGTGTTAGAGACAAATCTGAAGTCGCTGTTTGCTCACTCCATGGTGCACTTATTTCATGTTCAACATCAGGTATCTGAAGGAGGCGCCATGAAACTCAGGAGTTTGTTTAGAGGTACCTCAACATACTGTATTCAAGTGTCGTTTTGTGTGTTATAGTTTCCTACAAAACCAAATTGCACTTTGTTCGTAATATACCCTATAACTGTTCACTACAATTAAAGTTGCTATGAAACATTGGCCACGAGAGGTGACTCGGCCAACGCAGCCTGAAAATTCCTCGCATTATTTTCTTCATGGGTCATTTTGGACATTGACAAATCTTCTTGTGAATAATGAGTGTTATGCACATGTGTTCTACTTTTCGTACAGGTACTTCAGTTAGATAAACCCCAGCAAAGGCAGCAAGACAGTCTCATGGGGTCACACCAAGGATAACTGCATTCCTGCTCGAGTCCCGAGTCTTGTCACCAAACTTCACTGAACATAAGAGTACATTCCCTTTCCTTAACTTTTTCTTCTGAAATCTGTTTTTTTTTTCTATTGAAAAAAGGGTAGTACAACGTTTAAACACCCAATGTTTTTTTTTCTTTTTGTAAAATATGTAGTACATCGTTTAAACACCCAAGCGTTCATAAATGGTCTCTGTACCAGACAATAGGGTGTCTTATACTCTGTTTCATACTTAGCGTGCAACGCTGTCAAAGGTACTAAAGTGGTGCACATGAAAAAATAGAAAAGGTGTTACTCCGCGCGTTTCGTGCACGAGTGGTAGAAGGCGCTGCTCTGGTGATATTGACGTCTCGGTGGCCGTGGTTCGAACCCATTTTAAGCGCAAAGTTTTTTTTTTTTTTTTTTTTTTCTTTTTAGACATACTTTTTGTGCAAGATTGTGCGCATTGACGAAGTGCATATTTCAGTTCCTCCTCCTTCATTTTTATTTATAAGTCGCCGAGAGGCCAGATTTCTACCATCTGGTCTGCCGCTTTGCAAGTGTTATTTGCCTCCAGCACCGAGTTATATTTTTCTTTCGTGCAGCGTGGAATGAGGAATCGCCCTGATAGCGGCCTTGTCCCAAAATTTATAATAAGACGTTAATCGACAATAGTTGTGGCCTGTACAGTTTATTTTGAAATAGCTGTCAAGGGTAGGAATCTCCCTCTCGGAGCACCTGCGATGCACCTTCAGGCGAATGGCGTTCTGTGTGAACTCGTCATGCTTGACGGTCCCCGTGCTCGAAACTTTCACGTTGCGAGGTCTTTGCTTCGGGGACGCCACCTTGCCAGATAGGCACTGCGAATTGCACTTCGCGACAGTACGGGGCACACTCCAGTGTCGTTATTGGCCGTCTCCAGGACTTCACGACCGAATTCTCCGGGGAATGTGTTCTTATACTCCCGTACACATTGGCGATCATCTGCTTGCACTCTTTCAAGATTTTCGCACAACGAATCTTCGAAAACATCCGAGCAGGAGAGGTACTTAAGCTTGCTGCGTAAGACGCCATCTTCTCAAAACCAGCCAGTGCCACACAACCCGAAAACCCACAGCGGCTGCCACACGGATGAACACGAAAATAATTTAGGGTGGTTTACGTTATCTTTTTCTTTTTCTTGAAAAACATTTGTGCTCCGTTGAAATCATAACGCCACTATCAGTTACTAGCCCCGAGGAGGCACATTTTTCGACTTTTTAAAATTTTTTGGCAGGGGACGCACTATCTTATGGGGCGAACGTAGGCACGGTCAGCAATGCAAACCGGTGCGCTAGCTTTGACTGCGTTGCACTCTATGTATGAAACAGAGTATAGGATCGCTTCAGACGGGGCAACCTTTCCAGCAATTTTGGGGCTGCTGGTGGGTTGTTCCCTAGTTTTCCCTAGATCGACATGAATTGCTGATATCGGGTCCGGCTCGAAGCGGACGAGGAACTCTGACTACTCGGAGATGTTTGAAGCGGCAGTAGCCAATCAGGAATGCAATATTTTCACGTGACACCCCTGTGGTCGTGATGATGAGAACTGAGGCCTTAGTTCTGGTTTGAAATGGATCATTTTTGAAAATAAACTGTTTCAAAAAGACGAGTTAGTATTCTCGGCGCAATTTAAAGATATAAAAACATGTTTTTAGGATATAACTGTGCGTCTAAATACTGTAAGAAAAATAAAATTTCATGATGACGATGGCAAGTCGTAGCAATTCGGTTGCTGCATGTGAACGCGGGCGGCCCGTGTTGCTGGTGTTGCGACATGAAGTTGCTGGGCGAAATTGTTCCGTCTGAAGCGGGCTTTAGGGAACTGAATTCAAGGGCCGTGGAGCTCTGGGTGCAAGCCCACCTGGAAACATTTTTTTTTCTTTTTTTTCTTTTTTAGTATTTAAATATATATATATATATATATATATATATATATATATATATATATATATATACATATATACTTTTTTAAGTTTTAACATATAGATGCATAATTTACACACTAATTCATTTTCAGAAGCGCTTTTATTCACGCTCTGTGGCTTTCTAGTGCTTGCAATAGCTTCTCGGTGAGCTAATGCCAGCTCTGCAAAGGGAGAGGGATCTTCCCACGCTTTGCAGGCTGTAAAGCTCTGGCTTGCACAGCTCTCATGTGTCACACCTCGCTCACTGGCTCCATTGCGAAGCATAGGTGCTGCATGAGTCGCGCCACACCGTAAGCCCATATACGGTCGGGTGACAAACCTGGGACCATTTGTCACTGCACTCAGCTATGGTATGGTGGCATGGTCGGGGCATGAAGCAGGGGTAAAGCTTGGAAATGCTGATCTTCATCACATTTTAAACACATTTTTCATTACTTTTGTGTCGAGTTGTCAGCCTTCTAAAGGTGAGAAAGCAAGCAGCAGCGACAGCAAGAAAAGAAAAATTTAAGACCGCTTTCACCAAGAATCAATTACGAGCACTAGAAAGGCATGGAGTGTAATTAAAACGCTTCTAAAGGTGAATTAGCGTATAAATTAAGTACTTGTGCCTCAAAAATACAAAAAAAAATGTAAATATAGTTATAAGGATAAAAATATACACCAGGAGGACTTAAACCAAAACTACAGTCTGTAAGTTTGAAATTTGACACCTTAAACCACTTAGCCACCACCAAATTTTATTTCCAGGTCGTTCATCGAGGTATATGAATTTTGTTTGCAGCTGTCGGCTGCAAGAGAGATTGCCTTATTTTCATTTACTTTACTATTCCCACCAAATATGACAAGTGATAAAGAATAGAACCTCATTTGGTTGGCCGAGGCACTGTGCTTGCATCAAGGCAAACTAGCCTGTCTTGCTGGGTTCATATTTTGTTTCATCACCTGTTTAGGATTCTGTTGTCGCTCATCAAAAGAAGAAAAAAAACTGACTAATTCTGACTTATTCTGGTGTGCAGGTACCCTTGGCAGTAAACTCTGCTAAATGGGGCAAAATATAGATACTTTTTTTAGCAAATATGCATCGTTTTAGCAAAATGAGCTGCACTATTTGACTAACGTGAGGCAGAACGAGCCTGTCCACTTGGGTCTTTTTCAACTCTCGCAGACACTATTTCCTGCTTTTTGTGGTTTGTATCAGACTTTTGTATTCTGTCCGGCCAAAGCATCTGTGTTACACTAAGACTGGGTTCTTTAGGATATCTACAGGTATTCTTCGCAGCAAATGGCTTCCAATCAGGAACACGAGTTCGTTCTCGGCCACCGAGAGCAAATATTTTCAAGGTGAGCTATTGCCCGCCTATATGAGTTTTGTATTTCATTCCTCTTGAATATCATAACCTATGTGTAGTGGTCTTGCATTAGTATTTTGTTGTCTCTCTTCTGCAAAAACACCCAAGTTTGACTAAGACCGGGTTCTTTCTTATACATGCAGGTCTTGGTGGCAAGCCCCAGCCAATCAAGGCCAGAAGTTTGCTCTTTGCCGCGCATGGCAAGTGTTTTCAAGGTGAGTGATTGACGCCTATCTGAGTTGTGCATTTCATTCCTCACAGACACTCTATGTCCCGTCTTTATAGTGGTTTTGTGTCAGGCTTTTGTGTCTCTGTCCGGTCAAAGCATCTGTGTTAGACTAAGACTCGGTTCTTTAGGATATCTGCAGGTATTCTTTGCAGCAAATGGCTGCCAATCAGGAACACATGTTTGCTCTCGGCCACTAAGAGCAAGTATTTTCAAGGTGAGCTATTGCCCACCTATATCAGTTTTGTGTTTCATCCCTTTTGGATGCCATTTCCTGTGTGTAGTGGTCTTGCACTAGTATTTTGTTGTCTCTCTTCTGCAGAAGCACCCAAGTTTAATTAAGACCGGGTTCTTTCTTATACATGCAGGTCTTGGTGGCAAGAACCAGCCAATCAAGGCCAGAAGTTTGTTTTTTGCCGCGCATGGCAAGTGTTTTCAAGGTGAGTGATTGATGTCTATCTGAGTTGTTTGCTTCATTCCTCACAGACACTATTTCCTGTCTGTATAGTGGTCTTGTTTCAGGCTTTTGTGTCTCTGTCCGGCCAAAGCATCTGTGTTAGACTAATCTTTAGGATATGTGCAGCAATTCTCGGCAGCAAGTGGCTGCCAATCAGGAACACGAGTTTGTTATCGGCCACCAAAAGCAGGTATTTTCAAGGCGAGCTATTGCCCGCCTATATGAGTTTCAGCATTCATCAAGGAGCGCAAAATCAAAGCCCGGGGGTTGGCCATTGCAAAAATGTTGACTCGGAAGCGCATAGGGAAGAAGCTTTATAAAAGTATCCACCTGCTTCTACAAGACAAACCAAAACTAAGAATGTGGGTTCCATTTGAAAAAAAAAAAAAAAAAAAAAAAAACATTGTCAGCCCAAATTAATTCGGGGGCGGCACGGAGCGAACAAGCCACGGTACGAGTATGCTTGGTTCAGGCGTTTGTAGGGGTGGTAGATGACTCGGTGTTTTCTAAAAAAAATATTTTTTTTTTCGAAAAGTGTGGTGGTCGAATAATCAGGGATGGGCATTGAGTCGGGATGTTAAGGTAAAAATTGCATCTACATGCTGGGATTCATGGGCCTCGTCCCCCTAGCGAGGGGGACAAGGCCTTCAAAATATTGGGTTCGCAAAAGGGGTGCGTCAGTATTGACGTCTCATTTTACATCATGCGTCTCAATTTAAAACGCACTATAAATGACATGCCTGAGATTCGTTTGGGTGTACTTCCTCTCAGCAAGTATATGGTTCTGTCTCAAAAAGGTCTAATCTGATGTTGACCGCTCCTCAGGTCTCCACCGACGATTCATCAGGACGAGACCCAACCGGGACACTAGGGAGGAACGGCTTAAGCAAGGGAGGCTACATATACGACAGCTTCTTGCGGACAAGAAACGAAAATAGATAGATGGTGGGTGTTTCATTTGCTATGCCTTTGGCGTGCACATTATGTTTGTTATGTTTCAAGATTCCTGCAGAGTTCGGTTTTAACTATTGTAAAATACCGAGCATGCGCCCAGGTCGCAGAAGCGCCTACCCTCTGATTCGGAACGATCCGCAAATAAGCAAAGGGCATACCAGACACCCATCCACCTGTTTTGAGCCGTGCTCAAAATATTGAAAGAGCACATCAAGCGCCAGGTGCTGTGGCGTCTTTGCCACAATAGCGCCAGTCGCAGAGCTGACAGATCCGTGACTGGCGCAAGCCATGGCATGGCCTTTGGGAACCAGGGAATCGAGATTAAAGAAGTAGCGCAGAAATTGGAGGCGAGTGGTGAAGGTGAGCAGAGTGAACAGAAAACAAGGACGAAGGGAGTTCCGTCGCATGAGGCATCTTTGTCCCGTGCATGTAATTTTGAGTGTGCTGCAGGTGGCTACCCAAAAAAATTGTTACTTGGACGTAACTAATCGCAAATCTCTCTTGCAGTTTTCATGGCCCACAAGCCAGCCGGCGCCAGTTCGTTCTCGTTCAAAGGTGAGGATTTTAGATTTTCTAGATTGCTCTGAAGCAGCAATACTGAAGCCAGACAAGCGGTACGGCATATTTAATTGACAGAACGACTGGGGACGCTTTCACTGAAGCTTGTTTTGCTGCAATACACGTATGTATTGCAGCAAAACAAGCTTCAGTGAAAGCGTCCCTACTCGTTCTGAGCTCCGTCAATTAAAGGTGCCGTACCGCTTGTCTGTCTGGCTTCAGTGTTGCTGTAGGCGACAAAACGTGTGCCCAGTTTTGTCACAAGAGGCATATTATGTCGCGCACATGTAATTTTGAATTTATCCGGCTTAGTGTGCTGTAGGTGGCTGGTCAAAGAAATTGATACTTGGACGCAGCTAATCGCAAATCTTTCTGGCAGTTTCCACAGCCTAAGAGCCAGCAGGTCCCAGTTTGCTTTTCTTTAAAGGTGAGAATTCCAGATTCCCGAAGCAGGAATATTGAAGCCATACGACCGGTACAGCATTTCTAATTGACGGAGCTCAGAACGACTGGGAGCTCCTGCATTGAAGCTTATTTTTCTGGAATACAAGCGGGCGACATTGACACGTGCCCAGTTACGTCGCAACAGGATATCTATGTCCCGCGCATGTAATTTTGAATCTTTCAGACTTGGTGTACTTTACGCGGCTACTCAAAGTAACTGCTACTTGGACGCAACTAAGCGCAAATCTCTCTTCCAGTTTCCACGGCCTACAAGCAAGCAAGCACCAGTTCGTTTTTCCTCAAAGGTGAGCATTCCAGATACTCTAGTTAGGTGCGAAGCAGGAATAGTGAAGCCAGACGAGCGGATACGTATATTTAATTGACCGAGCTCAGAATGACCTGTGGCAGTGGCATTGAAGCTTATTTTTCCACAATCAAACGCAGACATAATTTTGAATCTATCCGGCTTGGTGAAGGATTGCTACTTGTCGCAAACTAATCACAAATTTGTATTTTGCAGTTTCTATATGGCTACAGCTAGCAGGTGCTGTTTTCATTAAGGTGAGGATTTCACATTCTGTTTTCAAACATCAAGTTTTTGAATGAGAGTCCTAAACAATTAACTTTCTTTTGCAGTAAATGCCTGATCCTCCAGTTCAGGAATATGTTAAATATATTTGGTATGGATAAGTCCAGTGTTTTGCTTCTTTATTCACAATTTGACAACAGCAACATTTTTTTTAATTTATCACTCAGAAATACACACAAGAAGAGACTGCGGTGCAGAGAAATGTTGCGCTAAACGTGATATTCCAACTCGTATATAGTTTTATTGGTAGCCGATATAATATATTGGATTCGAATGTCCATAATACGCTGAGTATATTGGAATCGTAAACCCCTATTGGATCCCCATACGACATATGGGGATCCAATAAGGGTTTATACGGTATTGGATTCCAATATTTTCAGCGTATTATGGATATTGGAATCCCAAAACAAATCCTTATTGTAATAAAATACAATAAATGTAATGTTTTCCAATACACTGTCTATATTGTATTGCAATACAATAAAAAGATATTGTTTACCAATATCCATAATACGCTGTTTATATTGGGGTTTTCCAATAGGGTAGCGACAGCTTTCCGATTGTTGACCTTTTTTTTTCTCCTGAATGGCTCTACCAGCAGCACCTTGATGCCTTTGGACTAGCGGAGGAGACTTTTCGGAGGCAGTACCGTCTCACCAAGAATGTGTCCGTTTGTTGTGCGACGAACTACGCGAGGAGCCAGAGTTGAGGAGGCTGCGAGGTTTGTGGTCGGTGATGACTGTGGAACAGCAAGTGTTGAGCGCACTTCGCTTTTACGCCACGGGGAGATTTCAGGGCATGGTGGCGAGCGACGATCACATAGCGAGGGATCAGGCTATAGTCAGCATCGCTGTGCGGGCTGTGTCTCTCGCTATTGTGCTGTGTCTGGGGATCCGGCGCGGCTGGATCGACTTCCTCCAGACAACCGGTGAGAGGGACGACGTCGAGAGGGGCTTCCAACGGCTCGGCAGGATACCCGGCGTCATCGGTTGCGTCGACGGGACGATGATCGCCATCGTCGGCCCGTCACAGAACGACCCCACCGTCACGAAGGCGGCGTATTGGTGCCGCAAACAATACTACGCTCTCAACGTGATGGTGGTAAGTACGATCACATATATACTACGTCTCATCTTAGCATGAACTAACTAAGAAGACTGTGCAAGCGCGAACGGCTTGACTGGAGCACTCGCTGCACGAGCGCTCGTGCAGCCGCCGGGGCTTTATCCAAAGCAGCCAGCTCGCGCTTTTAGTGCCCGTTCTGAATCGGTATTAAAGAACATACCGCTAATACGGTGTGAATATGGCATTTTATAAATGAGAGTTATGGGTTGTTAGTACTGGTTCATCCTCCGTTCAAGCGTATGTTCGACGAAGGGAGGGATGGTTTGTGAGCTGAAAAGGTTTCGATTTGTTTGTTTTCATGTCGTGTTAAGCTTTTAAGCACCAGTTCCTGTCCTGCATGATAAAGTGTGAACTCTCCTATGAAGAAAAAAACAAATTTTCCTAAACTATTACATGGATCAAAGGTAGTGGCTTTTTATCATATACTTCTAAACTTTGTAACGCAGACAGGGCTCTGTCTGTGTCCTCCTTCATTCAGTCCGTCGTTTTTGTTTCCTTTTGCGCTGTTTTAATATTGTAAGTTTGTCAACCACATAATTTATAGTGGTGTGTTGGTCAGCATGTAAATAGTGTTTGACAAGGCCCCATGACAATGAGTGCAATCAACTGTTTGTGGATGCAGTTGAATTAATGTCGACATATGTCTCACCATTGCAGGTGTGGAACGCCGACTGCCGGGTCATGAGCATCGACCCACGGTATCCTGAGTCGGTGCACGACTCCTTCGCGTGGCGCTACTCGTGGCTCCGGAGCAACTTCGAGCAAGGCCGGCTGATAGACGATGGCAGGCTCCTGCTCGGTAAGCATACTCCATTTGTTGGTTCTGTACATGATGGCTCTGCACCATTTATAAGCAACAATATCACACATACTGTTCCGAACATAGATAACTGGCATGCGCTCTGGCCATACCTGTTACACGTCTCCTTGGAAACACTCTGACGCAGCTGTAACTACAGGGCGGAAAGGTTGCAAAGAGCAGCTTTACCTGCTTAGTTGTCTACAACTTTAAAGGGATTCTACAACAACATTTCGGTGCTTATTTCTTGGTCTATACGTGTTCAAAAGAGCAGTATCACATCGGACACATGAATATCTTGGTAAAAAAGACAGAAAGGGCATTTAAAAAAATTAGGGATGTCGCTAAAGCCGTTTGTAATGCCCATCTAGGAACTTTGACAGGTAGTGACGATAACTGTTTTGCCTAGAACTATACATGCTTTGAACCTGTTGTCATCCCGACAGCTGTACGGCCAGCAGAAGAAAAAAGGGGAGGGAGGAACTCCACACTCAACGGGACTCTCTTTTTTGTGTCCCAAGATTATAGAAGATTAACCCGTCACCTAAAATTCACACAAAAGCAGCTTTGGGGTTAGTTGTGGTGGCCCGATCGCTGGCGTGCTTCGACCGCTTTGGTTCCTGGAACAGCTAGGGCATCCTGAGGATGTCTGCCTCGCCGCAGCTTTGCTCATCCCGAGATAAACTATGTCACAATTGCACCGGATGTGATGTGCTCTCTGCTGGCTGCTGTCCGAGTGCTAGCCAGTCTGGGCTGTTTATAATGAAAAATACAGCCATCAGGCTCAAAATACAAATGTGCGATTGTCATTTACGGGTATTGTGGATCATATTCAGCCTATCTCTGTACACAACGGGTATACTTCAAATTTCGTTGAAGTATTTTAAAGAGAACAGCGTTAATGTCATACATTTCCTTCTCTGACTGTGCTAGGGGACAACGGCTATGCCGTGGAGCCTTGGCTCATCACCCCTGTCCCTGGATTCCACGCGACCTCCACCGCTTGCGGCCGGTTTAATAAGGCACATTCTTCGATGAGGTTCGTTGTGGAGCGCTGCATTGGGCTGTTGAAAAGCAGACTCCGGTGGCTGCAAAGGCACCTTACTCTGTATTATCATCCAACAATAGCCATAGTCATTATATCGGCGTGTGCAGTGCTCCACAATATCTGCCTTTCATCGAGGGAGCCAGAACCGGAGCCAGACTCTGAACCTGACGAGCCAGGGTTGGAGTCTGGGCCGAGCTCGGACGGTTCTCAGTCAAGCTCGGAGGGTTCAGCGACGGATGACGAGGGGCTGGCTCCTGCTTACCCTCGGGTCAGCCTCTCGGACAGGGGCAGGGTTCTGAGGCAGCGCCTTGTTGCCCAGTTCCGAACCCGCCGTTGCCGTGCCTCCCTGGAGCCCCACGCAAGCCACAATGGTAGTCCCGCCCACCAGGGACACCACCAGCGCCAAGGAGTCTGTCGCCACAACGGAGGTCCCACTTATCAGGGACACCGTCGGCGACAGGGAGCCCCTCATCGTCCTCGCCACGGTGGCACTCCCGCACACCAGGGACGCCACCGGCGACAGCGAAGCCCCCGTCGTCCTCACCTCGACTGACGCCCTCGCCACCAAAGAAGCCCCCCCCCGTGGCAGTATGTACTTCACTTGTGGCTCCACAGTCATGGCCGTCCATAAGCTCCACAGTGTCAACTCCAACGCCTTGCGCTGTTCGTCGCACAACCACCGAGCTACCTTTACGGACATGTAGTACTGCCTCTGAAAAGCTATTCGGCGCAACACAGTGATGTTGATAAATGTTTTTTTTTTTAATTTGCAAGCAGGGTGCATAAAACCCGTGGGAAAATAACAGGTTTTGTAGGGTCATGAAGCTAGCCATCGGGGCATCTGGCTCGCCCTTGCAGGAAACTGAGAACTCAATGAGGCTACTGTTGAGACCCATTTTCCTTTTTTTACTGCAATATATTGTTTGTATCGGGTTTGGACATCGATTCATTTTCTCTACACTTCCATTGCCCTGCTCCATTCTACAATCTATTATGGCTACCATAGACCCAGCTGTATTACTTGATAATCGCATATTGCATTTGTGTCAGTTTGAATGTATAAAGAAGTCAACAAGCAGTTTGTCTTTGAAAGTGCTATCTTTTTTTTATGACGATGCCGTAATGTGAAAAATAAACATGTTCGAAAACACAGGTTGCATTGCTTTCTTTAAAGTGAAATTGAGCATGAACTAGTAAACACCGTATAAATTCTTTGTAATTATCAAGAATATATCATAGACATTATTTCATACTTCACTTAATTCAGCACACTGCCATTTCGTTTGTGTTTTGTCACTCATGGAAGTATGACAGATTCCATAGTAGAGGAACGTTGAGATCGACAATGATACAAAAAAACAAAAAAAAACACGGCGACACAGACGAAGGGAAACAACTGAAGTTTATTGGAAATTCAACTTCAGTTGAAAGTGCGCCTTGTCCTGTTTCCTTCGTCTGCGTCCCTGTGTTTTTTTCGGCGCTTTTTTTTTTTTTGTTTGCAATGCACCGACTGGCCTTAATCTCCACTTCCTTGCGATATAAGAAAAATGGCAAACCCGGAGGCCAGTTTTATGCGGGTGGCAAGTTGTGGCTAAACTGCAGGCCTCTTGGTTTCAATTAAAAAAACTACAAGTATAAAATTCTGATGGCACAAGCCACTTGACACCTTTCGTGAAAAAGCACACACTACATATTGCTGTCCTACAAACACGAGGAATGGCTAGTTTTACATATATCTGTCATACCTGTTGCCAAGAGCATATTACCAACTTGCTTCACTGGTTGTAGTGACTCCAATAAACAAACGCAGAAGGCACAGTCCTTTTTAAACAGAAATATGCACTGAAAGGCATGGACAGACTTTCCCGTAATGTCGACATTGTTGTAAAGATGTTTAGACAGCAGGACATCAGCCTTCCTTTAAGCGATGGCTCACTATTAGTATTATTCACTGTATGGCGAGCCCAGTGTGTGTGGGAACTTGTCCATTAACATGCACCACGTACCAGTGGCACAAAAGAACACATTTCTTGTCTCCACCACGAGAACAAAACAAAAACCAAAAAAATAAATACCGACTTGGCTCATAGAATAATTGTCCATTAAACTAAATTATTTGTGGCTGAACTCGGCGGGACTCGGCTCGGCGGTGTGGCTGGGCTCGGCGGGGCTGGGCTGGACGAGGGGTGTCTGGGCAGGGCCAGGCAGGTCTTGGCTGCACTGGGCTCGGCTGCTCTCGGCAGTCAGCAGCAGAACGATTTCGACGAGCATGCGGGTCGTGTTCTGGAGTCCCAGGGCCACCGCCTGTGTGGCACGGGCTTGCCCCTGGATGGCCTCCGAGACACCCTTCATTTGTTGGCTGAGGGCCCCAGTGGAAGGCAGGAGTTGGAAAGACGGGACATTTAATGCGCAGCAACAAGATGTTTCTAGACACCCAGAGGGCGTGAAAGCCTTGTATATGTCACAGTTTGGTTTGCATTATGCTTTTGTGGATCTCTATTGCCCTCTGTTGCAGTCCTACTTTCACGGTGGGACTCGTCTCTTGTTTACTTTCTGTTTCGTGCAGATTTAAAACTTTTAATGGCCCGTAAGCGCTGTGTTCGTGTGCGCTTTCTTCAAGTCTTTCTTTTTTTTTCGCGCTGTTTTCTTAAACTATAGTAAACCAACTAGCTCAGTTCCAGCCCTTGTATAAATTGAAGTCATATGTCACGCTTTCCGATTTCAATATTTGAAGAACGCACTTGGCAACACTGCTTGGAACTTGGCCGGACAAGGGAAGCTAGGGAATCCAAGTCGTGGTTTGCGTGTGAGTGGTTTTTGGAAAGCCGGAGACTTTAGAGACGCGGTAGAGAACGCAGAGTATTTGCAACGGGGATTTTTAGACGGGGTTTCAGTATTGGGTTATTTCATTCACGACCCGAAATGCCAGTATTTTTTTAGAGTTCACAAATCATAATTTTGTGAAACAAACCTAAGAAGTTGGGAAATGTAGAGTGAAGTCGGGAGTTATGATCTCCTCGGAAAGTACCAGAAAAATACTTGAAGTACAAATACACACTCATAGGATGTACTTGAAGCGAAGTACAAGTTTTCTAAACCTTCTTAATTTAGGGCTTTAAACGGAAACTGATGCAGTTCTTTCATAAAATATGATAGAGGTTGATGCTAGTGTAGTAATTTTGTCCAGTGAATCTGAACATGATGTTTGTTTTCCCCGAAGATGTAACTAAACGTGAGTAACCACGAAAAACCTCCAACCAGTACCGACCTCAAAGGAGGATATTTCGGCCGCCAAGCGCGTGTCGTTTGTGGGCCGCGCGTCCAATCGCAAGCTTGCCAGGTACATTCGCCCGCACTGGCACCAGTCGTGAAGTCTTTTTCTGTCCTTCTTAAAGATAGCGTGTGCGTGCATAGCTTTGATAGGCGCTGAAGATGGGTGAGAGCGGAGATTTCGAAAACTCGTTTTGTGACGTCAAGTTTCGGAAAGGAGGCCCTCCTTTCCGAAGTGTCACATTAAAAATGATTCTATGCAGACTTGATTCACCAAATTAAGAAATAATTTTGATATTTGATATCCTGGAGGTCAAATGAAGACGATCTAACTGTGTTTCCATAAATACCAAGCCGCTTCGGCTTCCCTTTAAGTACAATGTACTTGAAGTACTTCTCAACACTCTCGGTAATGAAATATGGTCAGTCGTTATTATATTTCTTAATTAATCTTGCTTTTTTAAATAATATATTTTACACCCACAAGTGTAAAATGAGATTTACAAGAATGCCATGGCAGTGAAGGGTCTGGAAAAATGTACTATTAAAAGCTTGAAATAGATCAGTAATATTAAATTTGGGAAGGAACACACGATCAAGAGGGACATTTTTTTTATTCAGGCCGCACAACCTCTCCAGTTGCCATGTTGACACACCAACCGCTTACACACACCTGTTGAAAAAGAAAACAATATTGTTCACCGTATTAGCAGAAGTAGTCAACAACAGGAAACAAAAGATCACAGGAAGGATTACAATATCATAGCTAACATTTTACTCAGAATAAGAAACAAAAGCTTTTCTCCAGCTAAAACCTAGGAAAATAAAAACTTTTGTGTAAAATAGAATAGTGTGTTGCGTGGGATTCCTGTCGGTGAGTGGGGTTGTTCTCCCGTCTTGTAATGAATGTTTAATTTATAACACTTGCATTTACCGCACGCAGTTTTTCGGACGCCTGTTGGCTTTGTGAGTTGTAGGCTCGCACTGTGGTCAGTTACAATGTCAACTGCGCCGTTGTCTTTATGCTGGGTGTTCCACGTCAAATCCTACAATAACAGACCGTGTCATATTTATTTTTACTCCCCTATACAGACATCCTTTGGAGGAGAATTCAGTCATTTATCAACGCCGTAGCTGATTTTTGTTTTCTGGAATACGAAATTTCGAAGCTGAAGGTGTGGATATTGCCAAGGGTTCACTATGGTACTTTGCACAGCCGTCAATTTCACACCGAAGCATGTACGTACTAATAATGTTTTCCACTTATTTAATGAAAGGTTTACAACATTACACAAAATATATAAAAAAACAATGGAACATTTCAACGAAAAAAAGCTAAAAAGCACGCCAGGCAAGCATTTTTTAGAGACATATTCACAAATTATTTACCAACAAACTACTTGCATGAAAGGGCTCAATATGTATCAGTATGACACCCTTTGAATGCATTTTAGAAATACATACATATATATATATATATATATATATATACGCAAAAGTGATGTGCGCAGACACAGCAGCCGTAGGATGAAAAGAATAAAATTCTAATTTAATGGCGAAAAAAGTCACGCAAGAAAAAAGGGTGAAGTGCCGAAAAAAAGTTGTATTAGTTTACGGGAATAATGAAGACTAGGCACAAGAGCGCTAATTACGCGGGAAAGAAACTTTTAAACAGGACGGAGTAAAAGTCAAAGTTAACACACAAGAACTTACAAAAAATAAATTGTTAAATGAAAAATAAAATAAAGAATTGAAAATAAAAAAATGTATAAAAAATAAGAAAAGGGCCTGACGTCCGTCGACGTTTCGGCAGTGGCACTGCCTTCTTCAGGACGGGAGCCCACATGGCGTGGTAGGTTAGTTTTATAAAATATCTAGGGAGAGGGTTAGTTAACGCGAAAGTTCGAAGGGGTTTGTAGGGTAAGGGAAGCACGGGGGGGACGAGTCCAATTTTGTCGCGATGAGAAAGGCGGTTCTGGGTTGTTGTTTTTTTTTTTTTTTTTTTTCACAGGTGCGCTGGTGGTATGGAGGAGCTCGTAGGGAAGGGGAACACAGAGGGCAAAGTCCAATCTTGACGCGATGAGGCATGACAATTGTAGGTTCTGTTTGCCGGTGCATTGGTAGCAGAAGGAGCTTGCCGGGAGAGGAAGCGCCAGGGGGTATGAGTCCACTTTTGTCGCGGTGAGGGATTAAGGTTGTGGATTTTGTTCGGAAGCTGCCTTCCCGGGTAATTACGGTGCAGTGAGTGAGTCGTAGCGTCCTTGAGTGACCAAGTCGTCTGGGGTCCTCTTTCTCCTTGTCCCCGAGGGCTGGTACGTCCAGACCCAGAAGGAAGAAAAAGGAGAGAAAAAAAAAAAAAGGGGATTAAGTAGGGCGGGGATGTCGCGGCAGGTGGTCGTTTAAGCTGTGTATGGTTGACAGAGTGCCCAAATCTTTGTTAATTTTGCACTGGAATTTATGAATTAGGAATGACTCGCGAATTTCTCTATTTGTTTGACTTTTGAAGCCACTCTGTATGATGACTAATTTTGCCTCCGTTATTACATGTCCATTCTGGCTAAAGTGTTTGGATACTGGAAGGTCGGGTTTGCACCTAACGTCGGACTTATGGCCGTTGTATCTTTGACGAAACGTCGATTTGGTTTGTCCAATGTACTGCTCTTTACATTTGTGACATTCAATAAGGTATATTACATTGTCCGAGTCACAGTCGACATCGCTGCTAATCGTTTGACGGAAGTGCGAATTGGTGCTAGATACAATATTAGTGGAAAGCATTTGACGGCATATCTTGCAAGGAGATTTTCCGCATGGTTTACATCCCGTTGGTTTTGAATGACTTTGTTTATTTAGTTTTGCATGCACGAGATTGTCACGAATGTTTCGAGGTCGTCTAAAAACCGCTCTGGGCGCGTCGGGGAATATTTCTTTAAGTTTAGTCGATTGCTCTATCAAGTACTGATGTTTCTTTAAGATCGAGCGGATGGCAGGGAGGTTATTACTGTAGGTAAGTGTGAGGTTCACAGGATTTTTGGGGGCATTTCGCGTGGTGTTCGGAGAAAGTATTAAATTACGATCTTTTGCACGTGCCTTGTCTATCGCGTTATCCACTAAGGCCGTTGGGTATTCACGTCCCCGGAACGCCTCCCTGAGTTGTTCTAAATTTCTGTCTAGATCTAGACAGAAATTTAGAACAACTCAGGGAGGCGTTCCGGGGACGTGAATACCCAACGGCCTTAGTGGATAACGCGATAGACAAGGCACGTGCAAAAGATCGTAATTTAATACTTTCTCCGGACACCACGCGAAATGCCCCCAAAAATCCTGTGAACCTCACACTTACCTACAGTAATAACCTCCCTGCCATCCGCTCGATCTTAAAGAAACATCAGTACTTGATAGAGCAATCGACTAAACTTAAAGAAATATTCCCCGACGCGCCCAGAGCGGTTTTTAGACGACCTCGAAACATTCGTGACAATCTCGTGCATGCAAAACTAAATAAACAAAGTCATTCAAAACCAACGGGATGTAAACCATGCGGAAAATCTCCTTGCAAGATATGCCGTCAAATGCTTTCCACTAATATTGTATCTAGCACCAATTCGCACTTCCGTCAAACGATTAGCAGCGATGTCGACTGTGACTCGGACAATGTAATATACCTTATTGAATGTCACAAATGTAAAGAGCAGTACATTGGACAAACCAAATCGACGTTTCGTCAAAGATACAACGGCCATAAGTCCGACGTTAGGTGCAAACCCGACCTTCCAGTATCCAAACACTTTAGCCAGAATGGACATGTAATAACGGAGGCAAAATTAGTCATCATACAGAGTGGCTTCAAAAGTCAAACAAATAGAGAAATTCGCGAGTCATTCCTAATTCATAAATTCCAGTGCAAAATTAACAAAGATTTGGGCACTCTGTCAACCATACACAGCTTAAACGACCACCTGCCGCGACATCCCCGCCCTACTTAATTTTTTTTTCTCTTCTTTTTCTTCCTTCTGGGTCTGGACGTACCAGCCCTCGGGGACAAGGAGAAAGAGGACCCCAGACGACTTGGTCACTCAAGGACGCTACGACTCACTCACTGCACCGTAATTACCCGGGAAGGCAGCTTCCGAACAAAATCCACAACCTTAATCCCTCACCGCGACAAAAGTGGACTCATACCCCCTGGCGCTTCCTCTCCCGGCAAGCTCCTTCTGCTACCAATGCACCGGCAAACAGAACCTACCATTGTCATGCCTCATCGCGTCAAGATTGGACTTTGCCCTCTGTGTTCCCCTTCCCTACGAGCTCCTCCATACCACCAGCGCACCTGTGAAAAAAAAAAAAAAAAAAAAAAAACCCAGAACCGTTTCTTTCATCGCGACAAAATTGGACTCGTCCCCCCCGTGCTTCCCTTACCCTACAAACCCCTTCGAACTTTCGCGTTAACTAACCCTCTCCCTAGATATTTTATAAAACTAACCTACCACGCCATGTGGGCTCCCGTCCTGAAGAAGGCAGTGCCACTGCCGAAACGTCGACGGACGTCAGGCCCTTTTCTTATTTTTTATACATTTTTTATTTTCAATTCTTTATTTTATTTTTCATTTAACAATTTATTTTTTGTAAGTTCTTGTGTGTTAACTTTGACTTTTACTCCGTCCTGTTTAAAAGTTTCTTTCCCGCGTAATTAGCGCTCTTGTGCCTAGTCTTCATTATTCCCGTAAACTAATACAACTTTTTTTCGGCACTTCACCCTTTTTTCTTGCGTGACTTTTTTCGCCATTAAATTAGAATTTTATTCTTTTCATCCTACGGCTGCTGTGTCTGCGCACATCACTTTTGCCCATATATCAACGGAAGCATTTGTCAACATTCGTCACTCTTTATATATATATATATATATATATAAAGGGAGGGAGAGCAATCCTGCAAGTGTAACCCTAATATTAACAGCATTACCATTATAGGGAGACAGAGGAACGCATATGCGCGCGAAGTATTTGAAGCCCTGGCCATTGAAGAAAGTGGTAAAATGTGCGTGACTACCCTGTCTATCACGATCCACACCGAAAGAAAGACAATACTTGGGGTGTGGCATGAGCCGCTTAACATCCTCAAGGGTGGAGCGCGCGGACATGGTTGTTTTTTTTTATCACTAGCTGTAGTAGAAAAACAGGAAAAAAAGGAAGACGAAGTATTAAAGCAAGCAAGTTGATAGTCATCGGTGTCTATGTATTTTCCTCTCTAGGTTTCTCTTATTTGGAACTGTTCAGCTGACTCTATTCAATGTGTACCAACTAGCTCAAGTCGAACCTTCAGTTCCAGATACTACTTCCCCAGCCTTTGTTTTCGCGGTGTCAGACCTTCCTCGTGTGCGGGCTTTACATTTCACGGTTACAGACTGTGCATGCAGTTCTCAACTGTCAGCAAGCAGGGGCGTCCACCAAGAGTGCTTCTTAAGCAAAAGGCACAAAGATTAAGGGGACGGGGGGGGGGGGGGGGGGGGGGGTTGGGGGGGAAGGCAAGGATTTTAGTAAAACCTTGGCAGTCTCCACTCCTTGAGCTTCGAAATTTTATAACTCCGGAAGAAAATTAGCCACGGCGTTATTATATAGCTGAATATTCCTTTCAACAACATGGCTTCCAAATATATGTCTTTCATAAATATAAAAGATATTATCCGGACTATCATTGTACGTTCTGACGTGGACACACCCGGCGTTCAAGATGATACCGAAAATGACAACAATTACAGTAAGGCGGCAATTTAATGAAACACAAATATAGAGCTAAGCTATGGATAGCACGACTTTCTACACCCTATTATAGAGCAGCACCGCTATACAGCCTTTGTCGGCTCTAGAAAATGTCTCTGGAGACAAGTCAGTTCAATTTGAATGAAGGTTGTTCGTTTTGGTCTTTTGGAGATTTTATGTTACTATTTTTCCATCACTGCTTAGTTCAAGACATTGCGGACGATTAAAAGAAGACTAAAAATATTATGAAGTTCTTTGTTTTAAATATTGACGCTCAATTTTCCCATATTAAAATAAATCAGTCGCGTTTCTGCACTAACACAACTAAAAAAGGGGCTCGGTACATTTGTTATATATTCGGAAAATGCATTTAAAGATGCTCATCTTGATACATTTTGTGCCATTTTATATGAAGTAGTCGGTAAATGATTTGTCCGTGTTTACAACATTTGCGATAATTATATATATTTGTATGTTTCGTTTCTGAGTTTACGTGTTTTGCATCAACTACTTCTGTAATGATTATGACATATTGATACCAGTGCCATTCTACTGATGTTAATATTCTGCGCGGTATGTGCCGTGCGGTATTGCTCATGTTTTTATCCAACTGTGTTGCCGCCCTCCCTCCTTCCCTCTCATGTAATGCTGGAAGGCCTTTAGGTATTTTGAATAAATAAATAAATAAATTTGTCTCTAAGACCTGTTTACTTGACGTGTTTCGTGGCTATATTTCTTTGTACAGAATTTTTTTGTTGTAAAGTTCAATATTCTGTACCTGTGATGTAAACTTTTTTATAAAATAAGTAGAAAAAACTATTAGTACGTGCATACTTCGGTTTGAAATTGACGACTGTGGAAAGTATCATATTAAAACCTTGGCAGTCTCCACGCCTTGAGCTTCAAAAGTTCATATCTTCGGAAGAAAATCAGCCACGGGGTTTATATATAGCTGAGTGCTCCTCCCAAAATCATGGCTTCCACATATATAGTTTTTGTATATATTAAAGAAAACACGACAAGGATTATCATTGAACTTTCTGACGTGGAAACACCTTGCTTTGACGATCGTACCAAGAATGCGAACAATTACTCTTTTCGAGTATGACCATAAACTGAGTCTTATAATTTAGAATTTTGGAATTAATTTTTGAATTTGCCCGCGAATGCTTATTCGTGACTTTCTAAAGTGGTGGAGAAGGCCATCGAAGCCACATGCCAGCGGCGAGAGGAATCCCGCATGTCGGCCGCCGGCCGGACCGACCTCGGCAAACGCGACAAGTCATCCCAACCAATCCAGCTCGTAGCACGTGACTGCTCTTTCAGAGCGTCATTGCGCCTCCCTCGCTCATGTGAAACACGACATTGCATTGTCTGCAATAAATCCTGGAGAAAGGCTCACCGGAGAAAAGCTGACCGAATAACCGGAGAATGCGGGGAAAGGCTCACTGATTTTTTTTTCTTCTTTTCATATGGAGGTTGTCGGATCATGCGTAACATACATCAATTTATGACCATTAAATTCATCTATCTTGGAAAAACATGTGTTCTTTGTAATATTTGTGAAGCGTATCAGGTATATTGCTCCCAAATAAATAGAGTGGGCTTGTGTGCACGGCTACGATGCGGAAGGTGAGCTTTTTCGTTCTTCTGCTGCAGCTCACGGGAGGGCCACTGCTCGCAAGCCGGCCTCTATATCAAGCCTTTGCCGTCCCCATGGAGCCAACCGAGCCGACCGCCGTGATTATCATCGAGCGACTACCCGTTTTAACAGCAACATCCTCAACGTCATCGGCACTGGAATCATCACGTGGATTCGCTACAAAACCCGGAGCATCATCGCTGTCGGCCAATGGGCGTGGGTTCACGGCTACGATGCGGAACGTGAACTTTATCGTTCTTCTGCTGCAGGATAGAAAACGTGACTTTGACCCTTGCTTTAAGTCAGACTGTATTTGCTTAGTCGTGCTTCCATGCCCAGGAGCCTGTCTTGAGTCATTCCGAGTGTTGCTTTTGATGTTGCGTGGTGATGTTGAGGTAAACCCAGGTCCCATGAACGAACAACGGGTTACAAAGTTTAATGAGATGTTTCATTTATCGCAAAGCCTTAATGCCCGTGCGCTAAAATTCGAGGAAGGACAGACCACTGTGATTGCATCTATCAACGAGCTTAAAGCAAATCAGCGATCAATTAAACATTCGGTCACTAATCTTATTCAAAGAAAGACGACAGTGGAATCCAAAGCCGCAGCTTTCCCTGACATGCAGCTTGAGCTTGTCGCAACGCACTAGACCATCGAACGTATTGAACAAGATAATCTTAACTTAAATTCAAGACTAAGTGATGTGGAAGATAGGTTGCGTAGGCATAATTTGATCCTTCACGGTATTCATGAGAGCGTTCTTGAAACGTGGTCTCAGTCGGAAGGTAAGTTGCTGTCTCTCCTACCAAATGCTCTGAACATAACCGTCTCGCATGAAGAGATAGCGTGTGCACACAGGCTGGGAGCCTTTGTAAGCGGCAAATCTCGCCACGTGATTATAAAGTTTGAATCTTTTAAAGCTAAGGAACGTATACTGTCATGCCTTCCCAGACGGAAAGATAATCTTGTTTCCGTAGCCGAAGATTTTTCTCCTGAGACACGGCTTGCGAGCAAAGGGTTGCTTGATTAGGAAGAGGCCAGGGGGCGGTTTTTAAGCTTCACTATAACAAGCTATCTCTAAACGGAAAATATTTTGCATACAATCCTACCAACGATAGCATCTATGAGCTGCCTACTTCTGCTGCTGTTCGAAAAGGAAGCAGTGGGCAGAGTCAGTGGCTGAAACAGCGTCTGAGCCAGCTACCACTTCTTAACAGCCGGTGAGGGGTAGTGAACGTCCTGAGTCCAGCTCGGAAATTTCGATTAGTTTTACTAACGTTAGAAGTTTGTTACCCAAACGTGATAACGCATGCTCCATTGTCGACCCCTGTCGACAACGGTTTCCGTTGATAGTGACCATTCCGTACTACTCTTCACGGTTCATGCGTCCAAGGGCTCAATGTTATCAACAGTAAAAAGTATTCGAGACTACAGTAAGGGTGATTTTACTTCCATCAACAGAAATTTGTGTTTGATTCTTGAACGCTACCTAGTTGGTTTTCTTAATCGTTCAATTTGAAGATATTGGAATATGTCTAAAACTTTTGCCGCTTTCTTAGCGCATAAGTATATACCTTCTAGAGTAATTCGCAATCATGCAAATGCGCCATAGTATAATACATCTCTATAGAGACTATAGAACAAAAAGAAGAGATTATTCCTTGCATGGAACTTTAATTCCTCAGAGATCCGCTGGGCAGCATTTTTTATTGCCGCTTCCGAATATGACAAAGCAGCTAAAAATGCGAAGCATGTTTTTTTTTTTAATACCACACTTCCGTCTATGCTTTTGAATAATCCTAAGCAGTCCTGGAACACTGTGAAGAGCAATGATAACGGAAACGTATCTCCTATTCTTCCTGACGGGCAAACCATAGACTCCAACGAATGTGCTTCTGTGTTAAATGATGTTTTCGTCAAATAATTTTCTGCTCAAAGTAACGTAAGCGTACATTCACTGCCTTTGCATGACTTCTTACCTATGAACTCTGTCGTTTTCGATGTTTTTGGTACTTCAAGTGTATAAGATAGGCTTAAGATTTCATCATCCACGGGTGTTGACGAAATTAATTGAAAATTTAAAAAAAGCCTAAAATACTTGTTTATTATGCTTCATAAGCTATTTCCACACACACTACAGTGCACTACTGCAAACGTACACTCACTTTTTACACACGAAAAGAAAGTAAAATTCAAACGAACCGCGCTGAGCACAAGGATAGGCGAGTCTGGAAACCGTACGATAAGTTGGTTGATAGAATCGTGCAAGAAACCTGAAAACATTAAATTATTTGTTGATGGGCGGTAACAAACACCAAATATAATTTTTTTTTTAATTTAATCAAACACACACCCAAGTAATTTTGCTTTTTTTTTCGTGTGTGTGGAGTGAGTATACGTTTGCAATAGTGCGCTGTAGTGTGTGTTAATATGGAGCAACTCGCCCAAGCTGCTACGTTAACTATTTTCACAGTCAATAAAAACAGGTATAGAGCCTAATGACTGGAAGATCGGGAAGGTGGTTCCGTTGCACAAGTCAGGTGTCGAACACGATCCATGCAATTATCGTCCTATCTCATTAACAAGTATCGTATGCAAAATTTTAGAACACCATCACCTGCTCTCATCTGACTACCTTCTTAGAATCTAACAACTTTTTACGTCAGCACAACACGGCTTCAGAAAATTATTCTCGTGTGAAACTCACCTCGTCTGCTTTACCCATGATCTTCATCGCTTTCTCGACTCTGGCTCTTACACTGACTGTGTTTTTCTAGAGTTTTCGAGGGCGTTTGATAAAGTTTCTCTTTCTCGACTAATTCAAAAACTCCGCACCTCGAATATTGGCCAACATATACTCGATTGGAAAAATGCCTTTTTAACTACTTGTCTACAATCTGTAAGTGTTAACAACAAGATTTCCTCTATGGCGTCTGTTCATTCAGGGACGCCCCAAGGCTCCGCAATCAGCCCTTTAGTGTTTCTTATTTATATTAACGATCTAGTATCTAACATTTCTTAGTCAATCTGCTCGCTCGCTGATGATTGCGTTCTCTATCGCAACATCACTGACCAATCTAAAATTGATCATCTCCAAACAGATCTTAACCACGTAGCTCACTCGTGCGATGCTTGGCTGATGGAATTAAATGAAAATAAATGCAAGTCTATGAGAGTGTCACGCAATAACAGTGGCTGTTCAACATATCACATTAACAATACACCCCTACTGCCTGTTTCCGTTTACAAGTACCTCGGCGTCTATATTACCTCCAATCTCTAATGGAATACCCATATTGAGTATGTTGCTGGAAATGACAATCGCATCCTGGGCTACTTAAGACGCAATTTTTTTCCAAGCACCTTCATCGTTGAAACTAATCTTGTACAAGTACCTAGTCCGTTTCAAATTAGTGTACTATCGGGGAAAAATGAAATGCGAACAGAGGAGCGCGTGGCTCGCGGTACAGGCTGCGCCGCCTGGAAGTGAACCTAGGGGCGAGGGTGCGTGGCCTACTTCGATGTGTTCACGCCCCTCGATGGGCGCTTCCCCAGCTTCGCCAGTGCGCCGCTCAGTGCGCTGGAAGCTGTCACCGCTATCTTTGCGTGCTCGGTGAGTGCGGCGAGCTTCTTTGCACCGCACGCGCTGACCCAGCAAAGATAGCGGTGATAGCTTTCAGCGCACTAAGAGGCGCACTAAGAGGCGCACTGCTGAAGCTTGGGGAGCGCAGAGGGAGGGGCGTGAACACGTCGGAGTAGGCCGGTAGGCCACGCACCCTCGCTCCTTGGCTCACTTCCAGGCGGCGCAGCCTGTACCGCGAGCCCCGCGCTCCTCTGTTCGCATTTCATTTTTCCCCGATAGTACGCTTCATCCTTGTGGGATCCCGGCCAACATATCCTTGCCGCTGCATTGGAACGCACTCAAATCGAGCAGCTCGTTTTATCTTATCTAACTATCATCTCCTGTTCAATGTAACAAATATGAAAATAACTATGATTACCCGACTTATCTTTCCGCCGTAAATGTGCTCGTCTCTGCTTGTTTCATAAAATCTACCATCAAATCTAATTTTCACGCCAGTCATTTATACTCGAACCATCTTATCGCTCCACTCGCCTCAAACACGTTCATAAGGTTGGCACACCAATTTTCGACACTAACGCATTCGGTGTCTAATTTATACCTCGCACGTCAACAGATTGGAACCGCCTTCCCGCTTCAATTGCCTCCATCACTGACGTTTCTCTTTTTAAACAAACACCTAGTAACAGCACCCTTGGTTGATTGGTTTCGTTGCCATGATTTTTTTTTGTGTGTTCACTCCACTCTGAATTGTACTATGTAGCTTACGGGTAAATAAATAAATAAATAAATAAATTGCAGGCAAGGGTTGTCTATTGTTTACTCTCTAGCCAACGAAAGACAAAGTCAACAATTCATGAGCTTGAAAATAAAACAAAAATTTCGAAGACTCAATAATGGCTGCCTAAAAACTAAAAAGCAAAACTGTAAATGCCGAAAAATCGAAGGTGCATTCGAACCAACGCGGTCAGTAGGGTATCGAGATTTCTTTCATCCGCGGACATGCACGTTTTCTAGCCGTAGGTGCGGGTTTTTCCGCACGTTGCCTTTGTGTGATAGTGCGCTTCTACAGCGAACCACCCGTTATCTTCACAGCTGCACACTGTCACCAGAGTTAATCGTGACCGATATAATATATAGTCTTCTGTAACAAGGTTGCGAATTGGGAGAGCTTACAATTGTTATACATGATGAAAACAGCTCAATTGACGAAGCGTCACTGAAAACCACGAACACTACAGTAAGAAGCTGTTCTTTCCACTAAATTTTTGTATTGAAAAACACAAGAAACAAAAAAAAAAAGAACAAAAACAGTGTAGCCGAAATTGAATACACCAAGAAAAAACAACTCATCTGTCAGGCACTATATAATCTTCGAACTTGAAACAGTTCACACAACGCTAGTCATATTACCTTGCAAAAAAGAAAAGAAAGAAAGAATGACAACCTCTTTATTTGACAGCTGCCGACGCCGCCCTGTCGAGCTTTCACTAGATGTTTGTTCTTTTTACGTGTGTTCCTTGTTCTGATTTTATACTTGCAACGTGATTAATAGACACAATGGGTGATTACTAACTTCTGAGGAATATGCCCAAGAAACTTCAAGAATACTGCAAAAAAAGAGGACATTTTCTTGCTAATGAGGTGACGAATTCTAATTGCGTTAAACCACCACGTGTGGCGCACAATCGGCTAACACAAAAAAAATATATATGTGTATATATATTCGACGAGCTTTTCTCCGTACTCGCAAGGGCCTGTGAGCTTTACTCCGTACGTGTGGGTTTTTCGGTGAGCTTTTCTCCGGCGAGCTTTTCTCCGCCGCCGGGCTCCGACGTGGCTCCTAGCATCCGCTGCGGTCGGTCGTCAGGCGAAACGCAGTATATCAACATTCGGCTATCCGACCTTGCCATGTTTCATAACGCTGTGCTTAGCTGTGCGGCTGATGAAGGCCCGTTCACACACTCGCGACCACCACGACTGACCAGAGGCAAGACCAGTTTTTCAGCCCCCGGTGACGACTTACAACCGGCTGCTTTGCTGCTCAGCCGGTCGTAAGCCGACACCAGAGGCTTAAACACTGGTCTTGCCTCGCTTCGTTGGAGTCCGACGCAAGTCGCACGATTCTAAGGAGTCGCAAGTGTGTGAACCGGCCTTAACTGGATGTAGATAACCGCCGTCCGAAACTTGTCAATGCTCGGTGGGATTGGTTGCTCTCACCGCCAGCATGACGCGCGCGCGTGTCCGTGGCTTTCTTTGCTTCATCCACGAATGTACCGCAAACGAGAGAGTATAATGTGACTGAATTTGCTCAAGGATGAGTAAAACGTAGCAAATGTAGAATAAAAAAATAACTTAGAAGACGCTTAAGCCTTGCCTTTAAGAGTGGAACGTGATAGCATTATCGGGTCCGTTCGCATCGCCTTCTCATTCGCTTCTCGTGCTCTTCCTGCCAGTGAGCAGGGTCGGCCTAGTCTGTAGCGTTTCTGGATCGCAACCGAAGGGTTCGGATCCTGTCTAAAATCACTAAAATATTTCTTTAAGGCAAATAAATTACTTTATAAAGTGAAATAATTCGATATGCGGCGACCTTTAATTGGCATTACATAACACGTTTTTTTTTTCCAATAAATTTCGTTCCACGCGTGACATCACGATTCACGTGAGCATTGTGGGCTACTTGAAATTATCGCACAAAAGAAATACGACCCTTTCGTCACATCGAAAAAATCGCTATAGGATAATTCGTAACTAGGGCCACATTTCACACAGTAACCCAGAAGTTGTCATATGGTTCGTTCTGGTTGGGTTCCTTGGAAAATTTGATGTCCGTGCCAAACCCGTACAAGGTCACCAAGGGTGGTCGCGGGCGAAGATTCTGCAACAGGTGCTGCAGTTGTGGGTTTCGGTCCGGTGGTCGAACATTTGGACCGATACTAGTAGTAGTGGGAAACAAAAAAACAAAAACAAAAAAACAAGAAAAAACCTCGCAACGAATTTAAGTCACATATAGAAAGAAGAAAAAAAAAGAGACGTACAATATAGTTTGTCTGTAAGGATCGGCTTGTCGTCGCAGTTGCTTTGTTGTTGAACGCGTGTCATCCGATTTGCCCAGATTTAGGAATTTCGTAGCTGTTTTTATTTTTTCGGATGTCAAATGTCCCAGCGTATAAAATAAACGTCATATTTGCACGGGATGATCGTTTTCTGTCTTTTGAAATGTAATTAATCACAACCGAGGGAGGGGCGCTACGCTCCTATACGACGGGCATTATTACACTCGTCTCAAGTCTAACGAATCGACGCTCTACTGAGCTTGCCGGCAAAAGAGACTTTGTAAAACTAAAAAAAAAACGAAAACACTACCATAACCGATCTGGCCATAACTCGCATGCTAACCTACTCGAGGGACCACACGCACGCCGGCGACCCAAGCGAGCTGAGTGTTCTCAGATTACTTCATGAGATGAAGCGTAGAACAGGTAAGTTGTGAAAAGTTGTTTTCATATTCCCAGTTTTCTACAACAAGAACCAATTTTGATTTGTGCTTCTTTATTGCAGTGGGAGGATGCCTAGCCCCACACTAGATACTTTTCGATGCAGCCTCCTTCGTTACGGACGACACTGCCTCGCAGACTCCTGCTGCATCCACACTACGGCGCACAATTCGGAAACAGAGGCAGCGCGCGAAGTTTATGCGCAGTGTACCATCCTGCAGGGCAGACATTCGGATGCCGCAGAGTTTACGGTAAAGTGCTTTACTGCGTTATGTATGCCATTTCGTAATAACTGTTCTAACTTTATGCAGTTCACAACCAAAGGAGGTTCTTCTCCCCTGAACGACAGTGGCGACGTCGACAGCGAGAGACTGCTGATGTTTGCAACTGAGCACAACCTGAACTATTTGGCCCGGGCAACCGCCTGGTTTGCAGACGGAACATTCAAAGACACCCCTGAGTTGTTATACCAGCTTTACATTGTGTATGCAGTCGTCAAACGTGTAGTAGTGCCCATGCTGCCCAAAAAATCAGAAACCGCTTACAGAAGGTAAGCGCTAAAAGTTACAAAAACGGGTTCTTCGGTGTGTGGATTATTGTGATTATGTCCACAAAATGTTTCTTATTTGTAATTATGGCTACATAATTTTATCAAGGTTCTTCGATGTGCTGTTGAGCTGCGTGGGGACCAACTGCGTTGGGGTGGCTTTCACTGGCATCGAGATCCCTGCAATCAACGCCATAAACGGCGTTGTCCCCAGCGCAAGGATCCAGGGATGCCTCTTCCATTTATCCAAGTCGGTATACAGGAAGGTGTGCTCTAACCGTCATCAGTGTCGATACAATGCGGTTGAAGGGTTTGCTGTGAGGGTATGCAGAATTTTTTTTCTGTTCTTTTTATATAAACTGTTTCAGATATGGACATAATTTACTTCCTGTGCACCTTCAGAGGAGTGTGCTGCCTGCATTGGCCTTCTTGCCGATTTCCTACATCCCCGAGGCATTCCAGGACTTGCTCGAGGTTTTCCCCTCAAAGGCTGCACCCGTGGTGGACTATACTTTGAGTATGTCTACATCGGCAGGCACCGTCGGAACGGCATGTCTACAGCCATCTTCCCTCCGACAGTTTGGTCCGTGAGAGAATCGACATTGATGTAAATGCCAGGAACAAGTAACAGCATCAAGGCTTGGCCCCGAGGACTGCAGGTACTAATCTAATATCTCCTAAGTTCTTTCTAGCAACAAACGAGAATTACATTATTTCATTTGATGGGCGGTGCAGTTTGGGTTTCGACGTAAAATAACTAGACTTTTCGAAGCGCTCGTTGGGGGCGCAAACTTTGGAATCCTGGACAAAAGCTCACCGGACAAATGCTCATCACACAGAAGCTGACCAGACAAAGGATCACCGTTCAAAAGGTCACCAGGAGAAAATTTCATGTTGGTCTTAACAGGTGTGCGGAAACCTTAGGTGCTGATTGCGTGCGACACTAAAATGTAACGATTGGTTAGAAGCGAATGCAGTCGCCCACTAGCTCCAGCAGCTCTTGTTGGACCTGGGTGTACCTGTAATTCCTCAAAAATGTTTTTCACACGATTCTGTAAGCGCAGAGTGGTTTTTCGGATCCACGTTTCTGGGGGTTCACCTCTGCGGGCTTGTGTCGATGCCGTGGCAACGAACGCCTGATTTTCTATGGGCATTCAATCAGCATCCAGACTCTTGGATGGGCGTGACCGACAAACTTCTGGAACCCGGTATTCCAACCTTCACAGGTGTATGTCCGGTCTTTAACTTGAAGAGTAGCGTCGTGCATATTCCACCGTTCCGGGGGTCGTCGTCGGCACACAGTCAGGCAAAGGGAAGAATTCGCTCTGGGTTCCGCCGCACTAGCAGCAGAAGCATGACGAAAGGGGCCATTGACATACGTGCAATCAAAAGAGTCCAGCAGATCGCCGATGTCACCGGTAGACGTTTCCCTTATGTAGGTTAGTTCTTCGGGCACAAGCTGTGGTGAAAGGAACGCGAGCCTATACGAAATCCCGCACGGCTTTCTAAATCGGTCATCTGTCTAAAAGGCCACACTCCCGTTCCTTGAAAATATTTTTAAAATTTCGCTACTCAATGGTGTGTATATTACAGTTTTGCTTCAGTTTCTTTTCACAACACCCTGAGATAATCCTTGATTTCAAATACATATACGACGTTCAATGACGGAATTAATTTATTTTCCTAGCCATTCACTTCGAATATTACCCTGAGCCCCAAGACAACCCATGCATTAGTAATGAAGAGACATTGTGCCTAACCTTTATGTGCGCGTTTAGCGTGATTTACGCACAATGAAAAAGCGAGCTCGACAAAGGGTGACTTCGCTTCTTCGGTCACTCTTCGGGTTCAAAAACTCCGGTTCGCGAAGTTTTTTGGGCGATGCACAAGGGTGCTCCGGCATGCCCTGAGTCAAGCAAGCTTGATCTTATCAGCTCCACTCAGTTTCAGTGACCTAAATTTGGGTCCCAAATCGTTGCTCCTCTGCCTGTCATGGCCTATCTGTCGACACCTTTGCATGGGCTGGGTTGCTGGTTTTCCTATATATGGTGCAATGTCCATCGCGTCCGCAGTTTATCCCATGCCGTGATTCGCCCGCGGTAGCAAAAAAAAAAGTGAGCTTTTGTCCGGGTTTGTGAAAAAACGGGTGGGCTTTTGTCCGGTGAACGTTTGTCCGGTGAGCTTCTGTCCGGTGAGCTTTTGTCCGGTTACCCAACCTTTGGATATAATGCCACGAAATCACGGAAAATTCGAAATTCTTTTCATCACCACTGGTTTTAAATAAAGAGAGAGAGAGAGAGATGAATCAAGACAGCGCCGGGATTTCTCCAATAACTGATGACGGCCATACATCGCCGAGTTTTATCTCTTCCGTCACCCATACGTTGTTCTATGTAAATATGGGCTGCACAGCAAAGCTACGTTCGTGCTTTCTATGGTTATGCGCGTAGTCAGTGAGCCAATACACTAATAGCAATTTGCGCGTCTTCTTCTTTTTCTTTCTTTAAGAGCAATGTGGGCTGCAGCTCCCCCACCATCTGGGCCTTAGGATGTGTCAAGAGAGAGCGGTCCTTGACGGAAATGAAACTCGCTCAAGCAGAGGGCGGCACTACGTCTGCAAGGGTGTCGAAGATGCACGCCGACTGCAACAAGCGGCTTTAGGTTGTCGTTTACCACTGCGAGAGTCGCAACCCTTTACAAAGGTTGAGGACAGCAGCCCGAAATACTGCGTTTTAAAATGCTAATTACTCGACCAATAAAAATTTTGTCTTCAAGTGGAATCATGATGCACTTGGTAATCACTTAATAATTAGGTAATGACTTTCATCGCTTCCAACTGAGGCAGCACCTGTTATACATCTCTTATACGTCAGCAATGATGGGCGCGGGCGCCAGCCCGATGTAAGTGCATACGAGTGTAGTCGGTTTCGCGACTTACTGTTTATCAAAGGTCTTGCATTGTAGTAAGCATTTCAACAAATAAATAAAATTTGAACTTTCATTTCCGTGCGTCTTTAAAATTTTATACGACGAATTATCCCGTGACGAGTTTCCCTATGACGAATTATCCGATGAGCCCACTTGCCCTATTACCAATCGGCCTATGACGAACCGGCATGCCACGAACGGGTCTACACCCGGTTGTGACGTCATCACCCTATCGACCAATCAAGATTTTCGCGTCCGCCATTTACTCGTCGCGCCATCAACGCCTGCTTTTCTGCGACACGAGCTCTTTAAGGCTATCGCGTTAATACTTTGCTGTTGGTGACGAAGGGAGAATATCCACACTTCATTCTTTCTTTTCTTTACGAAATATTTTGTGACTCCACATTCTATTACAGTATTAGACATCCAGATTTTTTATTAATGACTGCAAGTAATTTCGATCTCAAAGCAACGTAGTTACGCTTGTGGGACATGTAGTCTATTATTTGATGGAAAACTGCCCAGAATTAAACACACAGAAAGCTTTGGCATTTAACAAATTTTGAAAATCGATAAAGATATTTAGTCATACCCAACGTTTTATACATTATCTCAAAGGTTTCTGCGTTATGTTATTTAAAAGGCGCTCTGGTACATCATATATTTTTCTAGATATATTTTATACATTGGGATATAATATATATTCGGTTGTCTATCGACCACCTCATGGGAACTTCGGCGAATTTTTGGAGATATTTGAACGTGAAACGTTTTTATTTAGTTCTCAAAATTATGTGTCTATCACAGCTGGCGATTTTAATATTGATATGGGTACGAACAGCCCAATGCAGCAGCAAATGTTACTCACACTTCACTCTACGGGCTTTCAAAATGTTATTAACGGTCTAACGCGCATTACAGCAGCTTCTGCTTCTACTTTAGATTTAATTTTTACTAATAATGACAACGCATTCTTTTCCGGTCGGATTGCCGCCTATATTAGCAATCACTTACCTGTTTTCTTACGGATAGAAAATGCAATTCGTTCGAACGATATCGCTAAATTGAGACGTCAGCTAATATCTCAAAAAAGGATTGACCTATTTTAGAACCATATTTCCTTGGTGGATTGGAGCCCTATTTACAACGAGACCGCTGCAGATGATGCTTTTAAAAGGTTTCTAGAGCTCTTCACATCAGTATATAATGAATGTTTTCCCACTGTAGAAATAAAACCATGCAAAAGTGCGCGTAAACCATGGATGACTAGACGTTTAATTAGAGTCGTTAAAATAAATACAAATTATTTGCAACGTTTATTAGAAACAAAAATCCTACCGTGCTAGCAGAATATAACTCCTTACGCAACCGACTAAACGGAGAAATTAAATCGGCGAGAAACATGTAATATAATAATTTCTTTGGTCACCAGTTTTCTAGTAATCTCAAGGAAAAATGGAGGCGTCTAAATTTTCTCCTGAATAGACATACCCAAGTGATCACGAGCTTAACGGTTAATGAAACTGAGCTATCGGGTCTAGATCTCGCTACATCATTCATTCCCTTTTTTTCGACTGTAGGTAACAGTCACTACAATTCCGACATTTTTTTATTTTCTGAGTGATAGGTTGGCGGAACCAATATTTTTTGAACCGACTGACTAGCTTGAGGTTTTTTCAGTTTGCAAAAGTTTAAAAGATACAAATAGCCTTGACTCCCATAATATACAAAGTCGCGCAGTAAAATATGTTTTGCAGATAATTACACCATGCCCGACACATATTTATAATGTAGCGCTAATGACGGGACACTTTCCAACAGCTATGCAGCTAGCTAGAGTAGCCGTCATTTATAAAAAAGGAAATAAGAACGACTTCGGTAACTATAGACCAATATCTATACTTCCGTTTTTTTCTAAAGGGTTAGAACGAATAATTCATTGCCGCCTCAATCATTTCTTCTTAAAGCATTCTGTGATCTCCGATTGCCAGTATGGGTTTACTAAAAATAGATCAACAGAACCTGCCTTGCTTGCCCAAAAAGAATACATTTTGAACAGTTTTGAATCACGTCGTCTTACTCTTGGTATTTTTATTGACTTTAGTAAAGCATTCGATACTCTAAATCATAAAATACGTTTCGCTAAGCTCGAGCATTACGGCATACGAGGACATGCCCTCAACCTTATAAAATCATATTTAAGCTCGAGATTACATTATGTTGTCATAAATCACTCCCGCTCTGATTCCCTTCAAATTTTTCATGGTGTCCCTCAGGGTAACATCCTTGGACCACACTTGTTTAATATATATATATAAATGACATTTCCAATATTAGTACTCTTGCAAAATACGTTATTTACGCTGACGATACGAGCCTTTTCTCTTCCTCGACCGACGTTGAACAACTAACTGGCACTGCTAACCGAGTATTGACCTTATTAGCACGGTGGTCATTAGTCAACTCATTAAAAAATAAACAAAGAGAAGACTAAAGCTGTAATATTTCGTCCTAAAGTAAAATTTGTAATGCACCCACCGCCTTTAGTCTTGAGTGACACCGTCATCGAGTACGTAGAAACATTTAGATCTCTCGGTGTAAGTTTTGCTGCAACGATGACATGGGACGCCCACATAAACGAGGTTTGTCTTGCCCTTTCTAAGGTTGTTGGAATTACCTCACGTAATAAGCGTGTTCTACCTGAAAAAACTAAACTTAATTTGTATTACGCTTTCTTTTATTCTTATTTAAGCTATTGTTTCCTTGTCTGGGGTAATACCACAACGTCCAATACTCAGAAGCTTCTGATCTTGCAAAAAAAAATGTTGCGTGCTATTACAAAAGCTCCATTACAAAAGCCCCAACCGGGCAGGCTTACTTGCAGTTTAAAATTGTGCGTGTATATACTTTATTTGAATATAGATTCGCGTGTTTTTACAAAAATATAATAGCAAAAAATGATAATTTTCTTTCACGTACTGTTTCTACTGTGCCCCACAATACGCCTTATGCAACAAGGGAAAAAGACCTTTGTTTTACCTAGATGTAGAACGGACTACGGCTTTGCAATGTTGCGATATATCTTGCCTAAGTTTTTTAAGACTCCTCTATATGATCACTTGAATGATATGTCTTCTTCTGTCCTTAGGAAGGCTTTTCTATAATTTGTCTGTACTTCTCATTTTGTCTGTACTGTTCATTTTGTATATATATCATTTTTTACCGCGTTTACACTGCTGACTTGTAAGGGTGGCGAGGCCTGTCAAGCAGTGGACGACACAGCTTTTCCTTGCCACCCTCAGTCTGTATTTCAAGCTAAAATAAACGCTGATTGATTGATTGATTGATTGATTGATTGATCTTTATGTCAAATAGTGCATATATTCCGTTCAGGCGGCGGAGAAAAGGTCACCGGAGCTCACCGCAAAACCGGCAAGTGCGGAGAAAGGCGCTTTCCTCCGTTCCTCCATATTCGCTCTTGAGCGAATGCGGAGAGAAGCTCAACTAAATATTTTTTTTCTTCATATCTTAGCGAATTGTGCGTCACAAATGTCTATTTAACACAATTAGAATTCGTCACTTGATTTAAAAAGTTGTCCTTTCTTATAATATTCTTGAAGTTTATTGGGCAAAAACCTCAGAAATTAGAAATCACCCATTCTGTCTATTTATCACGTCGCAAGCATAGAATCAGAACAAGGGACACCCGTAAAAAGAACAATTCATTGGCAGCTTGACAGGGCGCCATAGGTAGCTCTGGCAGATAAAGTGATTTCTTTTTGCAAGCTAATATGAATAGCGTTGTGGTGAACTGTTTCAGGTCCGAAGATTTTATGGTGTCTGATCATGAATTCGTTGTTTGTTGATGCATTCAATTTCGGCTACGCTGTTTGCTTTCTTTTTTTTTTCACTAATAAACTTTGGTTACTAGAACAGCTTCTTCCTGTAGTGTTTGTTGTCTTCTTCACTCTCTCTTTGTTATTTTGAGCTGTTTTCATCATGTATAATGTTTAGCAACTTGCCCAGTTCGCAGCCTTAGTACAGAAGACTATCTCGCATATAGGTCATGATGAACTGTGGGGACAATGTGCAGCTCTGGAAGCCATGGGTGGGTCACCATAGAAGAGACCATCACACACAGACAAAGTGTGGAGAAAACCAGCACGAACGACTATAAAACTTGCATGTCCGTGGAAGGGAGAAATCTCCGATAGCCTATTTACCGTTCTGTCCTCTTTTCGGAATACGGACCATTCGTCAAAGGACAATACGTAATGGGGCAACTCGTTGCAGGGCTCTTCGTTACAAACGGCAATTTGTCATTGGCCGATTCGTCACTGAGACAACTTGTCGAAGAAACAGAGTTAATGTTCGTAGGTATCTTGAAGATCGGTAGCTTTTGTTATTTGGCTTCTGTGTAGTGTCTTCTTTAGAAGGTTCATCCCTTAGTTTCTTTTAAATTGGTAAACATTTTAGTTCAACTTGGAAGCATAGAATATATAACTTTCATTAGCGCGGCAGAAGTACGGCGCATGCGCGACAGATAAGGAATGTAGTTTGTTCACTTGCGCAATATAGACAGAATGGGCATGCGGGACCGAAACGTTTCACGTAGCAGCCCAAAACTGCCGAGCACTGTGCCATCCATTTTGGTTTTTATTAGTGACTAAGAGAGGTGCCAAGATTCTATTTGACAAGACATAATTAGTGAATGTGTATATAAAATTAGTAAGCCTGATTTCTTATGTTGAGAAGAAAATATTAAATCGAGGAAGGGGCCGCTGGTAAGAGTACTCGGAGGAAATAGACTCGGTAAGCATGAGATATGTTACGAATGTAAGAAATATTTCAAGAATGACAAGTGATGAGGCGATAATAACGGAAGAAACTAAACGTTCAACGGGGAGAACTTGTGCCTAAAAATAAAGAGAACAGAAGAAAGTAGAGCGTCGCGGGCGTCGAAGTCGGCGTGACAGCAGAATCGAACGCTGGGGCGGAACTAACTCCGGCTTGCCACGTGGAGAGACTTTTGTACACGCGTGGGCTTCTGGAGCATTCGGCGGAGAAGGTTCGGCGCGTAGAACATTCTAACCTCGAACTTCGGGAGCGCCGTTGCGGGAGGACGATGGATTCGATGAAAAACTTGGCGACTTCCACCGCAGTCCCTGAGGAAGGGCTTTCGTTTCGGCGTACCGCGTGAGATAATCTGTGGCGACGATTATCCAGCGGTTTCCCGACGTTGACGGCGGAAACGGGCCAAGTAGGTCCATTCCGATCTGCTGGAACAGTGCGGTCGGGGGAGCAATCGGCTGCAGAAGACCTGCCGGCTTCGTCGGCGGTTTCTTACGTCGCTGGAACTCGTGGCACAATCGGGTGTAGAGGTGGACGGCTTTAGGTAGCTTTGGCCAGTAAAACGTTTCACGAATACGGGCAGTGTTCCGCTGTAACCGAGGTGTCCCGACATCGGGTCGTCGTGACATGCTTGAAAGATCTCCTCCCGAAGGTCGGCCGGGATTACCAGCAACCACGGTGTGTTGTCGCCAAAGTTCTCTTTGTAGAGTACACCGTGTCGAATGGCGAAGGTCAGCAGTACTCGTGAGAAGACACCTTGCTCCCGCCCCCTTCCAGGTGCTCGATTAATGCGCGCAGCTCAGGATCGTCCCGTTGACGTCATGCCATGTCGTCGGTGTTCACTGCTCCTAGGAAGCACTTGTCGTCATTGTCGTCGCTGCAGCCGGAAGGGGTTTCGACGGGGGCTCTGGACAGGCAGTCGGCGTCGCTGTGCTTGCGGCCTGACTTGTAGACCACTGTCATGTTAAACTCTTGTAGTTGGAGACTCCATCGAGCGAGGCGTCCCGACGGGTCCTTCAGGTTCACAAGCCAGCAGAGCGAGTGGTGGTCCGTGAGTACACGGTACGGGCTCCCGTACAAGTACGGACGAAACTTCGTGATTGCCCAGACGACCGCAAGGCATTCTTTCTCAGTCGTGGAGTAATATTTCTCCGCCTTGGACAGTGTCCGAATGGCGTAGGCGATGACTCGTTCGATGCTTTCTTGCACTTCAACCAGTACTGCGCCCAGTCCCGCGTTACTTGCGTCCGTGTGAATTTCTGTTTCCGCATCCTGATCGAAATGTCCAAGCACGGGAGGGGTGTGGAGTCGTCGTTTCAGCTTGTCGAATGCCTGCTGCTGCTCCTCGGGCCACTCGAAGTTCTCGGCGTCCTTCGTGGGGTTTGTAAGTGGTGCGGAAATCCTTGCGAAACCCCGAACGAAGCGTCGATAATAGGGACAGAGTCCTAAGGAATCTTCGCTTGGCCTTCTTGTCTGTCGGCGCTGGAAATGCCGCAACTGCGCCAGTCTTCTCGCTGTCTGGGCGGACGCCTTCGTTACTAACCACGTGGCCTAGAAACTTCAGTTCGTCATAGGCGAACCCGCACTTTGACGGCTTGAGTGTGAGTCCGGCGGTCTGAATGGCTTGAAGAACAACTCGGAGTCATCTCAAGTGCTCGTCGAAGTCACTTGAAAACACTACGACGTCGTCAAGGTAGACGAGACAGCTCTGCCACTTCAGCCCTGCCGGTACTGTGTTTATGACACGTTGGAATGTTGCCGGCGCCGTGCATAGGCCGAAAGGCATTACCTTGAACTCGTACAGGCCATCCGGCGTGACGAAAGCTGTCTTCTCTCGGTCCCGTTCGTCGACTTCGATCTGCCAGTAGCCGCTCTTTAGGTCCATCTATAAAAAATACCGAGAGTGGCGCAGCCGGTCTAGAGTGTCGTCGATGCGGGGAAGTGGTTAGACATCTTTCTTCGTCACCGCGTTCAACTGCCGGTAGTCAACGCAGAACCCAAGCGTTCCGTCCTTCTTCCTAAGCAGCGCGACTGGAGAGGCCCACGGACTGCTTGAAGGCTGGATTATGTCGTCGTTCAGCATTTCTTCCACTTGCTGTTGAATGACCTCCCTTTCTTTTACGGAGACTGGGTACGGCAATCGGTGCACAGAAAGCACGTCGTCCTCGGTGACGATGGGATGCTTCGCAATGGTGGTTTGGCGCACCTTCGACGACGTCGCGAAGCAGTCGCTGTATTCGGCGAGGAGGTCACTCAGCTGCCGTCGTTTCGGTCCTGGAAGCTTGGGGTCAATGTCAAGCTGCGCTGGCGGCGTAATGTCTTGCTGAGGTGGCAGTGATTCTTTAGCAATCGCGGTGATTTCGACGGAGTTCCGAAGTTCCTCGACGTGGCCCACAGCAGCGCCTTTTGTGAGGTGTTGCGTTTCTTTTCGGAGGTTTGTCACGAGGACCACGGTGCGCCCATCCTGAAGTTTAGTCACTCCTCTTGCGACGCCTATTCCTCTTTCTAGGAGCAATTGAAGGCTGCCTTCCAGAACAACTTCACCACAGGTAGCTGCATCGGCCACGACGGGTACGACAACACTTTATCGCGGCGGCAGGTTCACGTGGTCGGCAGTGACTCGGACGGCGGTTGACGCTGTTTGGGGTTTCTCTGAACGTAGAACAGGCGTCCGCAGCGTCAGTCTGTTTTCACCAAGGTCGATGACGGTACCGTATTCACACAGAACGTCCATGCCGAGAATGACGTCTCTGGCACAGTCTTGTAGAATGATGAATTTCACAGGGCAGGTCTCACCGTGGATCTCGATGCGAGCGGTGCATCTCCCGACTGGTGTGATGTGATGCCCTCCGGCGGTTCGTATTTGAAATCCATCCCACGGCGTTGTCACTTTTCGCAGGCGGCGAGAGAGCCTCCAACTCAAGACTGGGTAGTGTGCCCCGGTGTCCACGAGTGCCGATGCATCAAGGCCGTCGATAAAAACGTTAAGGTTGTTGGACACCGTTGCAGGGGTGTCGATGCGCTGGGGGGCGTCAGGAGAGTGGGAGTGCTCCGGCGTTCTTGGAGGCTCCTTGCTTTCGTCGTTTTCGGCGACGTCACCTCCAGGCGTTGCCGCACTTAGTTTTCGCGACGACGCAGGGGAGACAGGCTCTTTCGACGGAGTCGTGGTGCTGGAGACGCTGAACGTCGTGGCGATGAGGAGCGGGCTTTACGGCGGAGAGACGGCACTGGGGAGGGCGAGCGTCGAAGGTACTCCTCGATGTCGCGAGGGCGTTCGCCGTACCTCGGGCGTGGGTTGTTTGGGTGGAACCCACGCAGGCCCATTTTCCGGTAGGGACAACGGCGGTAGATATGGTCGGCCTCCCAGCAGTGGTAGCAGATGGGTCGTCGATCCGCTGTCGTCCACGCGTTGGTTTGCCTTGGCGCCGGCTGTTCTCGGCGGTCGTACTGACGTACTTCGTTGTTGCTTCGGGGGTACGCATGCGTTGGTGGGTCTCGTCGTGGCGCCACCAGGTAATTTTGAGCAGTTGGCGGCGGTCGTCGGGCCACTGCGGCGTAGGTGAGCGTCGGCTCGTCGGCTGCGGCCACGGTGACAGGGGTATCCGGCAGGAGTGCTCGCTGAACCTCGTCCCGAACAACCTCGGTAATGGAGATTGAGGCAGGGCGTTCAGCAGTCGGCAGAAGCTTCTTAAGCTCTTCCCAGACGATGTCGCGAATAAGTTCACGAATGCCCGGGGTGTCGTGGGCAAGGTCGCAAGGGGACTGCGAAATCGCTCTGACGCCGTGCAGTCTCTGGTAGTGGCTGGCCCAGGCTTGATGAGCACTCTCGATATTCGTGGCTTCCGTGACAAATCCCTGAACCGACGTCGGTGGGTTGCGTACGAGTCCGCCCAAGATGTCGTTCTTCACGCCGCGCATCAGAATACGCAGCTTCTTTTCGTCGGTGGCCTGAGGGTCGGCGCGGGAGCTCAGGTGCAGGACGTCTTCCACGAAACTCGTGACGCTCTCATTGGGGCGCTGGGTCCTGGATTGCAGCAGATCTTCGGCCCTCTCTCTCCTATGTTGATTGGCGAACGTACGCGTCAGCTCGTTCTTGCACAGCTCCCATGAAGTGAAGGAAGCTTCGTGGTTTTCGAACCAGCGCCTTGCAGACCCTTCAAGTGAGAAATAGAGGTTCTGCTGGCGCTGTTCGTCACTCCACCCGTTGTGGCGAGCCACGCGCTAGTACTGGGTGATCCAGTCTTCGACGTCCTCGCAGATCTCGCCGAGGAAGGGACAAGGCGTTCGCGGAGCGACGGGCAGGACGACGACAGGCGGAGTGGTCATTGTCGGGATCTTCTCCTTCGGCTTGTGCAGCAGGGGTCGGGATTCCGGCAGTTGGACTTCGGTATGGCGGCTTGCTCGGGCGTCGGTGTCTTCTGCGATGGGTAGCCTTTCGGGGTTGAGCACCTCACGGAGGGGAACGCTCCACGGGCACAGAATGCGATACCCCGCACCTCCACCAAAATTTCACGAATGACAAGTGATGAGGCGATAATAACTGAAGAAACGAAAAGTTTATTGGGGCGAACTTGTGCTCAAAAATAAAAGAGAACCAAAAAAGTGAAAGCCGTTTACAACTCCCTGTAACACCGAATTAGAGCGCAGCTCTTGAGGAGGAGGAGGGAAGGGTACTGGGGGGGTGAAGTGACCTGGGGGGTCACGTGACCTTGGGGAGTCACGTGACCATGCCGATGATGTCATCAGCGATGATGACGATGACGATGCGGATGTCGGTGACGTCATCAGTGACGTCACTGATGACGTCATCTGTGATGACGATGACGATGCGGATGCCCCCCGAAGTCACGTGACACCTCCAGGGTCACGCGACCCCCGCCGAGGTCACGTGACCTCCCCGATGACGTCATCGATGACGTCACCGGCATTCGCATCGTCATCGTCATCATCACTGATGACGTCATCAATGACGTCACTGATGGCCTCACCGGCATCCGCATCGTCATCGTCATCATCACTGATGACGTCATCAGTGACGTCACCGGCATCCGCATCGTCATCGTCATCATCACTGATGACGTCACTGATGACGTCATCAGTGATGATGACGATGCGGATGCCGGTGACGTCATCGGGGAGGTCACGTGACCTCGGCGGGGGTCACGTGACCGGGGGGTCACGTGACTGGGTGTCACGTGACCTTGGGGTGACCTTGGGGGTCACGTGACCTTGGATGACCTTGGGGGCCACGTGACCTTGGGATGACCTTGGTTACGCCGACGGCGACGGCGACGCCGACGCCGCTCAAGCCGGGAACGGGCCCCTAAGAGCTGCGCTCTAAAAAAGTAGAGCGTCGCGGGCGTCGAAGTCGGAGTGACAGCAGAATCGAACGCTGGGGCGAAACCGACTCCGGCTTTCCACGCGCAGTCGCTTTTGTACACGCGTGGGCTTCTGGAGCATTCGGCGTAGAAGGTTCGGTGCGTAAACATTCTAACCTCGAATCAGCCTCCAAGACGGTTTTCGAATTTACCAGAATACTAGTCTGCAGGAATAAACAAAAAGACGCGCCGCTCCCAAGAATTGAACCCTGGCTTTTCGCGTGGGAGCCAGGTATGATAATCGTTAAGCCACGCGCGCGCTGACTACTTGGCCAGCGGCGCGCGCGGCAATATATGGGTGATTTTATCTCAACTCAGGCACGGATTTAGGGTCGAATGTTTAATTTTGATGGAAAAAAAATATATGTTTTGGGGCAATTCCTATATCAAAAGAAGACGCAAACGGCAATTTCGTCGGATATTTTGTTCTCAAATAATAATAATAATAATAATAATAATAATAATAATATACTTTATTTTCTGGTAGTGTCCAAAAACGGCCACGAAGGCCTAATTATTGTTACACTATAACAAAATCACAATCACATTAAAGATGCATTTCTCTGTTGAGGCACAAATAAATCAATACTAACTACAAAATTAACAAACGTAATACACGCATATACCAAGACACTACACATAACACAAAGAGCTAAAATCAAAACACAATGCTAGAAAGGCAAACAAAATTTCACACTCTATAAATGCTTCACCATTTTTAAAAACGTATCTGCATAGATGTCAAGATCAGGAGAAGAAAGCTCGTTACAAAGGTGCTGGATCCGAGACATTGGCGAGGCATGGTATGGTGTATTTGGGTAAAATTGCAAAATAAATCTACGAGTGCGAATAGGTACATGAAAGTTCACAGATGATAAGAGTGAAATACTATCAATTCTACCGCATATGACTTTGTGAAAGAATGACTAATCACGAATGGTACGCCGTTTACTTAGCTCTCGTAAGTTAAGATATTTAAGTAGTGATTCGTAACTATAATAACGACGACGATGAAAGTATCGATCGTATCCGATTCGAACCAGGCGCTCCTAAACTCTTTCAATTTCGTTGCAGCGATTCACAGAAAAGGAGTTCCACACTAGGGAACTGAATTCAAGTCTTGGTCGAACCAAGGAACAAAACAAATGGACCAAACATCTGCAACTTGAAAATTCCCGCGTCATACGTGAAATTAACCCCAGTACACGCATGGAAGTACCCACCATTGAAGTGACATGTTATTTGAATGAAAGACGGCTATCAACAATAACGCCGAGGTCACGCATGGTGGTCACACGCTGAATCATTGTCACATTCGGTAGCGTATATTGAAAAACAATCGGGTCACGCTTTCTGGACAAAGAAATAACTTTTGTTTTTTGTGTGTTAAGGAACAATAGATTAGATGAGCACCACACTGACACACGATCAATATTCTGTTTTAGTAATAAACACTCGCCTAAGCCACGCACCCAGAGATAAAGTTTGATGTCGTCTGCGAACAGTAGAATCTTAGCATTCTTGGTCCGTTGAAGCGGTCAAGGTGGAAATTGACGTTTTTTTCTGCTTATCGGAGGTGGCATATTTCACTCCATCCCTTTCCCCTACTTTTTACGCTTTCTACGGAGTAAAATATGTCACCTCCGATAAGCTGGAAAAACGTCAATTTCCACCATGGCCACTTCAACGGTCCATAATTTGAGAACAAAAAATCCGACGAAATTGCCGTTTCTGTCTTCTTTTATTATAGGAATTGCCCAAAACATATATTTTTTTTTGGTCAAAATTAAAAATTCGGCCCTAAATCCGTGCCTGAGTTGAGATGAAATCACCCATATGTTAATTGTTTTGCGAATTATCATAGTGACGAACTGCCCAATGACGAATTGCCCTATGTGATAAATAGCCCTGCTACCAGTTGACGTGTGACGAATTGTCATTCGGCAAACGGTACTACGGCCCCGGTTTTCAAAGGTGAACAGAAGCTTCGAAGATTATTTCAGGCACCGTGTTGTTGTACATGTACTTTCGGTTTTGCAGCAGGTAGGGGATTGATATTAAGGCTTTAGGCAGGCAATATTAAGTTTCCGAATTTGTTCTTGTTTTCCAAGTTTATAACATTTTCCTTTAGTCTTTCGTTGCCTAGAGAGTAAATCAGAAAAAACTCTCGCCCGCAATTATTCATTTGGGAGCAATATACCCAGTAAGTTTCGCAAATATTACAAGAAAAGGACATATTTTTGTCCAAAACTGGCGAATTTTATGGTAATAATATGATATAGGTTAAACGTGATCTGACTGCCTCGCTATTAAAATAAAATAAAATCGGTGAGCTTTCCTCGCATCCGCTCAAGGGCAAAATAGCTTT
>NW_024609857.1:174724493-175044493 GCF_016920785.2 Ixodes scapularis | reverse complement strand
CCTGATGACAGCCATACCTGCTGCCCCCTCACTACCCGGGCGGAGGTTTTCGTCAGAGGCCTCATCCGCAATGACATTCTGGCTGCCCTCAGCGATGAGAGGGCCATACCCTAACACCTTCGCTGCCGCAGCCTTCAAACTGGGACTTCTAGCCGACTAGGCCCGTTTTGGTGGAGAGCGACCTGACGCCGGCGGCGTTTGGGCGGGCCAATCGCAGGTCCACCAGCCCACCGTGTGCATCGTCGCCACCCCCGAGGTTGAGAGGCTCGTGTACAACACCGGCTTGGTAAACGAGAACTGTGGTGGCCTGGTGTGCCCGGCGTTCCCCTTCATGGGCCGGAGGGTGCACGGCCGACTTGCTTTCCACATTACGACAGAAACTGTTCCACCGGGCCAGACCCCAGTCTTATCTTTCCGTCGACCTCTGCAGAAGGGAGGGACCTCGGGTCCTCGCCCTCTTTGTTTTCCCGCTCGCACCCTGGCCCTGTGCCAACCTCTCACTCTGCATCGAGACGGCACGCCGGGTGGGAGCAATCACGGAGAGTGCCCGCGAGACCTTTCCTTGATGGGGGATGGCCCTCCACCTCCCCGGCAAGTCCGACCTACACATTGTGCTCCCGCGTACAAGCTACACGGAGATGCGAGGCAACGGTGCTGTTCCCGTGTTCGTCACCCCCCACCTTCGGCAGCACGGCGGTTAGATCCCACGGCCACACAGCAACATCCACACCAACATGCGGTGCAGTGGGCCCCGATGGTGAAGTACTTGATTTCTTGGGTGAATGATGTCCGTGTCAGCTGGGTGGACCAGTTCCTCCGTGTCGTGCACCAGCGACAGATGTGGGACGAGGTGTCCACATTCTTCGAAGGCGGGCCGGGTTACCACATGACACACAGTGGGCCACTGTACTCTGCGTCCTTTCCCGGCCCCGGACCCTTCGACGGCGCTCCCCAGGAAATCGGAGACAAAGACATCGGCAAGACCTACAAGATCCCGATCCCCATGCAGTGCTGGGACTGGCAGGGAGAGCGGCTCTCTCACATCCCCGCCCAGGCCGACTGGACCACCTGGGCTCCGGCCAAATGCACGGGGGTCATCCCCCTCCCTGATCTTCGTACCCTTTCGCTTGTGCAGGCGGGAGTATACTGCTTTGCTGAGCCGTACATCCACGCCGAGGGGTACCTGACGCCGACCCTTCTTGAGTTTGGGGCGTACCGCATCGCCGTGGCAGAAAACCAGCATCTTGCTGGAAGCCTCACCCATCACCAAGTCGCCTGGGGCTGTGGACAGCTTGTCGAGGCTGCCTGAGGGGGCCGCACTATCCTGGCCTTTGATGAACTCTTCCGGGGCGCGTTTGGCACCGGCCCTGGCGAGGCTCCTGAGCTGGAGTGTCTTCTCGGCCGCACAGTCGAGCGAGTGCTTGAGGCTCCCATTCTCTCGTTCGGAGCGGCGAGGAGCTGGCTTTGGGCCCTTGCCCGCCCCCTCTGAGACTTTGGATCCCAGGTCCTCCCTCCGGGAGGCCAGGACCCTTACCCTGCTGTGATCCCAGTCCCACTCCCAGGCTACTACCTTCATGTGTATCTGTGTAGGGCAACACATACCAAGGTCCAATTAGCACAATTGGCTAGAATGCAATTCGATGGGTGAAAAAAGGCTCAGTTCCGAATGTATGTGTGCATCACAATGCATATTCAGGTATTCATACTTGTGATTGCCTTGGCCTTTGCACAACTTTGAAGTAGAACCCTCTCAGGCTGCTCCCACAGAATTGAAAGCAAAATGACCAAATTTGCACTTGAAATTGCCTTGACACTTGCACCACTTTGAAGCTTAACCTGTTATTATTCAAATTTAAAACAAATTCATGTTAAAATAAAGTACTGATACCATACATCGGTACACCTAGCATTGGCCAGTGCTCCCAATTACTCAAAATATGTTACTGGACAAGAAAAATTGCAAACTGTCACCATTCACACCAATACTCTTCTGCCATCACAAATTCCAGTTCAAAACAAAACAAACACTACTGCTTCACCTGAGAAAATTGCTAGCAATAAGCCAATCAACAGCACGTGCGAGAGCAAGCACAGATATCGAGCAAATCTATTTGGCCAAAACTGCTCGCACGAGCACACATCAAAGCTTCATACAAAGCTTAACATAATTTTCGCCAGGGTTTCCTGGCTGTACCTACGTGGTACCTACTCCCTACATGAGCGTTCGTTTCTCCAGCAATCAGAGGAGCTTTTCTGCTTTTTAGCGGGGCAACGGCAGCCAATCTCGTGAGAGCTCGACATTTGCTTTGCACCTATTTTAAACTAAACTTCAAACAAAAACAGTTCCTCATTATGTATAATTATTACAGATCAACATAGAGTGCTATATAAATAAAAGGTTAAATGTAGGGCTAAACTTATTGCAAAAACTTGTTGAAGCCGAGCATTTCTGCATCAGCTCTTTCAGAACATGGCAGATGCCCGATAGAAAGCGGCAAAAAACACTTCTGCGGAATCGTGCCCGTAACCTATAGTGACACCATCATACCTAACAAAGCTACTACACTGATCTAAAACAACAAATCAGTGACTATTGTAGTGATCCGTCTGATGTGATTGGTCTGAATATTACTTTGGAGCAGCTATTAGAGCAGCCAAAGTCCATTTTGGAGTAGCAAAAGAACTTTTAGAGCATAAGCTTACACTTCATCTATATTCATACAACTGCAAAAATTATGTTAAGATCATGTAGAACAACAAAAAGGCAATGTGTACTTTGCCTTCTCGCCTATGCGCAACCTTCGGTTAGCATTGATTGATTGTACAGCAGAAGAGATTACCATAAGCACGTATCTAGCTGTTGCATGTAGAAGCACCAGAAAATTTGTTTATTCGAGTTCTAAAGGGTGTAACAAAAATGCAATTTTTAATTCAGATTAAAAAAAAAGCTTTCTTTCAATTGATTTTAAACGTCAATGTCATTTTATATGTCGAGTTTATAAGAAAAAGTATCCTCGCTAAATCTCGAATTGAAAAAAATATTATTGGGATATCGCAGTAAGTAAAACTCAATCTGACAAAGTCAAGGGGAGCCGCAAATTATTTCAGTAAATTGGGAACTTCGTAAAATCGAGGAAGTCGGACATATCATTCTGTTGAAATAATGAAAGCACCTGGTTACCCTCCACACTGCTGCCACCATCTCAATCGCCATGAAGGCGTCAATCTTTGTTTCGCGTTTCATCTCCAGGTTTATCATAACTTGTCAATCACACGCCGCTTGTACGCTCACTTGACGCTATTGATGATTCCCTGGTTCAGGGGCTGAGAGACTGAGGTTGCATTGAGGGGAAGTAGCGCAGTTGCACATTCTTCAACTGAAGCTCCAAGATATGGTGCACAGTGCAGTTATCTAACAGAAGGCACACCTTCCTTTTCTGCTGGCGCATGTCGTCAAACTCCACGAGCCAAATGGAGAGAATCACGCCACTCATTGAGGATTTAGTGTTCTCGACATACTATGAGGAAAGTTCCTTGACCCCTTTAAAACATTCTGGCTTCTCTCATTTTCCAATGATAAGCAGGACGCGTTTGTCGCTCCCATCCATGTTAGCACAGAGCAAGATAGTAAGCCTTTGTGTGCTCTTTTTTCCACCGTGGCCAGGCTCCCCTTTTTGCGCAAGCGTCTTCTTTGGTAGCATCCGGTAGAACAGCTTTGCTTTCGTCCGCATTCTACACGTCCTTGGAGGCGTTAACTTCCAAGAATGTCCGGCACGTTCCCTGACAACCAGGCATCGGCTCCGACTTTGAGCCTCGGAACTTTTTGTATTTGGCATGCAATTTCTACCTTTTTTAAAGAATGTAAACAGCAACAATAGTATAAAAATTTTGAACTGGCACCGCTGCACATAAACAGAATGCAGTGCAGTACAGCACTGTGCAGTGAAGTGGCTCTTCCTGGCAGCCTTGTCAGTCAGCGTGCCAAGAGTCACTCTGCCGAATGACCATAATTCTGCACCACACTTTCTTTTGTTGAATATGTACTATGCTACTTTCTCACTGCTGGAAATTAACGACACATTCAGATAGCGCGTGAGTATATATTTGTGGGTTATGAATTGATAGCCATAAATGTGACTTTCTCTGTAAGAGTATGAAAAAGAGAGCAGACCATTTTTGATAGGAGGTTTGTTCGGCTGGTTGGATGTTGGTCATTGTGATTTTAAAACAGCTAGAAAAGACAAGACAAAAGAGTGCTGAGCGCTGCCTTCTGATGGCCTCTTTTTGTCGCCGCAATCCGCCCTGCCCAAGCAGTGCCTGGCACATCACAGTTGATTGCACCTTACTGAGTGACCCCAAGCAGGAGTTGATGGTTGGCTTGCGATCAGTAACAGTCAATGCAATGGCAGACTTGAGGTTCCCGTTAATAGCCAGCTGCAGAAATAAAAACTAGAGCACAGCACATGTACTTAGCACTGCCAACAAGGCAGAAGGCTGTGTTCTTAGCTGTATTCTAATTCACTCTAATTGGCGAGTAAGGTGTCCAAAAGCAATGAAACTTGAAGCCACAATTATTTTTTTTTTCAGGAGGCGCTTAAGACGTTTTGGATTTGCGATGGCTAACGAAGAAGGTAAGGGAGCATGCTTTCTTTTTTATATTTGTGTTTGCTTGTTAGATGCAAGCCATCACATGCTTAACAGAGCCGATGCTACCCGAACACTACCTTTTTGATGTCAGTATTGTTTTTTAATCTTTAGGCGACGATACCCCGGTCCCCCTACTAGCACCGCTGCAGAAAAACAAGCAGTACCTAGCAAACAAGTTTCACGAAGAGATCCTCGAATGGCTATGCACAATGTATGGGTCTGAGGAGGCACTGAAGAAGACGGAGACCGCCACTCGTGGCCAAGCATCTTCATCAAAATGGCACGATTGTCGAAAAGGCGTAGTAACCGCTAGTATTGCACACTCATGCTTCACCCGTACCACAACTTTTTTGCGGTCTGATGCTAGCGGGAACATCCAGCCGTTCCTTAATTTAGTTCTACGGACGTCTTCTGTCTTCACACCTGCCAATGAAAGCAGTTGTGGAAAGCAAGCGTAAAGCCAAGAAGGCTTACATGAATTTCTTGGCTCCAAGGGCACCTAACTAGCCTCAAGGAAGTAGGCTTTAGACTTTCGAAGGATGTACTCATTCTGGGCTGCTTCCCCCTGATGAGGTTGTAACCATTACATGTGACTGCTGTGAAGGTCAGGTGGTTCTGCTAGAAGTTAGGTGTCCCACTAAGCTCGAGAACTCCTTCTCAAACTTCAAGAAACGTGCCCTGAAGCGGGAGTACAAAACTCAGGTGAATGTCCAAATGGGATCGTGGGCATCACTAAAGCACATGTCTTCATTTGGACTGAAATCAAGGAAGCAAAGCGAGAGACCAGCAAAAAAGGAAAAAGGAGAGGCTGTTCGACAGGAGCACCTACTGTGTGAACCTGCATTTGAACAGCCACAGCTTGAGGAGGTTTGTGGCCAGATGATAGAAGTTTACAAGAAGGTGGTCCTGTTTGAACTGATAGAATGAAAGTAGCAGGGTTCTGAGTTTCTCTGCTGTAAAAAGTGTATAAAAATGTTTGTGTTGAGTACATACAGTGTCATTCCAAATAATTTGCGTTCCAAATAGTTCTGTGTGCATTCTCTTGCACAGTCGCCCTCAATATGAGCGTGAACAAGCGGCCGTCGACCAATCGATACTACCAGCTCCGGCTAGTGGCACCTCAACGAATCACGAAGGGAGTGAGCACCTGAGCAGAAACAATGGATGCATGATTACGATAGTGTGTATCACCCTCATGCTTCACCTGTAATACCACCCGTAGTGCTTTTTTTGATAGTTAAAAACGCTGGTTATGATAAGCAATCTGCTAGAGACTGTGCTTTTTGCACGACGAATTCCGCTGAGCAGTTGCGCATTTCGGCATGATTACCATGTGATGATCACGCCGAAACGCGCAAAATGTGAAGCGGAATCCAATGTTCGAAAAGCGTCTTCCGTGGCAGATTGCTTATCATGACCAAGCTTTAACGCCATAAAAACAAAAAAAAAAGAAATAGAAACCCCGTGGGTGGAATTGCAATTCAAGAAAGGGGGTGAAACACACTATCACACCCACGCATTCATTCTTTCTGCGCAGGCGCTTACTCTCTCCGTATTTTGTGGAAGCGCCGCTAGCTGGAGCTGGCAGTATCGCAGCACATGTAGTCAATGTCTCCAGCAGTTCTACTGAGATGAGACCTGTGAAAGCATTGATGTTCTGCACTGACAGAATGTTGACAAACCCATGATGGCCGGACCCCCATTAGTTACTTTCCGCAGTTTTTTAGTGAAGACTTTCTTGACAAGCTGGCGTTCTACACCAGTCTAAAAGTTGCGCAAGACAATGAAGGCGTCGATTCTGCAAATGCCACACCCGAGGAAAATATGATATACTTAGGTGTGTGCAAAGTTATGGTGTGTCTGAAGTGCCACCGAATATGCATGTTCTGAAGTGCGGAGACCAAAGTTCCTTTCATCTGGGACGTTACGTTAAGAGAGAGTTTTTTTTTTCTTCACTCACGGCTGAGGTTTGTTGGCCCACTCTCCGTCAGTAACAAAGAAAAAAGGACAAACTTTGGAAGTTAACACCTGTAATTGACATGGTCTGTTAGGTCCGCATGGTGCAGCCACGGACAAGAGCAGTGACCCCCGAATTCATAGATGTGACTTTGAAGCCAAGCTTCAACTTGCTCAAGTCTGTCTTGCAACGAGCAAGTGCGCTTCATAAATGCACCTTAACTTGAACCGATCATGAACGAAGCTTGAAGAGAACTTGAAGTGACCAAATTTCAAGACTGGGTTGGATCTATCTTGAACATGACTTCGTAGTCGTTTCAACATGGCGGCTTCCCCAAGCAACGTCGCACAGAGGATCTTCGCCTTCGAATTCGCAACCCACGCGTGTGATATCGTCTTCGGGGACACGTTTCCTCTGTCGAGAGTCCCGCAATTGTCAATTCGGGATAGGGAAAGCCCGACGGAGCGCTACGACGGGCAGTTCCTGGCGCGGTACCACTTCACAAAGGGAACCATGCGAGAGCTGCTCAGGATGCTGCCACTCCAAACGAGCACCGACAACGGGGGGCCTTCCGCTGACCCCCATGCTGCAACTGCTGGTCACGCTAAGGTTCTATGGTGCCGAGATTTGCCAGGTTGTGAATGGGGACCTGGTGAACGTGTCTCAACCGACAGTGTGCCGCGCGGTGGAAGTAGTAACGCAGCTGATCGCGGGACACCTGTTGTGAGAACTCGTTCACTTCCCCAGCGCCGCAAAATTTGGTACAGTGATGCGCGACTTCTACGTACTTGATATTTACCTGTGCTTTCATGTTACTGTTTTGTGGTCTCTTTGGTTTGAACTGTGTTGGCTTAATTCTGCCCTGTATGAAAGTATTCATTTACATCTGTGCTTTCTCTTGTCTTGTTGCTGCACTGCAGCCTTAGAGGTTAGAACTGTGTTGGCCACGGCCCCATTTGAACTTGTTCTTGTTGTTAAAGTGCTTGTCTAACGTTTTGATCACTCTATCTCTAGTGTTGTAGTTTATTATCTAAATCACTAGGGAAATAGATTGTCAGACTAGTGGGCTGAGGCCAAAAACATGGCTGACAGCAAAGATGCAGCTGAGGCCAAAGACTTGGCCGAAGAGACATTGGAGACAACATGGCAAGCCAAGGTGCAGAAGGCCGATGCCCTGAGGTTGGCAGGCAACATTGCCGAGGCCACCACAGTAAAGACGGAGATCAAGACAGAGTATGCTGCCTACAAGGCTGCCACGGAGAAGACCCTCGCCGACCTGGAGTGGTGGCTGAGGATGATACTAGCTCGGTGGGACGCCAAGGTAAAAGCCACTCTGATAGCGCAAAGACCAGCTGTGGCGTCACCCGGCTTGAGAGGGAGAGTGGGAGGAGGAAGAGGGAGAGTAAGAGGAACACAGGCAGGAAGCGGAAGGACCACCTACACTGACAGGCTGGAGCCAAAGGCAGGGCCCAGTGAGCAGCTGACAGCTGCAGTGGAGGCAGCGTGCAGGGCCATGGGGCTGGCCTCCACTGAAGAGGGAGAGGCCTCAGCAGCTGAGTCAAACTGGGGTCAGGTGCTGGCTGAGTTGGGAGACTACAGCATCTCCCAGACCATCATCCAGGAACTGAAGGATGCCTATGAGTACCAGGGGTTCGATGCCAGGCTCATCGTCATGAGGATGGGCGAGAGGGGCGTGAGCGAGCTCCACTCAGAAGAAGGAGCAGCACAAGCCTACGTGCACCGCCTGACATTGGTGGTCATAGGACTGATGTGCGGCGCCAACTTTGACAAGGTGAGGAAAGGCATGAGGGAGGAAAACAAAACAAAGCTGGACAAGCTCAATCAGATTGCAATGTTCATATTGACATCGTGTCACTAACAGAACACATCACTTGGGCAGTTTTTGTAACAAAAATATTTGTCGAGTATTACAACAACTTCATTCCATTTGACCAATGCCACCAATTTTTCTTGCTCATGTCTTCACGTTTCATTTCAACGCAATCTACTCGCCAGCTGTCACCGGCCCCCAGCTGCAATTTCATGATGTGGTTGCTAGCTGGCCTGGGTCGGTACACAACAGCCAGATTTTTGACAACTCTCGTGCACGGGTGCTCTCCGAGGAACACCGGGTGTTAGGGACGCTGTTTGGGACATGGGCAACGCCTGCTTCCCTTTCCTTACAACACTCCTGGCAGATCCTGGTCCAGCCAACACACCACGAGGCAGGCAAGTAAATCCTACAAGTGCCTGAGCAAATGTAGGGCTACGTATAGGGACAGGGATCACATTATATACAAATGTGGAACGGTAGTAGTGCTACTGGACGTGCGCTAGTTGCGATGGCTAAATAATGTACGAAAAACGTAAGTAAGATACTAGGTGTGGAACATTAGCTCTAAGAGTAATTAAAAATTGGCAAATACTTATACTTATCGGGGACTATAGTCACTGACACGGTGAGAACAACAGGGAGTCTTTCTGCCCAGCCTCCAGAGCATGCTCACTGCCTTCTGGCATGCTTCGGCTGCACATGCACGCATGAGATGCACGAGATGCCAAAGTGTTACCGAATGTATGATGCTAATGAAGGAGGCGAGACAAGAGAAGCTTCTCTTGTTCATCGTTGACTGCGGCTAGTATGTTTTTGTAGGTGGTGCTGAGGCATTCTGAAATTGAGCTACTCAGGTGAAAGATTTGAAGGTAACATATAGGCAATGTTATAATTTAATTAGCCAATCATGATATTCCCTCACACGATCAGATACAACAAGGCCCACATCAAAACAAGGAACTCTGTAGAAGGGGCCTTCCGCATCTGGAAGCAGCACTTCCCCTGCCTTGATATGAGGCTACAACACAAGCCACGTCGGGCCGTGGAAATCATCACGGCCTGTGCTGCCCTTCACAACCTGGCCTGCCTGAGGAAAAACCCACAGCCCCCCCTCCCTCCTCCCCCAGCCCCGCCAGTCGTGCCTAGGGCACGCAGACCTAGGAGGAGAGCCACATGGCCAGTTCACTTGCCACCCGTGAACACCGTGGAGGACTCCCTCACAAGCATACAGGCGCGGGAGCGACTCATCGAAAGAAGCTTCAAATAGAGACCCTTCTGCAATGACTGATCAAGCCTTGCCTTGAAGGTATGCGAACCAAAATTTTGGGTGGACATTCTTGGTTGCAATAGCATACATAGCATGTTCATTACTTCTAAGTGACATTGTTGCGAGCAAGAAAGCGTATATAATTAAATAAACCCAAAAATAACCATTTTACGCGACCCCTGGTGAGCGGCGTGAAAAGCTCGCTTTGTGACGCGCACATTCTCATTCGCCTCAAAAGATAGACGCAGCCGAGGCAAGCCAGGCACTAAGCCGGGTGGCGCTTGTTACTGCTCAAGGACGTTTAAATAGTGCGGGACCCAGTATGACATCCTACCCTCCGACACCGGAAAAAGAACCCAATCCCAGACTGCCTCACGCACTGACGCGCTCTCATCAAAACTAAATTCAAGCAAGCTCCCATCGTCTGCACTCCACTCGGTCAGAGGCTACGTCTGCTCCGTGCCTACGGCCTGCTTCGTCTGCTCGCTGTCGCCACTGGCTTTCGATTTGATCAGCGCACCAAAAGAAGTTTCGATGCAGCACCAGCAGCAAAAACCAAAGCAACCGGAGCAGCACCAGCAGCGAATGCAGGGATGGCAGCGACCAACCAACAAAGTAATGTGAGTAAGTGCCAAGAAAATGCCGTAAAGTGGTACCGTACACCTGTAATCCCTCCGCATCGTCCGACAAAAGCGATGAAGAATTTGCAGCAATGCCACCGACGCTCTCGCCCGACGTGGCGCACAGGTGCTACCACGAAACGACACACGGCGCCTACTCAACACACGCTGGTAAGGACCAAAAACATGCAACCACGGTGCACCGATTTAGTATATAACCTCAGGCCAACAAGTGTTTTGAGGGTCGCATGAGGTTGGATTGTAATTCTGAAGCTACGGAGAGTAAACTCTAGCCTGGTTCAGGATCGACGTTGGGCTAGACCGGGAGACATTTTCGTTCGTCATCATTTGTCAGTGCTAACAGGAGAAGAAATGCAGGGTGACTCTTTAGCGTGTGCCAGCGCAACCACATTGGGATGCAAGGGTGCTTCAGCTACGTGTGAACTTCTGTCCTGCATGTGGTTAAAGTGGAAGACATCAGGCACACGCTCTAGTAATAGCGCCCACAGGCGCGGCCATAATATTACAGAGCACAGGAACGGGAACTTCGCTCAAACATACCCTAACGCATGGGATTAAAAAAATATATATATATGCGGAGGCCCCAGTGAACTGCACGTCTGTATGTACAGACGACGCCTGTGTGTGATCGAGCCAGCACTGACAGCTAGTGCGCGTACGCTGTTTAAACGCTGGTTTCGTGCTCCGGAAAATTTTGGCCGCGCCTGTGCATCTGACTACAGTATGCACAGGGAACGACTGCAACAGCTGCAGTTTTACTAGTAGTGACAGCAATGTGAAAGCCTCAAGCTAGCTGATAATGCGCACAGGGAACGACTGCAACAGCTGCAGTTTTACTAGTAGTGACAGCAATGTGAAAGCCTCAAGCTAGCTGATAATGCGCACAGGGAACGACTGCAACAGCTGCAGTTTTACTAGTAGTGACAGCAATGTGAAAGCCTCAAGCTAGCTGATAATGCGCACAGGGAACGACTGCAACAGCTGCAGTTTTACTAGTAGTGACAGCAATGTGAAAGCCTCAAGCTAGCTGATAATGCAACTGTCTAGTGCAGTTTACTAGAAGTATTTTGTCTTGTATAGGACAATAAACAAGAGGCAAACTGTATTTATACTGAACAGCAACAGGCAAATATGCAAATATCATAACTTGCTTTAGATTGACTTGTGCCATTTACCAAGTTCTCAACTTCTTCAAACAGGTGCTGCTGCAATTCACGATGTGGCAGCATGCCCACTACGAGGGAGTGTGTGTGCTGCCAGGAACAAGGCAAAGTCAAAGGCTGGGAGCATAGACTGTGTAACCAGGCACCACCACTTTGCCTTGTACTGTCTCAACCGGGATGTCCTTGATCTGGAATACACCAAGCTAAGGGTGTCCCGACCTCCGAGCGTCAGAAACTTACAACACATGCGTATGTAAATTCATAGCGTAGGATTAAGCGACAAAAGAAGAGACAAAACCCAGATTCGGGTGTCATCTTACAACTAAGTAACACACTAAAGGAAAAACTGCAAGACTCAAGATCATTTTATTTCACGAATACGCTTCCAAACTTTGTCCGGGAAAACATACAAAAGTTCTGGCAATATCTGCCTAATGAAAATAAGAAAGTTGAGCAGCTTAGAGAAGGCGACACGATAATTGAAGACGCCGTAGTTATTGCCGACACATTCAATAATTACTTCCAGGGAGTTTTTGTGCCGTGTAGTGAAAGCTTGTTGCCTAATGCGGATGATGAAAGCGACATGACTTGAAATTTCATATCATGGGGTGGTATCTATGCTATTAAACATTGATGAAAAAAAGGCGCCGGGGCCTGATAACATACGGAGTGCCTATCTCGGACGGTAGGCTGAATCACTTGCTCACTTACTAACAGTCATTTTTCAAGTCTCATTTTTAGCAAGTTCTCTACCCAATGACTGGCTCAGAGCACGCGTTGTACCCGTTCATAACAAAGGAGATTACATTTCGGTCACTAACTTCCGTCCGATATCTCTAACCTGTCTATCATGCAAGCTTATGGAGCATATAGTGGTAAAATATCTTAAAACATTCATAGAATGAAATAATCTACTTTCTGATCAGCAACATGAGTTTAGACAGGGGTTTTCTACTGCCACGCAACTGGTAACCACGGTACATGAGTTTGCAACAGTTCTTGATCATGCCGGCCAGGTAGATACCGTATTTTTTTATTACCCGAAAGCCTTCGATAAGTACCCCACGATAAATTACTATCTAAACTACATCACCTTGCCATCCCTCATAATATACTTAAGTGGGTAGCTGCTTATCTGCGTAATAGATCCCAATTCATAGACGTTAACGAAAGTTACTCTTGCATTTTGAAGGTTACGTCGGGAGTGCCACAAGGTTCCGTGCTGGGACCATTGTTATTTTTAATATACATAAATGATCTAGTATCCTTCCTGGGCTTGGACTGTTCAGTCCGCTTATTCACCGACGATTGTGTTATTTTCTGCTATCACCTCTCCCATAGATCAAGAAGTTCTGAACAATAAACTTAATCGTTTGGCCAGTTGGTGTGAACAATGGAAAATGACAATCAATTATGACAAAACTGTTCACCTCTGCACGACAAATAAGAAACGCCCTTTAAAATTTCAATATACAATCGGAGAAACATCCATCAATGAAGTGTCAGAATACAAATACTTAGGTGTAACACTAACTAGTAACTTAAAGTGGTCAAAACATATTGGTAACAAATGTTCAAATGCTCGCCGAAAGCTTGGACTACTAAGAAGAAAGCTCTGCGAGCCACCAAATGAACTCAGAAAACTTGCTTATTCAACAATCGTCCGACCCACTATAGACCCATCAGAGAAAAGAGCGCCACCTGTCGTACGCAACAGCAACTAGTGGCAGCCGCCATGCTGCAGGATAGTGCGCGCCGCTGCGTACGCTGCGTTGGCCGTAGACGCTAGTCAATTCCTGCCCACGATGCCAATGTACTGCTGCGTACCCCTTTGTAAGCAAAGTGGGTATCTGGACAAGTCTAGCATTAAGGTACGTATTCGTAAATGTACTCGTTATCGGTTGACGGCGGAGTAGCCGCGCGAACGTTTCTCTGCTGAAGTGCAAAAACGGAACACGAACCGTTCCCACGCTACACTCCTTGGGTGTTTGAGTCAAATGTTTTTAATCTCACTTTGTTGCGTTTGGAGGTAGAATTTTTAAGTTTCAGCTAGTTTGAAGAAATCAAAGCGTCAAATACAAATATAATGTTGCTCGTGGTATCGCTTGTGGACGTGACAGCTTCGCGAGCGCCTAGCTTCAGGTATGCACGAGCTCGCGGTCCTTCAAACTTGCGCGTGTAAATTATATGTTAGGTAAGCGTAAAGCCATACGACCTGACGGTCGTATGGCTTCATGCTGGGCAGTCGCAGTGGCCATCTTCAACATTGCCAGTGACGCTTAGGGCAACCACCACGGTCATTTTTTTTTTTTTTTGCTTTGGAAGCAAGAAGCTTTCAGGAGGCATATCCCTACGCTAAAGAAAATAAAGAATGTTTTAATGTTATTTTTTATCAATGACTAATACACGATGAAGTAATAAGCAGAGCACATTACACTTTTTTTTTTTTTTTTTTTTGCAAATAATTTTGGAAATTAAACAGTTAGATTACTTCTGCATCAGCCATTTTTAAAACATTTTGCTTTGCATCCAACCCCGTGGCAAGGCACACTACTTCAAAGGCGTTTATGTCACATAGCCGCAAAGCATTTCGTCGCTATGTGTGAATGAGTACAAAGCGTGCCACAGAAATAAGAAGCGATCGCTAGTTTGTCCCTTTTCTTTCCACAGCTGCAAATGTAAAAGTATTGAAAGCTACCAGTGGGTTCAAAACGTGCTTATCTGAGGCACCGATCAAGGCGGTAAATTTCGGCATTCGACCCTACCATGCGCAAGTAAAGATGGCGTTTCATGCTCGCGTGACCACTCTCTATGTTAAAGGCTGAATCGCATCTGAGCGATTTGACGAGCGACGAGTTGAGCGACGGCACAAGCGACGGCACAGGCGACGAAAGTCGGCTACGAGCGACGAAAATGTTTCACTGTCACGTCGCTTGGTTTGGGATTTCTAGAAAACGACGCTCATCGCCTTGGTCGCTCGCTCGCCGATTTTATGCGGTGTGCTTCATCGTGCGACTGTCCGAGCGACAGCGAAGCGGAACCCCTGCACCTGTTTCGTCGCACATCCGGAGAGTACTGTCGACCTCTAACTACAGCCCGTAAATTATAACCGGTTCCTATCATTTTCTGATGCATATTAACACATGTTTGATGTCGTAACTACAAAAATCTTAGTAATTACCTTTTTTTTTTTTGCGTTGTTGGCCTTTATGGATGCGGCGACCACGAACCCCTCAACGAGGAAGTTGTAACTTCTGTCGAATTGTCGTTCCGAGTCCGATCGGCACTTGAAGAAGCGATATACCTCATCACCTTTAACGGCTGGGAGCTGGGAAAGGTCGTTTACCACACCCGCGATCGGGAAAACGCTACCTGCAGCCATAGAGAGGCGAAGGGATCGACGAAACAAGAACGCTACAGTCAAAACAACTATGCCGGCCGCAACGGAGTCCTCCCTGATGGCGCCAGCCGCCCAATGTTGTTGGACTCATTCAGCAGATTTTCGCTGTTGCCAGATTTTTTGAAAGGGGCCTATAGAGTATGCGAGCATAGTATGGGATCCTTACACAAAGAAAGATATAGGACAACTCGACAAAATACAAAACGTAGCACTGAGATTTATCTACCGACGGTTTAACAGATTTGATACCCCAACAGACATGTTACGTTTGTCCAACCTTCCCACCCTTACTCAACGACGAAAAATAGTTCGGCTAAAATTTCTCTATTCTTTTTATTTTCATAGATTGGGCATTCAGCCACAAAGTTATGTTTCACAACTTGACACGCGCTCGAGAAGGCATCGTCATTCACTCGCCTTAACCCCCATATTTGCAAGAACTAATCTGTAAAAGAATTCTTTTTTTCCCAGAACCATTGAAGATTGTAATAAGTTACCAAACGAAGCCTTCAAAACTGAGATATCTTTTTTGTCGTATTTTTAATACTAGCACCATCATCACATTACAATCTATTTTCGTTTGCTGCTGTTGCTTTTTGCTTTTTGAAATTTATGTTTTTTTCTTTAGGGGGCAGTCTGGTCACTAACTGCAATTATTTTTTGCTTATGCACACATTTGAAAACCTCTGTTATAAAGTATTGTTTATGCTGTACGATAAATTGTATAACGCAGCCTTATATGTACGCGTTTGTGTCCATGTGTTTTGCCGTATGTATTACTATTATATTTATTATGCATGCTATCCCTCCCACTTGGGTCCATGTGGGGCCTGCAGTATATGTAAATAAATAAAATAAATAAATAAGGATTCCTTTTTATTAGGCATTTCACCAATCATCTCAAAGAACAGCAACGGAACAGGAGACCCATGCCTTGATGCTACATATTTACACTGGTTCTCAAAACCTACTGAAATTTAAATGCTTTGCTCAACAAAGACGGTTGAAGACATACAGGTCATGCATGTACAGTGGTCAGCAAACTTATTCGGAAGGCACAAACCATGGCTAATCGCTCAACAGCGGTATCCTGGTGGCAGCCGAAGAAAAAAACTCCGTGAATACTTAGGGGTAACAATAAAAAACCTTAAGTGGGACGAACATATCTGTAATATATGTACTAAAGCATTTCAAAAGCTATGCTTCCTATGCAGAAAATTGAAGGGATGCCCCTTAAATGTCAAACTCAAAGCATATCATTCTCTAGACTGACCAGTGCCTGAGTACTCCTCTATCGTGTGGGATCCATAATTCATCAGACATTATGGAGGTGGAGTGGATCCAGCGTCTTGCTGCAAGGTCTATCTCATCAAACTATCGGTCATCATCAACCGTAACTAATATGCTCAAGCAGTTGGACCTGAGTCCTCTCCACCGGTGCTGTCAAGTAGCCAGGTATCTATTTACTACCCCATAACAGTTCTAGCCAACGAAGTGAACACTATTTATTTCCAGCGCTGCATAGATCAACAAGATCAAACCACTCTAAAGCAATACACCCATATTTTGCCAGAACTAAACTTCTTCAAAAATCTTTTTTTTACAAAAACAATTAAACAGTGGAACTGCTTGCAGTCTTTGCTTATTGAAAGCACATCTGTTAAATCACTTGAGTGTCTGCTAGTGTCACAATTGTTGTAACCCTCTCCTGCTAGGGCAGCACGGCTGCCTACAGTATCTGTAAATAAACAAAATAAATAAATGATGTGATGGGCAATGGAACAACCCCAGAAAGGGAGGGGGAGAAGGGAGCCCTTGCTCAAGGCTGAAATTGCAGCTGGACCGGCAACAACCTTAGAGTTGGATCAATAAGACGTAGTAGACTGTTGGACTCTGGTTGAAAAGAAAATGAGTGACCGAAAGTGGGAGCTTGACCTAAAACAGCAGGAACTTAATCTAGAAGAAAAGAGGCTTGAGCTCGAACACCAAAAACTCGAAAATGGACTGCCCAGAAATTAGGGAGCCGGACACTCGGAGAATTTCAAAATGAGTAAACTGATACAGTCCTTTAAGGAGATTGAAAGCGTTGGTCTTTTTCTCCTAAACTTCGAGCGTACCTGCGAAAAGATGAACTTTGCACGGGTTTCTTGGCCTCAGAGGTTGCTCACCCTCCTCCCCGTGAAGCTGAGGATGGGGTGGCCTGTTTGAATATGGAGGACGCAGATGACTATGCAAAAGTCAAAGCAGGCTTGCTCCGCAAGTATTCTTTTTCTAACGAGGCATTCCAACAACGCTTCCGAATCATGAGTAAGAAAACAGAGCAAGGTTATCCTGAGCTTGCGTAGGATCCGCAGGCTAACCTGACGGATTGGCTGAAAAGCGCCGACATGTACAGAAACCATGACCAGGTCGTAGAATATGTGGCTCTGGGGCAGTTTTATCGTTGCCTTCCAGACACAATCAGATTCTGGCTTCAGGATAAATTTGACGCAGACTCTGTTGAAAGGGCGGGAGAGCTCGCTGAGGAATACGCAACATGCAGGAAAGCGGAAGAGACCCAGGGTGAATCGAAAAAGTCACAGGGTATGTATGTATAAGTGGTGAAAAGGCAAAGATGGTTGAGATAACCAGGAGTCCAATGGGGAGACAGAAAAGACAACTCCGAAAGAGGGGGTAGTGGTGAGTCCGAACAGAATGACAGAGGGAAGCGGGAAAAGAAAAATGCATTCGAGGCCCGCAAGCAACCCATTTGTTACAACTGCCAGCAGAGGGGACACATCGCCACGTCCTGTAAAAAACCCAAAGTAGTGCTTCACTACATGAATGAGGACAATAACCTGGAACTCCTCGAGCTATACATGCATGACCTAGAGGTTAATGGGAAGCCATGCCATGTCCTCCATAACAGGGCAGCTACTGTTGACGTTGTCCCCCCTTCACGGGATAGGCCGGGAGATCACTCCGGGGAATGTGCTTGGATGAAGCAGGCCGTGGAGGAACAAAGCGCTTGTCTTCCCGTGGCGCGAGTAACCATAAGAGGTCCCTTTGGAAAGCTAGAGACAGAGGCAGCCGTCTCGAAAAACCTGACACAGAGCTGTCCTTACTTATTTTTGAATAAGTCTGACCAGATGCAGCGAGAAAAGGACCTTGCGTTCAGTGAAAGGACAGTGCACGCCCTGACGAGGGCCAAGAAGCACCGGACAATGGCCAAAAACAGTGTGTCGGAGAGAGGAGTGTAATTCAAGTGAACCGGAACTAGCAGAGAATGAGCATCCTCTTTTCGACACTGCACGACCTGCACACTTATCGACACTGCACCCCAGGTTCATAGTCTGAAACAGACTATGAACCTGGGGTGAATGAGGCAGAGGGTGATCAAGCTCTCAGAAATAAGCAGGAAGGATCGGAGCTGGATGAGCCCGGAGATCTCGTACTTCCACCAATTTCATCCAGCTTTGAAACATTGCTGGGAGTGGAGAGATCCCTTCTGATCATCGAGCAGCAGACAGATCTAAGTCTAAAACAACTTCAGGATACAGTTTGGGAAGGCATCAGTAGAAAGAACATTTCCTACTACAAAAGGGGGGGTGTGTTGTAACGCGCTTTGGGGTACAACCAGCTGGTCCAGACTGCTGGACCAGCTGGTTGTACCCCAAAAGTACCGGTCGAACCTCCTGCGCTTGTCTCATGGCAGCTCGTGGTCAGGCCACCTTGGGGTCAAAAATATAAAAGGCCGTTTGCTCAGGGGAGGGTTCTACTGCCGGGCTGTTTTTGCGACGCCGAAGAGTTCGTAGAGTCGTGCGATGCAAGCCAACGGGTCGGAAAACCCAACGAGAAGCGGAAGGTACTCTAGACGCTCGTTCCTCTAAGAGTGGAACCATTTCGCCGTCTGGTTATAGACATTGTGGGCCCCCTTCCCATGGCCAAATCGGAGTACAGTACATCCTGTTGATCCTCTGTCTTGCCCCAAGTTCCCCGAGGCATGCCCACTCAGAGCTCAGCTTGGTTGCTGTCGTGGATGCGCTTCTCTGTTTTTGCGCGAATCGGGTTTCCAGTGGAAGTGCAAAGCGACCAGGGCAGCGTTTTCACGAACGCTATCACGACCATGTTTCTGGAAAAATGTGGGGTTTGTATCGTGCACAGTTTAGTGTACCACCCTTAGTTGAACTCAGTGGAGAAGCGTCACTCAGTGCTTAAGGGGAAACACTGCTTCTTCAGCTTTTTTTTAAAAGTTATGGTCCAATCCAAATGAAATTTGTAGAGCACAATCATCTTCCCATTCTGATGACAAATATGTACTTTGTTTTAAAATAGCTTGGTTAGTTTTGATAAAATTAACTATTTTATTGGAAGATTTTATGGGCGAGATTCCAAAAAATTATGAAGACAAAACTCAAAAAGGAATATATCTCTGTAAACTAGAAGGTCTACAGAATCCAATAAGGTATAAATGAAGGCTCCATGATTATTTATAACATTTTTACAGCATTTCAAAATTTTCAGTTTATAAATTAATTTTTACAATCTATATTGGAGGTGCTAACAAAAAATACTGATGCCTAGGTTGATACAATTAGACCCCTTATTGGATACCCCACTTATACACCTACCAAAGAAAGAAAGAATCAGGAAGATCGGTTGTGTACAGGCCGAGATACGGCTTCCGCAAAATAGCAAACTGCGCAGAAAGTTCATTTCGACAAAACAGCAAAAAAACGTACACAGACAGATTTTTACTGCTACCCGCGGTGAACTCCACTCGGATGCGACATCCCCGCAGATCTTGCAACATAGCTTGAGTTTTAGTGCAAGTCCATACTCGCGATCGCATTTTATGAGCTTTACACAAATACCGCTTTACACTTCGCGAGTTGAAGAAGCGAGTTCACGACGGTCAAGGCTTACGACGATAAAACTTGGGAGCTTCTTGACCGGCGCCCGAAACGCCAGCCATCAGGGCAGCTTTCCGCGTCGTAGCGGACGTCGACGAAAGTTCTTTGAGTTTCTCCTCGGCTTTTTTTTCTTTCTCGTCGATCTCGGAAGCGCTGAGCATCACCATGTCGAGACGCACTCGCTCGCTTGAAGTCAGGATGTCGACGGCGCTGTCAATGCGACATCTTCGTGTTCGGGCGTCCGCACCTCGTCGTCGACGTTCAGGCTCGCGGGAAGTTCAACTGCGCAGTGGATTAGCTTCCTCGGGCCCTTTTTTCGTTTTTCTTCGAACTTGTGGGCTTTGTGAAACTTTCTCCGTGGAGTTGTTGGGATCGGCATGGTGAGAGACGCGCACGATAATCAAACAAGATGGCGGATCGGAAACAACGAGCAGACGCTTCGTAACCCTAACGGCCAATGAGAAAGCGCCATCTGCACACGTGATCCGAAACAGCCAACTGCGTGGCAAGATTTAGTTTTTTATTTGTGCTTTGTTCTCGGCGGCCAATCGCCGTCTAGCATCGTGAATGGCGGGAGAAGAAAGAGCGGGAGCAGAGCTTTCAAATGAGACCAAGATGCCCCCCTTCTATCGCATTGTTCTCGAGCTACCGGCGGTCAAATTGTACCTTTCTTTTTGCTTTTTTCGGAGGAAGCATCTCCGTTTCGATACTTCAAATCAATACCCCAAAATAAATAGGGCTTATTTTGCGATAATACTTTGAGAAAAGATGCGAAAATACCTGTAGATATTAAAAAAACATAATTTCAAAAATGTGATTTTTTTGTCATTTTTTTGTTTCAAGGAGCCGTGCACCCCTTAAAGGGGTACTTCGCCGATTTTTGAGCTACCTCAACTAACTATATTTTCTGACTCCCAGGCCTTTACCCTTTCTGGAATGCTATTTAATATCGTGAAATTCATAATATTTATTGTGAAATCGGCAAATGAAAATGATGCAAAAACAGACATTCAAATATACCCGCCCTTTTCAGGGCCGTGACGTCAGTGGAAGTTCAGCTTGCCAGTCGGGCGAGCAGTCTAAAAAATAGAATATGCCAATTATTTGTTCCGTGCTGGAGCGCGGGGACTGGAGCGAGCTTCCAAGGCATTCATTTGACACCATGAAACTGCTTCAAATCAGTTGGGAACAAATTCTACAGTCCAAAGAGTGAACCCCTGCACTTCCAATGACATCACTTTTTCGTTGTTGCCAGTAGAGACTTTCAGTTTGAAAAACACGGTGAGGACCAAAATTGTAAATTCAATAACTTCGTGAAAAAAAAATTATTTTGACCTAATATTTGGGATACTATTTTGGCGATGTTGTTTGGCGAGTTTAGCAAAATTTCAAGCAAATCGGGGACCATGAAGAAATCGGCGGAGTACCGCTTTAAACGGGTCGTATGTACTCCTTGCTTTGAACAAAAAAGGGACTGGGAGGCATGCCTCCCCACGACAATGTTTGCATTGCGCACCGTGCCGCACGAGGCTACAGGGTTTAGCTGTGCAAAACTAGTGTTGGAACCTTTACTACATTCCCCCCTACGTATGCTCCGGGAATCTTGGGAGAATCAGGGAGAAGACCCCACCGTGGTGGAGTACGTACTGAAACTGCGGAAAAGGACAAATGGACCAACAGAGGAGCAGAAGGGTTGGAAAGTCATTCCGCCGACGAGCGCGCTGCCCATGTGCAAGCGGAAACCATGAGGCACATGGAGCATAAGCACGAGATTGCCATGTTGAAACTCTAACTCGAGAGCGAGGGAAAAATTGCAGCAATGTGTGGGCTGAGTGCCGGTGGCACAGCTATCGCGGCGCCCGGGATGGGCAGGTTGGACCCTGTTTCGCGATGCGCAAAACTTGTAAAAATCAGAAACTGCCACCCGACGCGGAAGTTACGGTTTGGTTCGACGAAGTTGAAAAGATGTTTGCAGCCGCTACGCAAGGTATGTTCATCATTCGATTCAAGATGAGATTCTTGGCATTCTCAGTCACCTGACGCTGATGGTGATAAAGGAAGATACGAAGGACTTTGAGTGCTTTGCATTAATGGATGATAAAACGAAAGACATAATCAAAATCGAGCAAGGTCTATTGTAGTCAGGTACTAGAGGGTGGAGCCGTTTTTGAGGGGTTTCTTGGATTTCACAACGTGGAGCAATTGGACGCGAGATCTCTTTTACCCTGCACGCAGGAAACATTAAATCGGCGTGGAATTAACTCCCAAGAGTGTGTTGCGCAAGCCTACGACGGTGCCCATGTCGCGAGTGGAAACTCAAGGGGAGTCCAGGCATTGTTCAGGGAAGAAGTGCTGCAGGTGGTCTACGTGCATTGCATGAACCATCGCCTAAACCTTGTTATTGTAGATGTGTGCAAGGCGGGTTACCAGCAAGGGATTTTTTCCCTCTCTTGGAATGTTTGTACACGTTCATGAGTGAATCTGCAATGCACTCCTTGTTTCTGGAGGTCCAAAAACGTCTTGGTTTGTCCATTGTTGAATTGCAGCGTCTCAGTGACACGCGAAGGACTTGCCAAGTCGCAGGCTGCGCAGCAGTAATGAAAAGCTTTCCTGCTATTCTCGTATATCTCGCTGAAATCATTGCGACGAAGAGCAAGCGATCAATTGAGACTGGGAGTCTTTTTGAGCAGCTCAACATCTCGTTTCTTTTTCACTTATCTCTCTTCACCCGAGTTCTTAGCCGCCTAAAGATCCTTCGGACTTCCTCCAAAGGCAAAGACTGCGATCTCGTTCGAGCATGCATCATGGAGCGCGCTGCAATTGACGAGCTTTCTGAAATAAGAAATTCAGAAGATGCATTTGATTCTGCGTGGATGGAGGGCTACAAGATCGCTGAAGAAAACGGCATGCCATCAAAACAAGCACAAAGAGTGACATGTCTACCTTCCCATTTAGAGCAGTATGTGCTGACTGAAGGAAGGCTGATTGAAGATGTCACTTGCTATACAAAAGAGGAATTTAGAGTAAAAGTGTTTCTTCCTGTTGTTGACCACATTGTGGTTGAGCTAACAATGAAGTTAACTAAAAACAGTGACGTCGTCAGTGGAGCGAGTGCCTTTCACCCACGAAGCGAGAAGTTTCTTGATATATCTTACTCGAGCCTTTTGCAGATTACTATTCACGTGACACTGAGAGTGTTGAAGTAGAATGCAAGCTGATTGCAAATGTTCTTAAGCACGTTGAAGCCGAAAGAAAATACGAGGTGAACACGCTGCTGCAATTTGTCACAGTTTTCAGAGAGTTCAAGATCGCCTTCCACAACCTACACAAGTTTTGTTATCGCTGTCACAATACCAGCATCGTCAGCAATTTGCAAGCACATTTTTCAAAATCTTAGTTTTCAATGTCAATGTCAACGTTTTTTTGTTTGTAGATTGCTAATTCTGGTCATGATTCACTTGAATCGTTGTACCCACAGGACTGTGTGCTTCGCGTTTTGTATGTGTATGCTACATGTTCTTGTATCTATCTTCGTGTTCTTCCTCCCAGATGGGCATGCAGCAAGGCCACCCTACCACATGGCGCCCAACGTGGGGCCCGAACCCACGACCCCAAGATTAAGAGTCTCGTGCTCTGCCGACTGAGCTAGCCGGGCATGTGCTAGGGTGGCCTTGATGCATGCCCATCCGGGAGGAACAACACGAAGCCGGGGTTTGCATAACGAGAAACTACATTTATTAGAGTAACAGGATTGGATTGACAAGTGCTGATTGTTGGGCAAGTTGGTATGGTACGTTAGAAAACATGATTGCGCTTTGAAGAAGGAGACATAGGAAGGACAGACACCACAGAGCGCTCTGTGGTGTCTGTCCTTCCTATGTCCCCGTCTTCAAAGCGCAATCATGTTGTCTAAGGATTGGGTTGTTAGTATAAGTGTAAAACATTGCCGGAGTGTTGGAACTGCACGCCTCCGTGACCACGATCCGTCCTTTTCCTTTCTGTGGGCGTGTGCCCTCTTTTATAGGCTTCTGTGCCTGTCCTATACGTGCGCTACTGCGCGCCTCGGCCCTTGTCCAGTTTGGGCATTCGGCAGCGGCCTCTGGCCCTGGTGGGAGACTCTTGCTCCCACAAGTGAAAGCTATGGACTATAGAAATTGAATAAGTGGGGAAAAGGGACAGTTGAAACTTCTCTATTACACTTTTTACAGCTCCACCTCGCGCGGCCGTGGGGTAGGTTGGTAGAATAGGATGGGATGAATGCGAGCTTCCCATCGACTACCACCGGGAGTTTATTGATATTAAGGTATCAACGTCTATTGAAACAACACTTGTGTGCAACTTTTGTCGTGGGACAAATTAGTATCGCCAATGGCAATGGCACCAACGCCAGATCCAGCTGCAGAAATAATAATTGATACAAGCCCATTTTTTTTTTTATCTACCATACCTTTACACCCGGATATTATTTATTTGTAATGGAAAACTCTATGAAATTAAACTCAGAAATATTCGAAGAATGGGGAATGAAGCAAAATAAAAAATAACTCCGATACTCTGAATTCTCGGCAAAAAAATAGATTCTGAAAAAAACCCTCCGAATCTAACGAAACAAACTCCGAAAACACGGAATCCTACATATAGTACACCCCAAAACTTCAGTTTGATTTAATCGACGGGACCAACTTTCACGAGCGGCTTAATAGCAGGGTAGTAAAACTTATTAAAATAGATAATGTATGTGGTACCGACAACAAAATATGAAAATAAAAAATAGAGAGTGAGTTGTGAGTCAGCGCTCCGTGAGTGTCTTGTGTGCTGCGAATGTGTCATTAAGTGTGATTGTTTTTTGTGGCCTGTGGTGACGTCTGTTTGTGTGGATCCCCTAATTGCGCTGTTATTTTTAACCAACTCCCCCAAGGCATCGTTTTGTCCAAAAAATAATTGTTTTTTCTTTTTTTTTTTTTTACCCTGCTGCAAAACAAGTATTTTTAAATTTTTTTCTGTAGTCTTCGATACATACTTCAACTGCCTAGTAAGTTATATCACTACATGACACCGTTATCAAGCCTCTCATAAAAGTTAGGGCCATCAGTTCAACACAGTGCTGTGCCGAACACTCAACAAAAGTATTTAGGAGGGCACGGTACCTCTATTTATTCATCCGTTTCAGACACCAGATGGCGTGCGGTTCGTATTACGTGGTTGAACACGCGACTTCTAGATGGCTCCAGTATCAAAGTGTGAAAAGGCCCGCGTTATGATGTACTAGAACTAGGCAGTGTCTCGTCCACGCCGAGAAGCAACGGAGAGAAGAGGTCGGTGGAGAGATGACGGCGCGTACGGACGGCAGGGGGCGCTGCGGGTAAAAGGCGTGCTCCTTCCCGCTCACATTGTCGTGTTGTCGTACTGCTTGTGCTTGTGTGGCTTGCGTCATCGCTTTATTTTGCTGCAGTGTTTTTGTTTTATCATTGAGTGAACTTGATCGCGGTCGGTGCCGTTAAGTGGCATGTAGACAATGCGTGCAATGACGGACGGACCGCAGGACAAAAGAGACAGGACATGTGTTGTGCCGGGGTGTAACAGTGGCTATTGGTCCTGCAAAGAAGCCCGTTACCTTTTTCGTGCCCCTCTCGAGTTCGATCGGCGTGAGACATGATCCTGCAGCATTAAAAGGGGTGACAGGAAGACTCTGCTTCATGTAATGCAGGCTCTGCCACAAGCCTCTGGTGCAAGTGCCCCCCCCCCAAGCTAATGACAGTCGTGCTCTACATTTTTTTTCAGACTTTCCGCACTTGCTAAAGAATCTGCTAAATCGGTTTTTAGACACTGGCTTTGACACACCAAAGGGTCCTGTTCATGCTGACTGCATTAGAAAGGCTTGGAGAAGTGACTGTAAAAATGTGACGTTGAAGGTTATGGCCTCACATCAGCAAAGTATGTCTCTTTTCAAACGGCTTTGAAGAGAAAAGAGTTGGCCCAGCACTTCGTCTCTTCAGTGAGGAGGTGCTAAAAGGCCCCTTTTTTACCGCAAGGAAATTGAAAGGTCTAGTGACCCAGTGCAAGAGACTGAGTCATTTATCCTGAAGATGTCGAAGCTCATCAAGAGCATGACCTCATGCTGGGGATGTAGAGGTACAGAAAGTCATAGGCGCCGACTACGAAAAAAAAAAAGGGGGGGGAAGGGGGGGGGGGGGGGGGGGGGGCCTGGGGCTCTGGGGCCCTCCCCGCCCTCCTCCCTCTCTCTCTCTCGAGCTTTTCGGAAAACCAAGTACCATCGCCTCCGGAACCTCTAGGTGCTCCTTTTGAATCTCATCTGTGCGCCCTTGTGCCCACACATATCAATAGCTGAAACACACTGGACAAATAAAAATTTATCCACGCACCAGCTCTGGTAACTAAGTGACCAGAGCTGACAGAACTAGTGAGTGGATAAATTTTTTCTATTTGCGCAGTCCCATTCGAAGACGCTATTAGCATTAGCAGAAACAATAAAGGCTAGTGCTGGAAATTCCTTTGAAAGCCAATGGAAGTAGGTAGTTGTGAATCATGACAGTGGCACCCTTAGCTGACCTTACAGCCTATGGAAGTACATGACATAAAACGTTTTGTAAGCCCCATTGTTTTCCAAAACACTGAAACAATTCATTATGAAACACGGAATTCACCAATCCCAACTGCAGGTATAGGGGCCCATTGTTAACCTGGCTGTCGCATTTTGTTGCGGACCGAAGTCAGCAGGTGGTGTACGCAGGCGCACGTTCGGATGAACGGAACATCACATTGGGCATATCGCAGGGTTCGGTCCTCGGACCGACCCTGTTCCTTGTGTACAATAACAATATGCCGCAGAGCGACAGACTTCTGGTGGTACAGTACGCCAATGACATCTCAGTCTTGTTGTCTGTGCTCGACACAAGGAGCTGCCAGCACCTCCAGGACTATCTCGAGGAAGTGGAGCCCTGGGTAGCTAGCCCCAACAAGAGCACTGCGATCTGCTTCAGTGCCAGGAAGAGTGTGACCCCACCGGAGTACACACTCATGGGAGCAAGCTTGGTGCCCTGCAAGTCGTTCTCCATCCTTGGCATGATGTTCACTCCTACAATGGATTTTTCTGTTCATGTCGCCTGTGTGGTTGCCAATGCTCAACGTATGCTGGGCTTCGTTGCACGGGCGACGAGGCCCTGTGAGCCGGCTTCACTGCATACATTGTACACGGCGATGGTGCTCCCATCTCTAGAGTACTGTCGCTCCGTCTGGTCACCAATTCAGCAGCATTTGAACGAGCGGATTGAAAGCATGCAGCGAAGGGCATCCAGGACAATATGCTCCAGGACACTTGGGCATGTCTCTGGGCTGGTGACCACAGAATGCACACGCACTGGCACGCACAGTTGCATTCCTCAGCATGAGCACCTAGCTCTTACCAGTGCTTTGGCGCCACTCTGGTTCCCACCGTTTGTTTATATGTTAGAATTAGCACACATTGTCAGCACAAGCTACTACAAAGACTGTCTTCACCTTGAAACAGAGGCCCATCGAGGCACCCTACTCAAAAGCGGGATGCCTGCATCATTGCATGTGTCAGGGTGGAGCCATATTATGTAGAGTCACAAAGCAGATACCGAAATCGAGCAGCAAGATGTCACCACTCAAGAGAGATGCGTGTGTATCGGGACGCTACTCAAAGGCTTTGCTATTTACCAACTGATCGCGCTCGATCTGTGTGTGGGCGGTTTTAAATTTCACTGGTCTGGGCATAGGCTTTGTTACTTTGGAGTTGTATAAGAACTGTAGCATGATATTTCTGAAAAGTAAAATAAAAATATTGGTCCCCTTTTTACAACGCTCGCCTCTATAGCTTAAGTTTTTATCTCAAGTGACGTAGAGTACCGCCCTTTAAAAATCATACTTTGCGGCAAGGAATTGAGAGTCAGGTTAGCATTTTATTTTGGTCAGTACTACATGCTGAATGAAGACCTCGAGCGGCAACAGAGATATGTGTTGCTCCCCAAAGTGTGTCCAAGGTGCAGTGACAATTGCAAATCGTACCAAAGGCGCGCGATCGTCGGTTGGTAAAATATGTGCGTCACATTCACTTTTTCAGTCCAATAATTTTTGCTAATGTCTTTTATCTATGTCAACAAATGACATGCTCGAGTCTATTGATAACCTTAGGTGGACTGAACCTACGGAGTGTGCGGGATTTAAATAATTTACGAGTATTTAGGCTTGTGCAGACGTCAATCACTTATAATTTATGGAGAAATTTCACGCTGCTTATTTAAATATATTTTTTTTAAATAAACATCACATTCTTTATCTTTAGCATTCAGTCCCCACCGCTAGCGTCACATTCACGTGGAGTTTCAGCTTTTTGTGATATACTAGTTTGAGTTAAATTTTTGCAATCAGACCCTGTACTTCACCGGCCAAAAGTTAACACTGATATCAGTTAGAAGCGCAGAAGATATCCTCTGCTCCCGCACTATATGTGCAGTGACATTTTTACTTTTTCTACTTCCACATGCAGACATCGTCCAACAAACGTTTTCATGCTCCCTAACAGTTGCTCCTAAAAAAATATGTTTCGAAGATGAAGTAAATAAATATTGTTGCCTTCTGATGGTTTGGCATATATATAGTGACTTCATTGTTCGGATGTTAACTATTTAGCATTTTGATTATTCAGCATTTCAACGTTTGACATTTTAATAATACCAAGTTTTAAACTCTGCATATCACCTCTATTCACAGAAAAACATCCTTTTCATGACACACCTCATTATACCGAGTCATTACCCACCACACTTTTTGGGAAATATAACAATTTCTCAAAGAACAGGGAGCTACCGCCCTCCATTACAAATATCCAAACTATGGAGCTCACGACCCGATCCTCTCAGAGTCAGATTGTGGTGACGATGGACCGTACGAAGGTCAGAGGATATCCGTGACAAGAGTAGGAGAGAAAGAAAGAGCATTTTGTTCATGTTCCATCCCCAATTTCCGCGACCCCATCGCCGAAGGACGTTTGTGTGAAAGATAATGAAAGATCTTTGAAAGCACAACTTCTTTTATTCTCTTTATTATCTGTTTTTCCGTCCACCGTGCTGCCCATGAACATATGAACCACCAGCTACTAAAAGGAAAAAAAGAAATCAGTACGCACTCATAGACAGAACGCATCCATCGATAGAAATGAATCATGCGCTTGTTCTGCCAGTCTCTAGTTATGCTTCTGTTTAAATCCACAAAAGACGAAGATAATCAGTGCATACACCTCTCCTCCTCCTCCTCCTCCCCAAAAAAATACAAAAAGAAAGACAGGTTTTGGAGGCCCGCACTTGCCCAAACGATGACCTTGGAAGGGTATGCAATTGTAGCACGTTTGTCCTGTGGCAGGTCCCGTTTCAAATGCCACGGTCTGTTTCCCTCAAGTACCAAAGTCTCTGTCGTATCTTCCCCAAGTATAAACTCTGCAGTGATTCTGAGTCATTTCAATGCGTTTCAACGTTGCAAAACTGTTAGACGAATATTTGCACACAAGTATACACTGTTTACCATTTTCTTGAACCAGCTAAGACTAGGTGGAGAACAAGAAGAACCGCAAGTGGAAGGAAGAGGAAAAGAAAAAAAAAAATGTGTCATCTCAATTTTAGCACTGTAGGTAGTTCTGCAAACAGTATACACTGTTCGCAGAACTATCTGTAGTGCTAAAATTCAAAAGCACTCTGTTGGATTCGGAAACTCTTGTAGGCTCAGCCTCATGGTTATAATATTCTTATTCGCTCGGTGAGCTCCACAAAACATATAAGTATTAGAATGGACTTTCCAGAGAATGATATTAGTTGTCGGGGTCCCAGGCAACCAGGCAGGTCACAATTATTAATTGATTAAATATTTTAGTTTATAATTGTAATTGTATCATCAACTGTCAACTGCACGCCATTTCCTCATCACTTCTTCTACGAACAGTGCTGCTGTATCCGTAGCACATGTAGACAGAAACGGTTGAGACTGTGCTCAAATAATAACTGCTTTTGGCAGGTACTGCGCAGCAATTACAAAAAATGCTTTTAACATAAACACGCTGATCCACGTATGCATTCACAAGAGGGAATACATTGCTCTGCCAACTTCGTTTAAATGGGCATGAAAGCGCGTAACCCTCACTTGGTTGAAGTTCTACTTAGAGGTGAAGTTTTTACCGCAAAAATTCGTGAACTATTTTCTTTTTGTTCCACTACAAGACTCGGTTCACTTCAAAATAAATTTTTTCGTGTCGCCTCTACAGCGCTTCTACGTCGGTACTTTTGCGTTGGAGGACATCACATACTGTGCGCACACACAAGAAAATGAGACGTCGTTTCCCCATAACTTGGCAAACGGAGAAAGCTAAAACTCCCGTCAGCCAATGAGAGCCTTGGAGCGAGGCACGTGACAACGTATGGTGCTGGGTACTGCTCCTAAAAATAGCTGTCACATGCTTTGCTCCTCGACTGTGATTCACTCACAGCATCTCTGACCTTTGAAGTTTGCAAGGTTACGGGGAACGGAGTATAAATAAAACGGACAGGAAACGAGCTGCCAGCATATGCTATTCAAACTTCCAACAAAAAGGATTATAGTTTCTTCCCAAGCCGAACAACAATTATCGTGCATCTTTAGAGCTGCGAAGCTCTTAGTCACGCATACTCAATAAGATTATTTTTCTCGCGTGTTAGTGATTTTTACAATGCCCTGCAAGCAAAAAAAAGAAAAAAAAAGAAAAAAAACGTGCATTTTTTTTTTAAAATGGTGAGGTCACTCCGAAGGAGCACCAATAATCTGTGAGCACCGGAAATGAAGGATTCGCTAACATCCGTCAGGAACGCAAACGGTAAATCGTCATGCAAACATATTCGCACAAGCTGCAAATATTTATTTGGCTAAGCAGGTAGAATATACTTGCAACATGTTATTTTTATAGAGCACAAGATACCATTTCTCGGTTCTTCAAGACAATTTCCCTAGTACTGAACGGTCGCGCTACGAGCAGCGGCACGGATCTGCGTGGGCGAGGGCAAAAAGCTGTGCCCTCGCCGACGGAGCTACGTTGCTAAGAATAAACAGCGCACAAAACGTTGGAGGAAGAGGAAGCGGCTACGTTGTGTCGTCTGCTGCTGTACCACCAAGAGGAGAGCAATAGCTCAGCATGTTCCACAGATACATGTTGCGGTATAGCTCTGTATGTCTGTCCTGGAAGAAGATAAGAAGAAAGAGGCTCTGTGACCCACTCCTAAGCTAGCAAGAACAAACAGAAGTACACTCGTTTGGACTGAAAGGATTCCAAGATAGTAGTGACCAGACATTGGAAAAGCTTGTCACAGAACTTGGTTTCTGAAATGGCAGAAATCACTTGCTCACCACTGGGACAACGAAATCATCACTATTTATTGTGTCAGGTGTATTTGTTCTCATGAAGAAAAATCTGAACACATCCTTCTCCCCAACAGCCTATGTCGAATAACAAACACCTTTTTAAACATGTTGCACAAATAACTCATGAATTAAACGAAGTCAAACTGCATTTGCGATCAGATCTTGATGTCTATACCAACTACCTTCATATTTCTTTAGGGCTTCATTGAACCATAACTTCAACAATAATTAATGCAACACCATGGCTCGGTCTCACCAGAAACCTTCATGTGCGAAGCTTCTACAGACGGTCGTTTATGAGTGTACTCAACTTGGGACTTCTAGCGAGCCTGCTTTCGATCCATGACGCCAGAGGCGAACGCAATACTTTCGAGCGGCACAAATTCGAACGGACCAAACGCCAAGTGCAGCTTCGTTAAACTGACCCGCACCCGCTCTTACCGGCGTGAAAGAAACTCGCGTATCAATACAAAAAAAATGTGTGCACCAAGCTATACAGCAAAACTGCTTGATCTCTCGTCCTTGCTAGTCCTTGCGGAGAGACCGCCATCTAGCTGGAGGAGAACAAAATGCAACACATAAAATATAGTTGAAAACTTGCTTTCTCAAGGGGGGACACAGTGCAAGAAACGGCAATTTTCGCCTAAAAAACCCGTTCTGGGATTTTATTTTTATCGGAAGCCTTTACTAATGAAGAATCTATATGCAAACTTTAATTGACATCTCTGCCATAGAAGAGCAAGAACTCACATTTATTGACGTGCCGGAGATGCCCGCACGCCGCTCCGGGAAAAGGGAAAGCCACAGAAAAAAATGTTTCTAAATTGGCGCCCACGGGACACAGCATCGGTTAAGGCTGCGGTACCACGGCGGCCATCTTGAACAAGACATTAGTTGAACCACCAGGGCAGCGTTGGCTGTCCGTGCGAGCAAATGCTGCAAAACCTGCGCGCCAATTTCGAAACCCCTTTTTCCCGTCGCTTACGACCTTGAGTTTCCTTCTCCACTCTTACGCCCCTCCTTTCACATGTTCACCCTCTGGCGCGTCGCACCCACGTTCATTGTTGAGAGGACAATGTACCAGATAATCCCCAACTGGAGGCCCCCTGCCCCAAATTGTCCGGCTGCCAAGTGATTTGAGCAAGATGGGGTCTTGAAGCGGTATGGAAAAGTGGGACCGTCAACTTTGAACTATGCTTTTTCGATACTGCATAAGTTGTGTATGGGGCTGGCAAAGGCACGGGCGCGAGGATGTAACTGTATACAATGCTTGGGTTGCAGGAGCACTTGCGCGTAGAAATGGTAGAAAGCGCTTTCTGAAATCACACGCCTACATTCCCCAGCGTTGCAATCCTACGAGTAAAAAAGAGTGCACCTTCGACAGTGCGTCAACGTCTCATGAGTTCATGAGCGCAACAGTATACATCTGAGCGCGCCCTGGATGCCGGCCGTACGAAAGACACACCTCACGCTCCCTGTCACCACTGCATCTGCTTCCACGCGCTGCCGATTGGCGGTTCTTTCAGTATTTTGTTTCGTCGGTCTTTTGAAAATACTAAAACTAATATTTTCTCAGACCAAGCTCGTCGTACGTCTAGACTACAGTTGTGTAAACACATTGTGATGTAATTTGAGATATGCAGTGATGTGATTGGCCTAAGCCGTTTTGGAGCACCTTTCGGAGCAGCCAAAACAGTGTTTTGGAACAGCAAAAGTGACCTTTGGAGCAAAAATGGCTTCTGGAGCAGACATTCTTCGAAAAAATAAAAATGATTGCTTTAAGTGTTGGACAGACGAAAAACACTTTGCTCGCCGCAATCAACAAATTATAGTCAAGTTAGACCCCCTGGGAGTCTTTCAACATGTAACTGAAATGCCTTTGACATGACACATTTTGCAATGCTTCAGTTAAATTATACATATATGTACGCACTATAGTTAAATAAGAACCAAACTGCACATATTAAAATTTATTTCAAAACGACCAGCTTAGTAGTAAATAGCACAGTATTAGGTAGACTAGTTATATAATAAATGGAAGAAGTCTCCAACTGATTAAACCCGTACCTACTGCAATGCAATGCAAAATTGTCGCGCGAGCGGAGAGGGCTGTTCGATCGAAACCATGCCATACAGTAAATATTTTAACACCCAAAATCGTGTTAAAAGGGTGTTTTTTTTAACCAACACCCTCCCTACACCCTTCCTACACCCTTTTTACACAATTTTGAGTATTGGTGGGTGTAACAGGGGAGTACGAGAAGGCTTACACCCTACATACACCCCTCTTACACCCCTATCACACCCACAATTTGAAATATGCTCAGGAAATCGTGTTAGAAGGGTGTAGGCACTCGTCGCAACACCCCCGTTCATAACGTGTAGGAAGGGTGTGATGGACTTATATGATTTCAAAGAGTCGGAGTTAATCACGTTGAAGAAACCCTTGTCTACGAGAGGAACCGGTAAGGACATCGTGACATTGATTGATCGTCATCGCGGTATAGCAGCATGTGCCCCAAATCGAGGAGCTAGCTATGAAATGAGTCGGAAAAAAAAATGTCGCCTGCATTAGCAAGCTCGAATTTTTATCTAATATGTGCTTTAAGAGGTGGATTTTATACTTTGTGCAATACCAAGACGTAGCTCAAATTGCTTGGAATTATGTAGCGATGCATCGGTGTGGGCGTCCCGTCAAAACTTCAGGACATCAACGAGAACGTGCAAGAATGCGCGTCACATTAATCTTACACAAATCCGCTTTCCCCTCTGTTCGGTCAATATCATTGTCATCGGCGCCGTTTTCCTTCACGCCAGAGGAGAGGCCATTTATTCCTACCGGTTTTTGCCCGAAAACCCGGCGCAAATGACAATGAGCAGTGCTCTATGCTTCCGTCCCCGGTCAAGTGGTTAACGGACGTCCACAAACTTTTCATTCACACGGTGTGAGACGGGTGTAATGTTGATACAGTCGATTACACCCATGATTTTATAACCGTTCATGTTTATTGCTTTGATGAAACGGTTGCTGGTGTACGGCGGTACCAACATCGAATATAATTAATCGCCACACAAAGGCGTGTATGATTAGGAAGTGCTAGAGAATGTTTTTTGCAACTCCGATCGAACTCTTCGTCCGAGAGGAGCCGAAAATTATGTGTCGCGCGTGCATCAGTTTTATCAGTTCAACTTCGATTTAAAAAAATCACCTCTGCTCGCAAAAGGTGACCGAAGACGTGTAAATATACAGCCCAGGCAACACAACGTATGTCGCCGATACTGGATCTATTCGAAAAGATTGTGCCCACACCATTTTGGTTTAGCCAATATTTAACGAATGGGATGAGTCGCGCCAACGATATCCTGACATAACGTATGCGACGCCGTTTTTAGTTGAGTGTTGAGACTATCCTGCGTGAATCGGCTATGCTGGAGAGGTATTTCTATTTCTTTGCCGCCTAAAATACGACGTTAAAAATAAAAAGATTAGCCAAAACGGAATCTGCTTGCTTTTAGCCCGAGAAGTCTTTCTCGGGCAAAAAACGAGCAAATTCCGCTTTCCTTAATCTTTTTATTCATTTTCTTTTTAACTGCGCTGAAGCTTGGAACAAACAGTGGCGCCTTTTTTAGGGTAGCACAAACTCACCTGACTGAACCAATAAATACACTTATAAAACACATAAAGAAAAAAAAGGAAAGTGAAAGAAGGAATTCAAACGCATAAACAAGACGACGATCAACGAGTTCTACCCAGAAAGCATAAGCCACTCCCCGGCTCCACACTTTTCGAAAGGGAACCGCCACTCGAACAACAAGAACTTCAAGGTCCCACATACAAGGAGACCCTCCCTGTGCAGCCCAGGAGGCAGCAGAGGGAGATTAGCAGCTTTGTCCACCCCCCTTTGACCTCTTCTTCTGATAAGCCTCCCCACTTTCTTTTGTGTCCGTGTGGCTGTGAGCGAGTGCGAAGGCCGCTTCTAGTGAATCAGAGGTGTGGAGCGAAACACGTGACTGCTCTCCGTAGGACAAAAATGCTTGGACGAACATTTGTCACGCGACTCGCTCTGACACGCTGATGGCTTACTGGGGTCATAGCCTTCGCCGTTTGCCAGTTTATGGTGAGTTGTAGGGACCACGTAAATCCGGTTTCCAAAAAGCGTCCATCAGTGTTCTCTTTTTCGTGCAAGCAGGTCCTGACGAGTTCCATTTGAAAAACCAAATCGTCGTGAACGGCCGGAATACATCTATGCCAACTTTTTCATCTATTGGCCATTTATTTCGTCGAAGTCTATGGAATTATTGTGCTGTGTTTGTTGGTCGAGTTTCGACAAAGAGCTGCTCATCGGCGGACGCGAGACTTCCGTTGAATGTGATCGACCGCCTTCATCCTCGACATTGTGTTTGCGGTGTTTCGTGCTGCCCGAATCGGATTGTGCATCTATCACGACAGAGAGCTGCTCATCGGTGACCGCGAGGCTTCCGTTGAATGTGAGGACCGCCTTCATCCCCGGCATTGTGTTTGCGAATTGTTCTGTGCTGCCCGAATCGGATTATGCATCTATCACGGATTACATGAGATCGCTCTCTTATTTGTAAGTACTTTGCAAGCATGCTTAAAAACATGAATTGCCGCTTGTGCCCCAAGTAACTTCCGGTCGTTCCGTTTTTCCAAGCCTGTCGAGTTTTGCTTACGTCACCAGTGATGTCGCAAGCAGGGTTCTCCCCAGGAATTTCTGAGAGGTGGACATTACCGGGGGGGGGTAGAAAGTAACACCCCTTTTTAGGGTGTTAGACATTAATCACACCCCTTTTTAGGGTATTATACAGCACACCCATGACTAAGGGTGTTAGAAAAATCACACCTTTATTCTAGGGTGAGAATATCACACCCCTTTTTTAGGGTGTCCGAAAATCACACCCCTTTCTTAAGGTGCTAAGACTTACACCCATTTCCTAGGATGTTCTGTTACACGAATAAGGGTGCTCCCCATAGGACAAGCCATTTACACCAATAAGGGTGTTAAAATTTTAAGTGTGAGCGAGTGCTTCAGCTCACAAAGCAACTCCCGCCGCACAAAAACATAATTTTGTTTCAAAGTCTGACGGCATGGCTGGTACCCAGCACGCTAGCCTCGGGGCGTCTGCACACGAACACGTCTATCGCTGAATTTTTTCAAAAAAGAGGCGAGACAACAAGAGCGCCAAACGAGAGACGGCGGGAATAACCACGCAAGACCGGATGAACGATCGATGCAGGGTACTTTGTGTCGGGCGGCCGCTTGCGCCACATAGCTCATGCGTGCTCATTTACGGTACTCAGTTTCATTTCGGTTTTGAAAGGCGACCAAAATTGGTCCTTTGGCGCAGTCTTGGCGCAGATTACTAATATTTTGGCAAAATGTAGCAGGATGTAGCAGGGTTAGCCCCTTGGCGCAGTTTGGCGCAATTGGCGCAGCAATCACATCACTGGATATGGGACGGAGTGTCTACATTCTTATTTCGTGTGTAATGCCGGCATAATATTCCTTTGCTGCGAGAGGGTCAAAAGAATGGTAGGATCCGCAGCAAAAACTATTTTAGAGACCGAATTATAATCTAACACCAGTAAGAACATAAAAAAAAAACACATGGGGACAATAAAAGATAGCTACAACAGGATCGTGCGCGGGGCACAAACAATATTCGGAGTGACGTTGAGGGAACGCGACAACCCAGATCTTTTCTGATGGCAGCCGTAAAAGGAAGCGAGGTAAACGTTGATCTGGTGCCTCGTTTTCATCGGCTTTGCACGGAAACTAGACAACTACCGACTATCTTGTCAGTGGTGAACATAGTGAACATAGACTGGATGATTTTTTTTTTTTCTGTAGCTAAATGAGAGTATGAAAGTATGAGACATCCGCTGACGCTTGCGTCGGCTAACAGAACCTCTATCGCCGGTCGCGGCTGATGTCATGGGTGTATACAAATACATCAAGTCGTCTGGGCGGGAGCAGTTGAAGCGCCACACTTTTTTGGCCGGTCAGTAGAGAGTCCGCAAATTCTGACTCGAGGCTACTCTGTGCGGAGGGAGCCGCAACTGAACGCGACCAATCGGAAACCAAGAACGGCTGAAATTTCCTAATTGCCGTGAGATTTGCAAATTCGTTCTTCCCGTCGTAGTAAATTTGTCCGAATCGCCATTCGATTTACTAATCGATTATTTGGATGAAAAGATATGTTTCAAAATTCGTACGTGGCCCGCCAAATGGCAATACAATTGGCATAGGATTTCAAACCTATATAGTGTCACCCTAATTTACAAACTTGTTTCACTTAAAATTAGAGTTAACGCAAAAGCAACCCGACTGCTTTTGAACAAAAGGCTGCACTCCTCCAACGTGACGATACATCCGAGAGTGTGGCAGCTGACGCTAGTGAAGAACCAAAGCCACTGACTGGCTACCGTTTCATGGACGTGGCAGCTTTAGAAACCCTGATAGCACCACTGTTGTGTCCGAAGCGCCACGAGCAAGAGCTTGAATTGAACGAAACTGGTGTCAAAATGAGTCTCCAATTCGCGGTTTCATGCAGCGACTGTGGGGAGGTTGCGAAATCGACACACTCCGCTCCTGGAATCAGGTCGCCAGCCCGAGCTGCCTGTGCGCCTTGGTGTAGCAAGTAGAAATTGTGGCATAAATTTTACACGCCCCACCACCCATGCACTTGAAAACTTACCAAGCCGTCTCGGACAAAGTTCACCGCACCACGATGGGTGCTGCGTGCAAAGTTATGCACGAGTCCGCGCAAGCGGTAAGGACAGAAAAAGAACCAAAATACAGTGGTGCTGTCGTTGATGTGTGTGTTAGCTTTGACGGCACATGGCACAAGCGGGGCCACACCTCACACTTCGGACTCGGGGCTGTGATCGAGCTTGACTCGGGCCTTGTGCTCGACCTCTCAGTGGCAAGTAATTACTGCCATGGCTGCAGCATCAAACCCAAGAAGAGCGAAGATGGCCATGAGGAGTGAGTGGATCGAGGCTCACAAGGAGACTTGCCAAAAGTATTTCAACGGCTCCTCAAATGCCATGGAAGTTGAGACTGCTGGGACCATATTCAGCCTGTCCAAAGAACTGCACAGAATGCAGTACACTACTGTATTAAGCGATGGAGACAGTGAGGCATTCTTGCATGTCTCCAAGCTGAATCTTTACGATAAAGAGATAACCAAAGAAGACTGTGTAAACCACGTGGCTAAACAAGTCTTCTCTGGCATTGAGAGCTTAAAGAAGAAGGAGGGAGGCCTGGGATGCAAGGGCAAACTCACAAAAGCTGTGGTAAAGAAGTTAACAGCTTACTATGCCGCTACCCTCAAGGAGAACGCTCCAGACGTCAAGGGGATGCAGCGAGCTGTCTTTGCAAGCCTGTTGCACTCCTGTTCAACAGACGCCAAGCCTCAACACATCGCCTGCCCTCGTGGTGAGGATTCATGGTGCCACTACAATAGGCGCAAGGCCCTGCTCGATGCTGGCAAGCCGTCGGCTCCTCAGGCCAACTGCCCAGCGTTCAGAAAGGACATCGCCAAGGACCTGGTGCGGCTTTACAACAGGCTGGCCAAGGCGGACCTTTTGGCACGCTGTTCCAGGATGCAAATGCAGAATGCTAATGAATCATACAATGTGTTGGTGTGGAAAAGGGGCTCGAAGACTGAATTTGCGTCTCTGAAGACAGTCGAGACGGCAGCAGCATTTGCTGTTCTAGACTTTAACGCTGGCCCAAAGGGTATCGAGTGAGTTAAGAAAAAGCTGAACATAGCTCATGGTGCACACGCAAGCAAGCACGTGGAGCAGGCCACAAAACTGTGCATGTCACGAGAACGAGTAAAAGTGCTTCAGAGCTCCAAACTAGTGATAAAGAGGCGGAAGCTCGAAGCAGAGGCGGAAGCTCAAAGCAATCGTCACTGAGCAGCATTGAGTTGAAGAGGAAGGCTCTACCTATGCCCCTGGTGCTTTCTAAGAGCAGACACGCTCTTAAAATAAAAGGGGACATAGTTGACCCTCTGACTACAATTCTCTCATTTCATGCTGTTTTAGCAAACCGTGATCTTAGGAAAACTATAGTTTCCAAAATATGCAAAAAATATTTCTTATTGAAAGTCTGTCTTTCTGGACTGAAATTTTGTGAGGAAAAATACTGTGCTTCTTTTTAAAGTTTGCCTTCTTTCATGCTAAAAAAATTTAGATTTTTTAAAAATAAAAGAAATAAAAATACTTTTATTTTTGATTTTATGTTTTTTTTATGAAAAGGGTTAAACGTTGAAAAATTACTCCATAGTTATGTGCTGTGGCTATTCCTAAGGCTTTATAACACTAGATAATAAGTATTAATCTCTTCATCATAAAAGTTTCAAGCAAATACAAAGAGTGGTTCTCATGTAGGAAGTTTTTGAAAACGTCAAAAATCTACATGTATTCTCTATGGCGTTTGGAGGTACTATGTCCTCTTAGTACACAAAATACCGATTTCAAAATGTATTTATTGTATTTAAGCTACTTTTGCTGTAAACTGTCTTCAGTAGACTGCAAATACTCTTAAAAAGTAACTGAATTACATTCGAAGATACTCAACAAGTAGGCGGCAAGCTGGCAATATAAGAATAAAAAAGTCGAAAGGACTGCTCTACTTGTGATGATTTCGCTGAAAATCACATTCTGTTGTGATCTTTATGACTTTCACAAAGCAACTTAGCCACTACAATCAAAGTTTACTTTGAAATAATTCGGGATAGGCTACATACCTAGTTTGTTCAAAGAAATGTCAACACTTTCAGGAAAAGTTTTCTTGCTCAAGGCATGATGTTGCAAACACTTGGGCCCTAGTTAACAACAATGATACTCAGCCAGGCCTAGCAATTGCTGTAGATGAAACACCGGTAGTCAAACATTGGTGCCAGCAGTTGGACGTGATGGCAAGATATTTTTTGGAGGTCATCAAACAAGGGGTTGTAGAACATTTGAAGTCATTCCGACTGGGAGAACGACAGCGGATGTCCTCTTCAATGAGATCTCCAAAGCCACCCAAGAACTTAAATAGAAAAAAAAAATCATTATTTGTTTTTTAAGTGATGGGCCAAATATAATGAAGAATCTCAAGCGGAAGATGCAAGAAGTGAACCCAGGTATCACAGACGTGGGTGAATGTCTCTTCACAAGGTTCATCTGGCACCTGATGGCCCCAATCTACAAAAAAGCTGGTGCGGACTAGCTGAACGTCCGAATACCCGTCAACCTCGGACTGGACACTCAGCTCACAAATCTCGCCTTCTTACTGCACCAAGCTGAAAGACAGAAGCTGAACACAAAACGTGGATCTGGTGCTTCAAGGAAATTTTTCGCTCAGCCTACAGCGAGTGTAGATGTACATGGACAGACCTTCACCTTCCAACGGTGTCACTCCGGAGCTACTACAGAGAAGCCATTACCGCCCTCATGTTTACAGAAGCGAGCAAAGAGGAATGGGGTGGAAATGTGCAGACATTGCTCGCCATGTTGAGCATGTTCAGTGAACGTCTAAAGAAAGTGAGAATCATGCCGACTGGCATGGTGACGTCAAAGGGACTGGATGGGACGCAGTCCTTTACCAAAACGATGGACTCTAAGTCACTAGGTGTCATGCCGCAGCATCGACAATTCTGTTGTGGGGCAGCCTGGCATCCCTTCATGAAAGGTGCCCTTGCACAGTCGCTTGGCCCCCTAACTCAAGCGTGCATGCTCACCATGGCAAAAGATGACAAATACGCCAACAAGCCGGAAACAGCTGTGAGGCACACATTTAGTTATGTGCCAGACATCAAACAAATCTCTCATGTCATGAAAGAAAGCAACGCTATGCAAGGGAGGGGGATCATCACGCGACTCGCGAACCTCACCATGCTGATAGGGGGGATGCGAACAAAGAAGTGTGAGTTTCCCCATGGCTGCATGGATGTTTTTGTTGACAAAAAAGACTATCAGTAAGAGCGAGGCAGAGGTCCTGGAGTTCGACGAAGAAGCAGCGGTCAAGTATGACTTCTTCGGAAAGGGAGTTTTCGCTGGGTACAAACTGCTCTCAGAGTCAGGGCCCCTCTACACCCTGAACGTCCCCATCCGCCACTTCTTAGCACAGGTGATGTTTCATGCGTGCTTTGGTACCTACCTAGAGGACTTTGGTGTTCTGAGGTTCATGGACGGACCAGGGTGACTGGGCAACTCGGAGGGAGATCAACTCAACTTTCACTTTCTAGAGGAACACTGCACATCAGGGTCCAAACGCCTCTGCTTACAGGCTGATGACGGTCAAGTACTACTCAAAAATGGCCAGCGAACTCTCTTGAAAGAAGCCGCCATGACGACAAAAGCAACTAATGCCTGCATGCAGTTCGCAGGGCTGCGCACTCGAAAGTTCATGCCTGAGATGCGCGACACTTTGGAGAGAGACGAGGGCCGCACAACGTTCCACCACTCGGTGCCCTCTTCTGGGAAGAAAGTGTTATGTGGCGCCAGCTGCAGACACACTCCTTCCCCAGCCCTCTCGTCCTCTCCCACATCTACCCATCCCTCTACAATCCCACCTGCATTTTCTGCAGTGCCAGAGCTACTCTCTCTCATATATTATAGGAGTGTCCTTCTTTCCATCCCTCTCCCTTCCCCTCAGAGGAGCAGTGGGACGCTGCGCTACACAGCTCAGGCCCGACCACCCAATTACAGGTCGTCCGTCAGGCTGCCGAGGTCGCCGAGGCCCATGGGCTCCCGACCACCAGGTGTGGCTGACTCTCGAAAGAGCGCGGGCATAACAGCCTCCACCTCTATAAATAAATAAAGTTATTTCCATCCATCCATCCACAAGGTTCACAACTCATTTGCTTGCGGTATGACCGCCTATGAATCGACGTTTAGGAAACTGTGGTGGATGTTTATTACCTTCTCAAGAACTCTGCCGTCCAAAGCGCCTCAATGAAGAAAGAACAGCGAGCTCTCGGCTGCCAGAAAACCCGTTTTTGCGTTATTTAAGCTCGAGGTGGCTCACATTGGGGCTTGCTGTAGGACGCCTGCTTAAACAGTTCTCAGCTGTGAAGAATGTGGTGATGTCCAAATTTGAGTGTCATTTGGGACGACAACAGCATAAATGCCCGAGGAGGTCATTCTCGGAAAAAGGGTTTTATGCAAGGCTGCTTTTTATCAAGAACATCTCAGAGATTTTAACGGACTTCTTGTCTTTGTTTGAGGCAAGAGCCCTTGGTGCATATGCTCTATGATGGTGGTTCTAAATCAGAAACTGTGTGCACGCTTCATGAGGACCGAGGGAAGGAAATGGCCTCATTGCAGCTGCAGTCACCTGCAAACTGGAAGGCAAAGGTAGGGATTGGGGAGGACATGGAGGCTGCTATGTTATCCAGGACACCAGCAGAAAAGCAAGCATTCAGGTTGGGAGCAAGAGGTTTCCATGTCAAGTGCACCCAGTACCTGCTGTCACGACTGCCCTTTGACAGTGCGGTCCTCCTTAGTCTTCGCTGCCTTTATCCAGAATGCAAGAAGTCATCATTCAGCGACTTGAGACAACTGGCCACTAAACTTCCACAAGCGATCCCGTCTCGTAATGTATCTGCCCCAATGGATAAATACACCCTCCTTCAAGTTGAGCCCCTTAAAGCATGTTCATCTGAAGGCTTAATGAGGACTGGCAGGAGATTTTCGAGCTGAAAAAAGCTGGCTGCTGAACCGAATTCCCTTTTTTATGCTGAGCTGTGAAAACCATGCTCTGCATCCCTCATGGTAATGCAGACCTTGAAAGGGGATTTAGTGAAAACTGTTGACTTCTCCATGGAAGGGCTCGCTTGACGATCCAAAATGTCAACAGCATACAGCATATTGTTCCATACGCCAAATGCTTTGAAGGAGACCCCAGTCGCTTCAGTGTCACGCCCGAGATAATCAAAGCAGTATGTGGCTCATGCAAGAGGTATAGAGAACGCATTGCAGCTGAAGAAGAGCTGGTGGCAGCCAGGCAGCGACCACGGGATGCAGCCGAGGCAGGCTCAAGTGATGACGGCCAAAATGCGCTCCCGAAAGAGGTAGAGACTGCCCTGAAAATGCCCACGAATGCAGAGCTGTTCATCAGCCATGGTGCTAACTATCCAAGGACTTTCTTTGATGACTTTGAAAGTGGACAGTCATTGCTAGCCAGAAGCAAAGCCAGGCTAGGGCATTAGAAAATATGACAAAGAGAAAGGATCTAAGTAGTGATAAAATATCCGTCTTGCTTTGTGTATGTGTAAGTTATTGTTTTCTACATGGCAATGCTCACATGTCTCACCAGTAAAAAAAAAGCTTGCTGATAATTATTATTTTACACCAATGTATAGACCTTTTCCGCAAGGGCGCCGCCATCTTCCGGTCGCGGCATCGGGGGCGCCGTCTGTCGGCTTCGCGCCGACAGACGGTGCCCCCGATTATCTGGTATGCAACGGTGTGGGTATGGGCGAAACTTGGCTAGACTTGGCTGGGCACTTGATGGGACCCCACCGAGCTGGTTTGCAGGCCATCACCAGAACTTCCGGCAAACGTTTCCCGTCTCCAAGGGGACACCAGGCCAGGTGAGCTGAGCGCTCGCACATGTCGCCAAGTGCTAGTTGAATTTCTCGTCTCTTGCCGTGTTCCGAGTTTAATTTATCCCAAGAAACATTTTCGTTATGTTTTAGGTAGAGTTAACTGTTACGTTCAGTTCAGTCGACTGAACTTTCTTTCCTCCTTCGTTTTTCCTTCTGTGCTAACCGTCTGTGGCAGCGCCCCCCAAACACCTGCGACGCTGCCGAACGGAACGCGCCAAGAGCTGTTTGTTTGCCTGTTTTCTTCTCTTTTCTTTCTTTTTCTGCTTCAAGAATTAAAACAGATTGCAATGTGACTACAACTCGGCTGGTCGCTTTCTAGGCTGCCACCACATTAACCATCGTCATGTCGTCCAACGCGACTTCGGCGATGCTGAGCACTTCGACACAGACTATTGACATTGGAGGTGAGACATGCCGACTTGTTACTAATCGCTTATCATCTGTGTGAATTTTGATGAGCTGTATGATTGAATGAGGACTAGCTGCACACGGAATGTCGCCAGCGATCAAGCCTGGCTCGGGTGATGCGGCAATTAAAAATTGCAAGCAGTGCAGTCTGTCCATGCTCGTCAACTCATTCACTCATAAAATTGATAGTCAAACATTGAGTGCAATCTCTAAGATCACATGTGCTATTAAGCACACTCCCAGCTAAAGTCATTGAAATTCATGGGATTAAGTAACTCTTGAAGCCTGGTGAAAAAGATATGCAAAGGGCGTTCTTAGCTGAAGCGCACCGCCCGAAGTACGCAGAGAATATGTTTTATAACACTCTGCATGGGTGAGGAGCTGCGGACAATGGAAATGAAGCACATGGTCTGCTCGCAACATTAATTAGTCAATTGTGTTGTTTTTAGACCGCTGATGCAGCGGTATCCGGTACCCGCTGACGTGCTTCCGGCAGTGATACAGCGACACCACCGTGAACGCTCATAGGTTCTCATTTCTGCATCTTTCTACATATCTTTGACTTCATTTCAAGTTGAGTTTGGAAGTAATGTTTTAATAAAGCGCAATGCAAAAAACAAAGAAAAATGTCTCTTCCAATAGGTTTTTATTATACACGAACGTCTCGGAATTACCATCACGATGAACTCGCGCCAGCTTGTCTGCACCACGACTATTTTTTGCTGATGTGTGTTGCCCGTGTATCTTTCTCAGCTAACTCCGGTACCTTGTGTTTGTAGACAATTACCAGTACCCTCATCCGGAACGCACCGCAAAATGAGAAGATGATGTGAAAAAGTGGCCAGAGATTCGCTCGGGGAATATAGTTTCCCATTTACTGGGCACAAAAGCATGCAATCTAAGAGAGGTGAAGGCGTACAAAAGTTTAGATGCCTATAACTATGTGCTGAGTGGCTGGGTAGGGCAGCTCCTCATCCACAAAATTGACAGAGACCTGGTGCTCTTAAAAGCCTGTGTACAAGGTTCACAGTCAACAAAAAAACTGAACAACACATGGGTCTCTGCTAAAAAAGATGGTAAAGTTGTCACAGCAGGCTGCACCTGCATGGCTGGAGAGGCTAGGGTGCGTAGCAATGTTGGCACAGTGCTTTTTAAAGTTGATTTGGCGGCAACATTAGGCTTCACCGGGCATGCCTGCACGGATGAAGCTGCCAAGTGGAATGGGGGGACAAAGGAGAATGTTGCGCCCGCTGCCCTCTCCAACATTGATTTCAAGACGGAGAGAGGGGCGTCCACAAGCACAAGGAAACATGCTCCCAAGGCAAAAAAGTTTCATGCCTTCAGTGACGACCGGGGGCTACAAGAATTTTTGGCGACAGCTCCGTCCCAGGGTCTGTTCAGAACACTGGGCAAGTACACACTGTTAATGCAGTGACATGCCCATGTGTCTGCACCTGCTCAGTTTATTGTGGCTAGATCAACATTACAATTTTAATTTTAATATTCACCAATCAGAACTCAGGAAACAAAATGCAAGTTTGGACATGGTTCATGCATTGCATTAGATAGTTCACAGAAAATAATATTTTTTCTTGGAGAACAGAAATGCTTTAGATGTTTGATACGCGATTGTTCCGAAAAAGAAATGCTTTTGGCGTTTGATACATGATTGTTCCGATTTCAATAACAAGTATGTGATCTAAGAAGTATCGAAACTCGCTGCATAATAAGCTAAATCACCTTTATAACGAACGCCTCTACTACGAAAACGCCCATTTAACGAAGTAAAATAAAATCCCGGCCGATCACCTGAGCGCAACGAATTCCTGTTTAACAAAAAATGTCTAACGAAGCAATTGTACGGCCCCACAAAGCAAAAATGGCCGGTATTATGAATTTTCTAGGTGAAAAGTAATAGATTTCCCGTAAATTGTTGCTCTCAAGTGATGGGCCTTATGAATAGAAATACTGCGGCAGTGGCAACGGTGGAAACTTGCACCGTGCCACGCGTTCTCGCTTTCGAATTTAAATAATTTATTAGTGTGCAACCTTGTGTCTAGTTGGCGCTACGTGACTATGTTGCTTAGGGTGCCTTCATGCCACGGTCCTCTGCCAGGGTGGAGACCCAGGCCGCGCCACCTTTTCAACATGGGAGAGCAAATGAAACGCCATCGCTGGAAGGTACCACACCCCTCCAAAGTATGCGACGTAAGAGGTTCAAGTGGGTCGTATTCTATCGTCGATTGGAAATATGTTTGTAGATGTACGATTTCTACGACCGTCACTCTTACCTGACGGTTACAACAATGACAGAGCAATGCAGCCGACAACATATGACTCGCTATTGTTGCTGTGAGTAGGGTGCTGTCCGAAAGCACTTTTGCAAAATGCTCAAGTGCGTCCAAAGAAAGGTGCGTTTTGTCAGCCGCTCGCCACCGTATTATTGTGAAGCGCGAGTGAGGGCTGCAAGACAGATGCCACAGTAAGAAGCCCAGTTCTACTTTCTTGCCTACACTTATGCCTGTGCCACGCAGGAGCCAAAGCGGCGCACTATCGAAGGATACGATTGCGTGAGCTTGGACCTCAAGTTCTTCAGTAGCGGGGACAGTCGCGCTACAAAATGCAGAACAGCTAGAAGAGCACAAACATACAATGATAAAGCGAAAAATATTTGTCCGAGGCACACGGTTGAGTGTATCCATGGTTGGTCATTTTATCTAAGAAAAAGTACAGAGAAAGTAGACGTACCAATTTTGGCTGGAATATGCTAAAAGCATGCTGTCCTTCGGTAAGGAACGGTACTTGAACGTTCCGAAGAAGCACCGTCGGAGGGCATATCAATACTATTAAGTCCAGGGGAGCTGCCCGATGGCACTCTAGGGTCATCCTCATCTGCACCTTTTACTGAAAGGATACTGAAATTAAAATTTTTAATATACCACTCACGTTAAGAAATAAGCGAAACATGATCAACAAAATCTGCTAACGGTAATCGCACGTATGTATTTTGAACGAATGGCTATATTTTCCCTTCTAAGCGGCCAATTCTAGCAAGCGTTTGAAGAGCTGCCATTGGAGAATCTATGCGTCTTGGGAGACCCGGCACCCTAAGCACATTCGTGATGTCAGTTTTTAAAGCTGCTTGTTGGACGAGTTGGAGCTGAAGCTTTGAGAACATGGTAGCGTTTCAAGACACAGACGAGCAGGGAGAACAGGACAACACAAGTCTCCGGGTGTGCCCCAGGCAGTGAAGTTGAGCGTTGTATCTCGGTGAAAGTAAATGTGCTCCCCAAGATCAATAGCAAACCCGCGAGGTCCCGAGCGCATTGTGTTGTCCTGTTCTCCCCACTCGTCCGTGTCTAAAAGTACTACCATGTTCTCAAAGTTTCAGCACCAAATCGCGCAACAAGCAGCATTGATGAATTTCATTTGTAGTACATCGGCCCTTTTGTACATTCTTCATTGGATACCTGCTTCGTCGTCTCGCTCATTGCCAATCCCACCCTGCCCGGCTCACAGGCTTTTCTTCTGCATCCACTGCGGACATCTGCTGGATGAGGTTAAGTAGCTTTTGGAACTTCGACCTGTCAGACAAACAAGGTATAAGAATACTAAAGATTTTAAGACCTAAATGGCAAAAACAGACACCTCTGTTTTGTGTTCTTTTTATGTTGTCAACATTGTTCTTATCCCTCATCTCATCTGGCAACTGTGCTGTAAACGCTATTTTTTTTGTTGTTCATGAAAGGTAAAGGACACTTCGTTCATTGTCCGAATGAGGCAGTTGTTCCTCCCTTCGTGTCGCCAAACCACATCAATGGCGATGAGGATTAAGGAAGTTCTACGCCTTCCATCTCAACTGCGAACGGTAGATGGCTACCATGTTTAACTGATATCCATCACCAGCCCCCCTTCTTGCTATGCCAGGACCAGCCCGTGTGTCATGGTGGCAGTGGAAGCTCGCATTTCTCAACCTTTTGAAAGCCATCGGTGGCAATGACCTCACTTCGAAATGCAGAAAGGCTTTTTCGCTCAAGGCACTGGGTCTCGAGGAACAACGAGTATACTACAGCATGGCACCGGCAACCACGGTGCACGCCAGCAATGAAAAGACTCAAGAAGGAGCCACCAAGAAGGGCAACGGGGACGCTTTTGAGGAAGCACTCACGGTGCTTGACAAGCACTTCTCGACGGCAACAAACGAGCTGATGGAGCGATGTCGTTTTCGTCAGCGTCGACAAATACTAGGCGAGGCTTTTGAAACCTACGCCACCGCCCGACACAAACTCTCCTCAGATCGCAACTTTGGCAAAGCAGCTGGTAAGGCTGTGCATGACCAGCTGTTGGAGGAAGCAGCGTCGCATCAGATACAAGAGTGATTGCTCTTCGAAGGTGCAGTCTTACTGCTGCATTCTCAAACGCCAATCTACTTGACTTGAAGTTCGACTCCACTTGAGTGGAGTCAAAGCCGCCTGCATATACTCTGCGCCTGTCAGAAGCGCGCCTTGAGGTCGTTGTGTTTCCCCCTTTCCCTCACCCACCCCCTTCCTCTTCTATCGCCCGTGTCAGCCGTGCGACGGCGTCACACACGATGGGGATTGGCGTCGTTCGGCAGCGGCGTGTGTGGGGCTGCGTGTTGCGTCGGGTTCTTCCCGTCGGAAAGTTTCGTTCACGCCTCTGAAAACTTGTTTTCTCTTCCTGTCCGCTCTCCGCTGTGCTGCTTTTCGTGTTGGCCAAGAGTTAATATCTGATGCCCGTTTTACGTCTCTTCAGAGATAAGCCAAAACCCTCCTATTCCGTCGGTTCCGCTCCGTTGTGAGTGCTCCCACGCGTTGATCGCAGCTTTGTCGTAGCACGGCGTCAGTCACGTCAAGCGCAGGACGTGTTTTTCCCTTGCAGTGCCCTAGCGGTGGTATAGTGATTGCGTGTAACCGCCGATTGCGCAGGTTCAGGCAGTGCGCTCGCACCGAAATTGACATGTGCACGGGCATGTTTAAAACATTGAGCTCACACTTGAAGCTTCTGCTACTCTCGCATCTAAACTGAAACGGGGTTCGTACAAACAACAAGGAAGTCTGCTTGTGTACGGATAATTGCAACAAATTATTAGTACACTATTTTTCCTCCACTTCGTTGACGCACACTTATGAGCCCTTTTAGGGTGCAAAACATCTGGTACTTCACGCACGTCGTTGTAATGTATTAAAACGTACAAACTTCCCGGTAACCCGCATTTTATCCTTTCAAAGCAACATGGCATACTGCTGTATGCCCCATTGCTGCTCTGACTCCAAAAAGAAGCTCAAGGGGTGTCATTCCACGAAATTCCAGCAGACTTGGAGTTGAGAGAGGCGTGGATCAGTCATCCTGTGAGAGCCGTGAAGAGCAGCTACTTCGAAGTGTTTTGCCCGATCAAACATACTACTTGAGCCAATAAAAATAAACATTGCATTTTGAATTATGAACTATTGGACTCAAATATACATGGTATGTCTCCTCAGACGCATGCAGTAATTGAGGTATAAATAGAGCATTTTAAAATATTCCAACTGTCGATTCATACACTTCTGTCCTCTATAATAAGTATTAAAAAAAGATCAAAAAGGGAATGCCAAAAGGCACATGTGTTTTATACTTACTTTAATCAATTCACTTACAGACGTCTGTATGCGTGGTTCAAAGAACCACTACGTCACGCGCACTGCTAAAACTTTGTGATCTTGGTGCGCGAAAATTCCGAAAATAACCTGTCATGTAGTTTTTCTCAACAAGTGTTAAAAGTGCTATGGTAAGGGCTGCACGCTTTCACTTTTTAACTTCAAATTCGATTAATTGACGGCACCCAAAGATAGCGGCACGCTTCAACTTTATTCTGTTCAGGTTTATTTTTGCGGTTGTAAAAACGCAGAGCTTACACAAGAGCCTTGCTCAGAAGTAAACGGAAAGAACCCGGCTAGAAAGGATGCTGCGCTAAATTACCCAAGCTTCTAAGTGCATACGGGGACTGTAGGTACGCATACGCAGCACATGCGGCTTCAGCAGCAGTAATTGTTTTAAAGAAAAGGTCTAGATGAAATAGAATGTTGTCCGCACATTTGTTGGCACCTTATTTTTTTTCTTTACTTCGAATCTTTCCTATACGCAAGGCGAGCGCATGCAGATCGTGTAGCTACACTCGCCATATGCCCGAGGGAGCTAAAACCCGTTTTCTAAACATCTTGGCATGGCTTGCAAGCGCTTCTAATAGCGTTGCGTCTTTTGCATCGTCTGCTACGGCAGCAACATTGGTGGCGCCCCCACAATCGGGCACGGCGGTGGCGGGCGACTTTTTCGACGGCACCCACTACTGTCCTCCCCTCCGTCTGCCAGGCACAGAGTATACAGGCAGCTTTGGTGGAGTATGGCGTATCCACTCAAGAAGCCATTGGTATTCACTAGAAAAGCTGTAAACGTTTTGCAAACCTGAGGTTCAAAGACCAAACCAAAGGGTTAGAAAAGTTTGCAAACTTTCGAAACGTGAAACCTATTACATAGAACATTCGTCGATTTTCTAACTTTCGATTTTTTGGTGCTGAGAAATTCTATAGCTTTTTTAACTTCCGATTTTTCATGCTAGTTAATTCTACATTTTCAAACTTACTGCAGTTAGAAATTCCTCAATTTTCAAACTTTCGAACTTGATAAGAGTTCAAAAGTTCAGCGAAAATCGAAATTCTGAACAAAAGTTTGACAAAGTTTGAACCAAGCTCACCCCAATAAGTTCCAGGCAACAAATATAGCTCACACAACATGTCAATGTGTGAAGTGGAGTTGAAATTGCTCTAGGAGTTTTACCCTTAGCTGACCGTGCTACAAAAAACACACTTATAAAGCGCTGAATGATCGCTTTGGGGTTTGCCTTGTACCTTAAGCCTTTTTCTTTCGACTTCCGCACGGAGCCTCCCCCGCGCACAACTCCGCGGGTTTCCCCGAGGTAACCTGTAGGGCAACAGATCCCTGATCTGCAAACTTCAAGCTCAACCGAGGCGCTTCGCCTGGAGCGTCCTTCGTAGCACTTGTTGTTTTTGACCGCAAGAGCGACGCTGATGCGCTACAGTGAACGCTGAAACGGCGCTTACTTCATTATCATTAGGAACCGGCTGCATTTTAGAGTGGCCAATATCTCGATTCATCGAAGAAGAAAAGTTCCAGGCAGCGGCAATATGGCTAGCCCCATAACAACCGGTCGTGACATGATCAGCAGTATTAGGCCATGTGGTTCTCTAATTTAGTCTGGTTGTGTTCTCCTCAGCCTTGACTTGTGTCGGGTGCTGTGTCTGTGTTCAGTGTCTTCTCCATTCCACAAGTAACCCCGCCGAAAATAAACGCCTAGAGAAACTAAACATTTGCGGGAAGCCGGATGCCTTTATGTGAATGCGTTGTACCGCAATATCTTATACCAGCATATCTTATACCAGCATTGCACTTAGGCAACGTTTGATCACTCTGCTACTAGCTTGCAAATAACTAGGAAGTATGTTCATCTGATCGCCTCAAGGCTTTCAATGAACCTTCCAACCAGTTCAATGCTTGTTTCATAAGTTACCACAATAATGGGTAATAGAAATACTGGGACCGTCGGTACCACAGCACCGAGAAGCAAGGAGTATATTCATGGCGTAAGGGCAACGTTTTCAGTAAAATTTGTAGCACATCTCGTTCTTTTTTTTTTAATTAATTTATGAAAATTTAGTTTGAAACTGCGGAATTAGATTTCCATTCATGAAATTTAGACTTGGAACTTAAAATCGCAACTTTTAAACTTTTCAATCTTGTACCTCAAAGAAATTCAAAATATTCTATTTTTCCAAATTGAATCTCGAATAAATTTTAAGTATGCGAAAAAATTCAAAATACTCCATTCTTCTAACTTGAATCTTGAATAAATTCAAAGCATTTTAATTTTTCGAACTATCTAAAAAAAATGTGATATCTTCGTCTTTTAGAAACCTTAACATTTTCGAATAATCCACATTCAAACTTTAGCGGGGTTCTAAAGTTGCAAACTTTTCAAATTCGAACCTCGAGAGGTTCATACATTCTGAAACCTTTCGAACTCGAAATTCAGGAGGTTCGCGGCTGATGTGTCGGCAGCACAAGACTCTCATCATCGCCACCGACCAGCAGAAGCTCCTGATACTGAGCGCGTGCAGGGTGCGCGCTCGCTCTTGTTCTTGTTCTGGATTTCCTACCGAACTGTCATCTGGCCCTTTGGGCTTTTGCTTTTATTAAATACTCCGACAGCCGGCGACGGCTGCTCGGACATCACAGCAGCATCCCTAGTATTCACAGACGCGAACCAATGCTCACTTCACAGAGTGGCTACTCGAGATATCTCCCTCCATTCTAAAGTCCTCAAAAAAAAAGTCTGGAAATGGGATTATAACAATATACCTACCGCATGAACTGTAACACATCCAAAATCTCAAGGTCACTTTTTACGCGGACGATATTACCTTATGGAGCCCCAAACCGGACTCCCTGGCCAAGCTCCAAGATGCACCCCAGGAAGCTGCAAACATCATTACCAAACATGTGCACACCATGGGCCTCAGATGTGCGCCCCAGAAGACAGAACTACTCCTCATAAAGAGAGGAAACTCTCAAGCTCGGACAGTCCAACAAGTCTACCTCACTAAAGAAGGACAAAAGATATACCCAACAGACAAGCCAGTCCGACTCCTGGGCCTCCACATACAAGCCAGCAACAGATGAACTCATCAAATCCACCTGCTCAAGCAACAATTGGACCAACTAGGCCATATGATTCAAAAAGTGACCACTGGAGATAGGGGAATGAGGAAAGCAGACACTCTTCGCCTGGTGCAAGCCTTCGCCATATCCCGCATAATCTATGTGGCTCCCTACATGAATCTCCTCAAATGGAACAAGCCCCATTGAAAACTATCATCTGAAAAGTCACCAAAACAGCCCTACATCTTCCAGCCTCGTCATCCAGGCAGAGACTCATGGAGATGGGCACCCAGAACATGCTCACAGAATTGGTTGAGGCCCACCGTGTCAACCAACTATTCAGACTCGGCAAAACACTTCCAGGAAGGGCCATCTTCTCCCAACTCAATCTCACCCCCATCCATGTCGAAAAAGAGTCCGGGAAATCACCACCCACTTGGAGGTCCCTTATCGACGTCTGCCTACTTCTCAAGAACATGCGCCCCACAAAGCACAAGGGAAGGCGAGAACCATGTGCCAAAGTGCTCAACAAGGTGCTTCAAAACAAAACCCCTAAGGCCTCCCATCCCAGCACCGTCACGGGAGCACGCCGCAATGGCAGGATTGGATTGGATCAGATTGCGACGACTGATTAACAGATAGGGAGAATTCTATTCATTCTATTCTAATAGTTCTTTTAAATGTCTGAAATGGCAGTGTATACACTTATTTATTCAACTTAAATTACAAAATAAAGAGATAATTGTGCCTGAACACTACTGCACATATTCCTTGTTTTGTACATTAAAGGATCAGGCACACTTCAATGGTGACGGCTGGCAACAGGACAGATTTGTTTATGTTTATATCTGTACAATCAAGGCGCGCGATTGCACACAAACGAGAAGCCATGGTTAGCCACGCAAACCATGGATCTTCGTTTGTCTTCCTGAGCACAGTTCAGCTGATGTAGCTGCTCCGCAAAAGAAGAGCAGAGCGCGCAAGGAGGGCCAGGCGGCCGAGGAGTGTGTGGATGCGGAAGATACGCCAGCATCACAAGTCCCGCCACTCGGGAACGCTGATTCCTATGCTGCGAGAATCAGATACGTGGTATTGCTCCGAGTAAGTAGTGTCTTGAGCTTTGGTGAACGAACCTTATCGTCATATAGTACTTGCAGCTACATGAGGATGTTGCCGTCAACCTTCGATCAACTCCTGACCTTGGTTGAAAGCTCAATCCAAAGGCAAGACACAAACTGGAGAGAGTGCATTCCCGCAAAAACTCGGCTGGAAATCACGCAAATATATTTTCAGGCAAGAAGAAAAAAAAAAAGCACCAAGGAGCATGCGGGGAGTGCAGTTCAAAGTACACAACAAAAGTAAGGCGGCAACAAAGGCTTGTAAAACAATACATTCATTTGATATGTTTGCTCTAAAACATAGCAGCTGCAGATTACAGTACATGCTCCTTGATGATTGGGCCGTTTAGTAATGTTGTCTTGGTCCCCATGTGTTGTTTGTTGGTCTTAATCCCGATTCGTAGTAATCTGACCGATTTTATACCAACTCTTCACAAAATAGTATCTTTGAAAAATTCATGAGGTTGGAGAACCACAGATTTTGCTGTCGCTGTCCAGAACTCATCTTGCGCTGTCCGTTATTTTTTTAACAACTCTTCGCAGTACAGTGTCATTGAAAAATACAGAAGAAACATGAGATTTTAGACAAGCTAATTTTATTGTGGCTGTCTGGAACACGCACTGTTTGTCATCATGTCATAGGAAAGGCGGCATGACTAGTCGCCAGATATAGTGCAACACTTATGACATTAAAGCTACAGTCTTAGTATTTCTGGATCATCCCTAGCATATCTCTGTGTTCTGAGGCCATGTCGCTTCTTAGATCCTTACGATGAAAACAAACAAATAGCAAAACAAACTGCACAAAGGAGACGGAGCAGCAGTAGCAGTGCTGTTATCAGGCCGCAAAACCAAAGAACAAGTCGGATTTGTGGCTGGGCTTTCTGGTTCTTAAACAGCGGTGTGAGTTACATTCATGATTAATGACCATGTATGTGAAACTATGCACATGCTTTCTGCCTCAACACCCGCACAATCTGTGACACTACACACGAATAAAGGGCTTGCTCACTATTCAGTTAGCTAGTTGCAGTAACTAATACATGGTTGGCCTATCGCAGATAATATATGGTTGGCCTATCGCAGATTTCCCCCCAGCGGTGATAGCCAGCGGAGCCTGTCCTTTGCATTTAATGTGGCAAGATCGACCATATCCGAAATAATCTCCAAGACGGCCCAGGCAATTTGGGAGAACCTAAAGGACGGGTACGTGAAATGCCCAAGAACACCCGAAGAATGGAACGACATTGCCAGGGGCTTCCTACAATGCTGGAATATATCAAATTGCATTGGTAAGTGGTACAATCATGTCTCATTACTATGGATGCTTTCGTTTCCCCAAAAAATCGCCCATAACGTGAGTCATCCATAATAATGAATCAAGGTCAAAAACAAATATTAAGTACCATGTTCAAAGCGCCAAATCTTACACAGGGACAAACACAAAGGAGACGAAAACAAGACATCTTGTTTTCGTCCTTTTCCTTGTCCCTGTGTAAGTTCCGGCGCTTTGAACGTCATAATGAACCAACTATACTTCGTTTCAGCCTCGGTCCGAGCGCGGCCGATGTTATGAGCTGAAGGGCCAATCAAACAGCGAAAGAGGCACAACGTCATAGCGTGCTCTCTGCAGTTGATAGGACCAGCGTGCTCTCTGTGCGTGCTCCTTCGGCTAGTTCTATCAAGCGCAGAGCGCGCGCCATGACGTTGCGCTCTTTACGCTGTTTGATTGGCTCTTTTGCTCGTAACATCTGCCGCGCTCGGGCGGAAGCTGAAACGAAGTATAGGCCAGTTTCGCTATTCTCAATATTAAGTAGCAAGTGCAGCGGACAAGCGTAGCTCTGTCCCCTCACGCTTCATAATAGTGTTTTCTCTTCAACTGACCAGTGAAGCGCACGGCCTTGCCTTTTATGCCCACGAATGTGATTGATCCCAGATCTCATCCCGGAAGGGGGCGACATACCTTTCAGCTGTGAAGTCCTCGAGAACGTCAGGCAGCGATTGAAATCAAATTCTGCTTCCGTGAGCTGAGATTCAGAGCTCTCAGGACCCCAAGAAACGAAACGAGCAAAGATGACGTTGGACGACTTGAATGGGAAAATGTCGACAATCAACTTCAAGTACTGAAGGACCTGACGAGCTCCAGCGATATTTGAAAGCAGACTTTTCAAATGTCAGTGAGAGCAAACTTCTGCCCTTTTGGAAGCGCCATCAGAGTAAGTTTCCAAGACTATCTCTACTCGCCAAGCAGCTACTTTGTGTGCCCGCCATGAGTGTTTCCAGTGAGAGGAACTTCAGTGCTGCTGGCTATCTCATCCAGAAAAGGAGAACCCGTCTAAAGCCAGATACAGTAAATAATCTTCTATTTTTGCACGAGAACCTCTAAGAACACTCGCTCTACTCTGTGTTAATATGGACCCGAGTCTTGGAAAATATTTGGTGACTGTTTCATAGGAGTACATTTTTATCTTAAAGCCCCGTTTTGTTTGAAAGTATATGAGTACCAATCTCGCCGACCCTTCCACTGCTGACTGGTTGACAGCATTCCTGTATTGTTATTTAGTTTGTTGCGTTAAAAGTGTCTAATTTTCCACGTCAACAGAGTTTCACAATGTATTTTAGATGGCTTCACGTGTGCTTATTTGTCTCAGTAACTGCATGACTTGGTATACATTTAAGTGGACTTCTTGTACTCATATTCATTCAATATTACACTTCGTCCATGAAAAGGATAGTTTTTTCCTAATATAATTTATCTGAATTCAAAGGGCACGTCAAGGAGTGTTTTTCATGTGTGTTTTTGTGTGCTTATATTTTACTGTAAACATTTATTGCCTATTGAGTTGTAATGTAAATATATGTGTGACAATAAAGAATGATGCTGACTTTCAAGTACACTGTAATAAATATGCGCAGTAGTGGCAGGCTAGCCTGCCATTCTACGTAAACTCAGCTTGATACTGGCGAAAATGAAATGGGCCTGAGCGGGCCCGTCTAACTTAAAGTGTCGGGCCAGGCCGGGCCGGGTGTCGGAAATCGACAGCAAGCCGGCCCGGGCCAAAGTAACAGCGGGCTGAGCCGGGCCGGGCTCTTAAACATCGGCCCGTGCAGACCTCTAGTGTGTAGCCATGTTGGTGTAGTGCTTTTTAAAGTTGATTTGGCGGCAACTTTAGGCTACACCGGGCATGCCTGCACTGATGAAGCTGCCAAGCGGAATGGGGGGACAAAGGAGAATGTTGTTCCCACTGCCCTCTCCAACATTGATTTCAAGATGGAGAGAGGGGCGTCCACAAGCACCAGGAAACATGCTCCCAAGGCAAAAAAAGTTTCATGCCTTCAGTGACGACCGGGGGCTACAAGAATTTCTAGCGACAGCTCCGTCCCAGGGTCTGTTCAGAATACCGGGCAAGTACACGCTGCTAATGCAGTAACATGCCCATGTGTCTGCACCTGCTCAGTTTATTGTGGCTAGATGAACATTACAATTTTAATTTTAACCAATCAGAACTCAGGAAACAAAATGCAAGTTTGGACATGGTTCATGCATTGCATTAGATAGTTCACAGAAAGGAATATTTTTTCTTGGAGCACAGAAATGCTTCAAATGTGTGATATGCGATTGTTCCGAAAAAGAAATGCTTTTGGTGTTTGATACATGATTGTTCTGATTTCAATTACAAGTATGTGATCTAAGTATTGAAATTCCCTGCACAATGGGCTAAATCACCTTTATAACGAACGCCTCTACTACGAAAACGCCCATTTAACAAAGTAAAATAAAGTCCCAACCGATCACCTACGCGGAGAAAAAAATGGAAAGTGCAAATGAAACGCCATCGCTGGAAGTCAACCCGCCACTTCAAAGTATGCAACGTAAGGCGTCCGGGAGGGTTGTATTCTATCGTCGATTGGAAATATGTTTGTAGACATACAATTTGTGCGACCGTCACTCTTAGCAGATGGTTACAACGACGACAGAGCAACGCAGACGACAAAAGATGACTTGCTATTGTCGCTGTGCATAGGGTGCCGTCCGAAAGCACTTTAGCGGAGTGCTCAAGTGCATGCAAAGGTAACGTGCGTTTTGTCAGCTGCTCGCCACCGTTTTAGCGCGAGGCGCGAGTGAAGGCTGCAAGACAGATGCCGCAGTAAGAAGCAGTTCTACTTTCTTGCCTACTCTCATGCCTGCGCCATGCAGGAGCCAAAGCGTGAGCTTGGACCTCAAGTTCTTCAGTAATGAGGACAGTCACACTACAAAATGCAGAAAAGTGGCTGCTAGCCACTTTTCTGCTATTAGACTCCTCTCTCCCTTTAGCCTCTTCCTTGCTTCGTACCCGCACTGGTAATCTGCAGACCCTTTTAGCCCGTACGCTTCGTCACTCGCACTCCTTCGCACCCCGTGCAGTGCAACTCCGGAGACCCCTCCCCGTCCCCGTGCCAATCACCAGTTCACCAGCAATAAACAGTGCCTCACTAAGAACATTTACCAAGAGCGTCACAGACCACCTGCAGAGCATCTAATGCCCCTGTCAGACGGCAGCTAAAGTGGCATTTACGCCAAATGACATTCAGGTTTTCAAATGACATTCGAGATGGGACCTGCCAGACGACAAGTAAAATGAGAGTTAGGTGATGTTCATTGCGATTGCATTCGCTAAGTGGAATCAATCACACAGAGTATGCTTTTGCGGTAACGATTGTTAATTCGGCAATAAACTATTTTTTATATTTTGTTTCAAGTAGACGAAATTTATAAAACACCTCAAAGTGTTTCAACGAAGTCTGCTTTTTGATGAGAGGCTTGCCGCTTGGCGGCTTGGCTTGCTCAGTGGGCTCGGTGGGCTTCCTCCTTGGTTCAGCGCCGTGGCTCGTTCTCTTTTGCTTCTCTTCCGCTGCCGTCGTCGCTGTTTGTTCCGTTCGAGCTTCCCCTTTTTCAACGTGTGATGGATCCTGCGGTGGACCCCGTGGACCCTGATCCAGCTGTCGCCACTGCGATGGACGTACTGTCGTGTGCTGCGTGTGTTATGTACGTGCCCGCTCTGCAAACGAGTAGTTTGTCTGCTTTCAGCGTGGACATCAGGTCTGCCAGGAGGGAGGCGGATCTCCTCGAAGAGGAGCTTCTTGCGAACAGCATTTTGCTTGCTGCCGCTGCTGCTGCGTCAGCGACTGACGCCAAGCCGCGCAGCATCCAGGCATTCGTGAGGAAGGAGCGGTGGTCTGAAGATACACCGCCAAACTTGCCAGCTTATTTTTTTAAGCAGTCTTTTCGCGTGATGCCGTCCACGTTTTGGTACCTCGTGGATGTGTGCTGGCCGCACATGGAGCGTGAAGTGATTGCCATGCGTGCGACCATATCAGTGGAGAAGCGAGTCGGCGCTTCCTTGTAAAAGCTGTGCTCCACCGCTGAGGACAGGACCATCGCCCACCTGTCCCGCCTGGGACGCTCGACGGTCAACGAGCTGTACAAGGAGTTCTGCACAGTCATTGTCTCCGCTCTCGAGCCCGAGTGGGTGAAGATGGAAAGCGCCGCCGAGCTTGCTGAGCACGTCCGAGAGTTTGAAGCTACCTTGGACTTTCTGCAGGCCATAGGGGCACTTGACGGTTGCCATTTCCCTGTGTCGCCACCACAAGCGGATGCCACCGACTACCGAAACTACAAGGGCTGGTAAGTACCTTTTTCCGAAAGGGAACCGTATATAGCCTCCATTTTATAAGAGATTATGTTTGGATTAGCATTACAGAATCTGCATGTCCTAGCCTTCCCAAGTTTAGACCACATAGTTTCTAGCCACATTACAAAATTTTTTTTCTTCCAATCACTATTTAGGAACTTGCTGCTTGAAGACTGAGTCAGTAGAACTGTCTGACCAACATTGCTAAAGTGTGGTTTAAAAAAAGTGTTTTTTAGCCAATGTGTTCCATTACCTTATTGGGGGAAGGTAATTATGTGGTGACCCAGCAGACTAATTGAGTGGTTTGCCATGCTTCTATGCAGGTACAGCATTCTCCTTTCCCTGGTGGACCATAGATACCGGTTCCGGTATGTCAACGTCGGAGCGCCAGGACGGTGCCATGACGCCCATGTCTTCCGAAGGTCGGCACTGGCAGACGTTCTGGAAGGGCCAACGTTCCAGAAGCCCATGATCACCATCAATGGGACCGCCGTGCCACCACTGAACCTCTGTGACCAAGCATTCCCGCCTATGTCCAACCTGTTGAAGCCGTATCCGCGGAAGGACGTCACGGACAACTCCACGCAGGCGGGGTTTAACAAGCGGCTGTCAGCTGCAGGCAGGATCGTTGAAAATGCCTTCGGCCAAGTGAAGGCACGGTTTCGCCTGATCCTGAAACGCATGGAGTGCGACGTCAACAATGGCCGCCTGGTCGTACGAGCCTGCTGCGTCCTCAACAATATCTGTGAACACTTCAACGATGGTGTTGAGGCCCAGTGGCTCAGGGATGCCCAGCGTCCCTGTCCGCAACCCCCTCATCTTTACGTTCCATCTCTCCATACCCAGGCTCGGCAAACTAATCATGGACGCAACTTTGCACCTCGCACACCCTAAAGTAATTTCTAAAGCACCCGCCCTAACTTACTGTCGTCAGACCAACTTATGATCTCTTCTAGTATGCAGCAACCAGTCCGCAACCCCCTCATCTTTACGTTCCATCTCTCCATACCTAGGCTCAGCAAACTAATCATGGACGCCACTTCCCACCTCGCAGACTCTAAAGTAATTTCTAAAGCACCCGCCTTAACTTACCGTCGTCAGCCCAACTTATGGTCCCTTCTAGTACGTAGCAACCAGTCCGTAACCCCCTCATCTTTACGTTCCATCCCTTTATACCCAGGCTCAGCAAACTAATCATGGACGCAACTTCCCACCACGCAGACACTAAAGTGATTTCTAAAGCACCCGCCCTAACTTACTGTCGTCAGACCAACTTACGATCTCTTCTAGAATGCAGAAACCAGTCAGCAACCCCCTCATCTTTACGTTCCATCTCTCCATACCCAGGCTCGGCAAACTAATCATGGACGCAACTTCCCACCACGCAGACTCTAAAGTAATTTCCAAAGCACCCGCCCTAACTTACCGTCGTCAGCCCAACTTATGGTCCCTTCTAGTATGCAGCAACCAGTCCGCAAAACCTCTGATTTTGCTCCCCTGTACCACGCCGTGCGGCACCCCGACATGTCTTGCATTCAAACACACCGGCCCTCCTCCCAACCTGCCAATGAGAATCCCTCCGGCCCTTCAAAAGCGTCACAATCAAATATTAGATAATGCTGCTTTCCACCTAGGGAAGGAATGTCTGAAATGTCATAATGACCACTATGCTGGGTTACACCAAAACCTCATTGTTGCTAAAAGACTCATAATGACTTATCTTTCCCCTCTCACTCACGCAAACTTGTCAACAAAATTCTTGAAGTCAACTCGTATCTCTATGCCGATGGTGTCTCCTCTATATCAAGGAAACTAAACACTCTCTTGCCCCGAAATGATCAGGCCGCCATCCAACGCAATGATGATGTTACCATACCTGACGATTTACCCCTCACTGCCCCTGAACACGTTATCTTATCGAAGGGCCTGCCCTTCGTCCCTGCACTTCAAAAGGCGACCTGACCCTTTTTCTTTACATGTAGAGAGCGAACAATTCTTCTGACGCCTACTCTTAGATGCCCACTTCACCCAGCACCCGTCTAACTTTAATCGCACCATGTTCGACACCATTAACCCAAAGACTAGTATCTGGACCCCGCTTCCCACCAAACATTTTGAAACTGACGATTCAATCAAAGCATGTCGTAGCATCCTTGCCAACTCATCTAGCAACCTAATCTATAAATATCGCAACGCCACCCCACAAGAAGTTACTGCTCTAACACTCCTTCGGAACCGCACTGACCTCGTAACCAAGCCAGTCGATATGAATGGAGCTGTGGTGGTCTGGTGCAGTGATCTCTACTCTGAGGAGGCTTTCCGACAGCTCTCCATTTCTGATTCTTACGAACCCTTTCCTCTGACCCCACCACCGCCTTCCAAGATGAAATTACAGCCACTGTAAGGCTCCTATTCGAAACCAACTCCCTTCACCCCGCTGCAAATTGCCTAATTGTTTGTCGTCCCTGTGCTGCCTCATACTACCTCCTTCTCAAAATTCACAATGCTCGATCCCCCGGCCAACACATTATGTCCGCGATATCCTGCCCCACTTACTTCATCTTCGCTTTTGTTGATTTGGTACTTCAGCTTCAGCAAAACCTGTCCAGTTACGTTAGACACAACAAGCATCCTTTAATGCCTGTCTAATCCAGCCCCGACTCCTGACACTATCCTCTTCACAATGGACATCACATCTCTCTACACCGTAATTCCTCATGCCGAAAGACTACAGGCTCTCTCACACTTTCTTGATCACCGTCCCTCTCAAAATCCCCCGTCTCGCACCATAATCTGCCTAGCCAAACTAGTCCTAGCACTAAACGCCTTCCAATTCAACTACTCCTTCTATCGCCAAAAATATGGTGTAGCGATGGGCACTAAGATGGGTCCCTCGTTTGCCAACCTTTTCGTTGGCTTCGTCGAGCACTAGTTCTTTAATTTCTTCCCATACATGCACCCTAAATTCTATGGTCATTATTTTACGACATCTTTGGTTTTGACCCCCCTCCCATAGTTGACCACTTTACCAATGCACTCTGTAACGCCCATCCCTCCTTCAAGTTTACCTCACTGATATCGAAATGCTCTGTCAACTTCTTAGACTTAAAAATCACTAGTGACGGTCAGAGGTTCCACACATACCTCTGTGCACTATAAACCCACTGACAGGCGTAGCTACCTTCTTTATTCCTCGAAACATTGTAGATCCCAAATCAACTATTCCCTTCTCACCATTCCTTCGCCTCCGTAGGATTTGCAGCGACGACATTGATTTCTGTCAACAGCTTAAGACAATAACCGCCTTCTTTACTAAACATAGTTACCCACTCGGCCTTCTGCGCAATGCGAGCAGTCGCTTCTTGAACATTTCGCGGTACAACGTCCGCTTTCCCCAACCAAGATCTAAACCGTGCAACCCCCGCATCTTCACGTTCCATCCCTTCATACCCAGGCTTGACAAACTAATCATGGACGCCACTTCTTACCTCGTAGACTCTAAATTTATTTATAAAGCACCTGCCCTAACTTACCGTTGGCAGCCTAACTTACGATCCCTTCTAGTACACAGCAACCAGTCCACAAAACCTCTGACCTTGCTCCCCTGTACCAAGCCGTGCGGCGCCCCGAAATGTACCGTATTTCCATGAATATAACATAACGCGAGGGCAGGTTTTGATGCCCTCAAAAAGAAAAAAAAATTACATTACTATTATAACGCGAACCGAGGCCGCCTCAATTTCTCGCACTCGGGGACATAGCAGAACTGAAAAGTCAATGGAAATAGAAGAAATATCAGTTTATGTTTTGACTGCACTCATCCTCACTGCTCAGGTCCTTCCGTTTACAACCCACTTGGCGACTACGCAGATAAGCATCAGCTTGTCTGGTAGTTCCTTTTTCTTCCCTGCGAGCTCCTCGGCAGCCCACAATCCAAACAAGGCACGAAGCAGAAGCACCAACACACAAACACCAGATCACTCTGGAGCAGAAACTAGACAATGCGCAGGCAAAAAAAAGGACTGCTGAATTCGATACACGATCACACTTCTTGTTCTGGTCCCTCTGCATAAATAAATGTCTCGTGTTGCACGATTGTGTAAACGCAGTTGGTGGTCTTGGCTTGGCTTGTGTTGACCTGACTTGGCCCGGCTTGGCTTGGCTTGGCTTGAATTGGCCAGTGCTCGCATTCCCGCATGGCGCGCGCGCGCGCGCTAAACATTTGTGGGGTGCGCGCGTTGTACAAACACAAAAGCGATAAAAAAAATTTTTTTTTTATGTTTTCTATTTGCCCTTTTACGTGGCCCAATAGCTAATAAATTCCCTTCCACTCCCCCACTTCTTTTCCTACCGGATATTTTGCATTATTAAGTTGAAGGAATGACATTCTCCTCTGGCTTTCTCTAGACTGGCGCGCCTCGTGGCTGAACTCGATTCCGAATATAACGTGAGGTGCGTTTCGGAGCACGTAATTTCTGAAAAAAACTCGCGTTATATTCATGCAAATACGGTATTGCGTGCAAGCACCCCAGCCATCCTCCCTGCTTGCCAATGAGAATCCCTGGCAATCACACCTGTAAATCTTTTAATCTGATATAGATTATTTCCTGCACACTCTGTCCGACCTTATTATATATCGGAAGAATTGACCACCGACTCCACAAACGCTTCCGAGATAGACTTGTCACACTAGAAAGAGCGGGCCAACTGTAACACGACCTCTCCACACATGTATCTAAACACTTCTCCTCCACAAATCATTCTGAACTCAACATGAGAGTATGCGTCGTTAAATCAGGTTTCAACACACCCACCTCACGCTAAAAAGAAGAAAACAGATTAATTTTTAACCTAAAGATGAAATTCCCTTCCTGTCTAAACAAGGAACTTTCTTTCAGCTATAAACATTGCCCTTTCACCCACTCTGCTCTCTACCTTTTGTTTTCTTTAAATATATATGTATATATAATTTGGGTGGTGACGAGGAGTGACCTAAGCTTTTCCCCTCCGCCCGCATTCCTTCACTTGTTGACTTGCAGACCTCTTGCACCTTACTCGACAACTTTTCCTCCCTCCCCGACTCCATGACGTCACATCTGTCAAGTGTTACCTCCGCCTTTTGTATGTACATTGTATATATACTTTGATCTGTCGTATCCCCTTTTAGTACACCTGAAGAAGACCGTTTGGCTGAAACTTCATTCCACTCCTTTCCTTAGGCACTTCTTTTTCCCTTCATACCTCTACTAATATACTAACAGTGCCCGGCAGAACCCCACATCTTTATATGGAAGAACTCTTGAACGGCCTTGAAGGAGTGTAGGGTATTTCGGATGACACTCCCATCGGAGGACAAACGGTAGCTGAACACGACGATTGGCTGCCGAGGGTGCTGCAGCGCATCCAGGACAATGGCCTGTGTCTGAACACTGACAAGTGTGCTTTCCGAGTAGAGGAATTATCGTAGCTGTGGTATCGTACCAACAAGAACGATGTCCGTCCTTTGGCCGAGGGTCTGCTAGAATACTCATATGTTCTAACACACTACGATGTGTCACGTCCCATAGTGCTGGCCTGCGATGCCTCTCCGTCCGGGATGGGAGCTGTACTGAGCCAAGTGGGAGAAGACGGCATTAAAAGGCCTGCTTCGTCGGCCTGTTCTGGAACTTGTGGCATCATCACTGACATTGCCACTGGTATCTTGGCGTCAATACCAGTGGCAGCCCTGATGCTGGCTATTGCACTGTCCTTGTCAGCCCCACACAATTCTTTTATTGCTGCTTTTCCAAAAGTACCTCACACAGGTTGCTCTTTCTGCAGTGCTTTTGCACAGCACGTCTGAAAACAAGTGAGGAGAATGTCACACAAGTGGCCATGGCTGCAAGAAACTGCCACTTTTTATTTAGAGGCAGTGATGCCAGGAACTTGAAGATTTTTCTGTAATGTAGCCAGATCACTTTGCCTACTTCTACGGTGGCCCCCAGCAGCAGATGCTTTCTGGAACATGTAGATATCTTAAGTAGCAACTGTGCAGCAACTGTATTCAATGTATATATGCAATACCTTATCAAACGATTTTTAGGATGCTTTGGAATAAAATTGTGCACATATCATGTAAACACACATAGCATATTTAGCTTTGAAACAGAATGGGATTATCCAACATCAAAGAAAGCTAGAAATAGTCACATTCAGAGACTGACTTTATGCAGCATTTCTTTTTATTTCTTTTTGGAGCATGTTAATGGGAATGTAAAAGCCAGTAAAAGGTCACGGTGGCAAATACCTACACTGCGTTTATTAAAACAGACCATTTACAAGATTCGTACCACTTAAAAGAAAAGTAACCTCTTTTTGACGTCTTGCATTCTTACCAGAATCTCTACCCGGCAATAGAACATTTGAAAAGGCATGTCGGCCAACCTCGGGAGCTGTTGCCTGAGCAACAAACGCAAAATTTAAAGCGCTGCTCGGCGGAGACAGCTATAATAGTATGAACCACGACCAAGCCGGCCGTGCAATGAACTCGTTCGAGGTACGCAGCACAGGTACGCAGTGCTGCGACGACCCACACATGCAAAACAAAACACTAGGCGGCCATCCGCTCCGCTAATGGTTTTGCGCATCGTGGTTTTGTGTGCTCACGTTAATTACGCTCACCGCCAAAGTTATATTTTACCCGAACATGTTCCTTGAGGTTTCGGTGTTGTGATGGACTGCGACATGCGTCTTGAAAACCGAGGGCTTCTAAAAACGCCCGTATGCCGGTACAGAACCCGCCGTTCCGCTTCTGCTACCGAAGACATTCAAGGTGCTCGTCTCACATAGTCCGACGTCTCGCGGGTGGTATAATTAGCAGGTGACCTTTTCTTGCCGGCAGGCGCTCCTTCCGACATCGTAAAAACGCGTAAATGTTGAGCGTAACTGGAAATGGAACCAACGAACCAACAGCCGACCGAGGCGAGCACACAACAGTTTCAACGGTTCAGAGCCATTAGGCCTACTGGATAGCTGGGGCCGTGAGTAGGTTAAACATTTAGGAATGTAAAGTGTATGCAATATATGCGTTGAACTAATTATTTTCGTAATTAAAACAATGTAAAAATTGTTTCCGCAATATATGCCTTCTTTTTCAAAAAAAATCCCGTCACATGGGCCGAGCGCTGCCGACGAGACTACGCTTTACGAACTCAGTTCACCTGAAATGGCATTTAGGTTGAATGCCATTTGAGTTGCCGTGTGGCAGTGCCTAAATGACATTTACACTGAATGTCATTTGGCCTAAATGCCATTTTAGCTGCCGACTGACAGGGGTAACATTCTATTTGTGTTCTCCCACAGAACTTGCCCCTTCATCATCTATGTACCGGTGTTAGTTATTTATGATTTTTCATTTCTTTCTCTGCCGCAGAGGCACTGTGGACCCCTTGGTATGGGCGTGATACCCGCTCACAGTTGCCTTACCCTCATGGGTTGAATCAATAAACAAACAAAATTCAATCCGTGGAAGCGAGCGCACACTTTGCGATCAAGTTCTACAAGCTTTGCGAGTTGTGGAGTGGGTACTGCCTGAACTTTTCTATGCACAGGCAAAAGTGAGAAGACGCTGGCAACAGCTGGAATGTTATGCAGCGAGGCTCTTGTGATCGATCTTGTCCAAGAACGTCTGGCGAATGGCCACACCATACTATGGTGGCTAGAAGGGGAGGTGGGAGCTTCACGGCGGGCAGCGAACGGCGGGGCGTGTATCAGTTATTCATGCTAACGATAGGTGGCGCGCACGTAGCTTCTTAAATTTGTTTCGAGCGGCAACGCTGCGACTTATTGCGATTCTGAACTGCATTTGTCGTGCCTATTTCGTCCAGAGCACGTCCTAAGTCACTTTCATGCGTCCTCACGACTCAAGTGAGAATGGACAAACCTCCCAAGCGTCAAACACACTGCTTTGCTCCCGGTTGCACGACGGGGTATGTTTCCGCCAGGAAGAAGTGTCGACAGGCCTTCGGGTACCTGAAGGGAAGGTCAGGATGGACGTGGTGAGGGAGGCGTGGAAATGCGATAACAGAGACACCGTCAGGCTGAGCAATGCCACATGTAACAAGAGCTGTAATTGAGCCAAATGGCTTTGAAAAAATGAAAGTTAACTGTAGTATTTTGATTTGCACGAGATGGCGCTACTTGACATCTCCTTTTTAGAGTAGCCATCTCGTGCATCCATGTAAAAGAATAAAAAGGACAGCACGGGACGGCATGAGCCGCGCGTGATCTGCGGCCTCATCGGCAAGTGTTCGCCCCGCTCCTGAATCCGTTGGTTGTCCTTTCTTCTCGCTCCGGCGACCGTCCAGGTCCGCTCGGGGCATGTTGTTTCCCGGCTACGTCGAACGTGAGTCACCGGCGCTTGCGTCCAATGTAGCCAGGCTTTAGAGCACCGCCGCGTCGGCGGAGAATATAACATTTTGGCGACGAGGATGGGATATTTGTTTTAATATGTAGCATTTCCTCTTTTGTAACCCGGGATTCGGGAGGGGGCTTCACTCCGTGTCGCGGGTCAGTGGTTGAGGAAACCGACGCGTAACTGTATTCATGAAATGTATTCCTTTTTGTTCCGGGTGAACGGTAGTCATGGTTTGCGGGAAGGCCGCGTTTGATGAGTTTCGGGGGGAGGCATTAGGCCTAGGTTTTCAGTACGTTCCATTTTCATCGTGAGATGACTTCGTCATCTTCGTCTTCGAGCGGCCCAACGGCGTTCCCGCCGCCGGCCGTCTTTTTGGCAGTGTCCGGTCCGCCGATAGTAGCTTGGCCGGCATGGAAGCGTGCTTTTCTGACTTTTCTTGAAGCGTCGGCGTTGCATCTCGTAGAACCGTTCCGGAAAAAAGCCATCCTGTTTTCGCTGTTGGGCACTGAGGGCCAGCGCATCGTGGATGCATTTCAGCTGTACGAAACGGTTGCGTTGGAGGGGACTGATGAGTTCCAGGTTTTTCTGGAGGCAGTCGAGAAGCATTTTGAGATTTCGGGTAGTATCGTGCTTGAACGCCAGAAGCTGCGCGGTTTGTTCCAACGTCCTGGCCAGTCGGTAACTGAGTTTCTTGCCGTGTTGCGCCATCAGGCTTCGTTTTGTGCTCTGGGGAACACGCTCTATGAAAGACTTTGCGAGGTTTTCTTGGAAGGCCTGGAGTCCAGACGCGTTCAGGATCGCGTTCTGCAGGAGTGCGAGGGCAGCGAGCAGCCGACGGTAGAATTGGTGAAGAGCACCCGTGAAAAAGAGGCTTAGCGGACATCAAGAATCCTCACCAAAACTGCGATGGCAGCACCGGTACCGGCGGCACTCATTGGTAAGTACAACAGTTTTGATGAATCAGTGGAGGATTGGACCTCCTACATCGAACGTGCAGATCAGTACTTCGTACTAATTGGTCCATCGGATAAAAAGAAAGTCGCAGCCATGATAACAAGCATGAGAGCCAAAACCTACTTCATACTGAGGAAACTAACGACGTCGAACAAACCGTCCGAGAAAACTTATGAAGAGATCAAGAAGCACCTGAGCGACTACTTCTTGCCTGCTGCTCTTGAAATGTCGAAAAAGACGAAAAAGAGGCGTGCCCAAGCCCAAGTGTGGAAGCGACAGATGACACGCCATAGATGACGCATCTGCAAACTCCAAAACAAGTTAGCAGCAGAAATGGCACACCAGCAGTAGGCCATGGCAGTAGTGCTGTGAGGGAGAAACATGAAGAAAATACGACAAATGCTAGTCGTCCCCAACGACTGCGGCGACCTCCTCGCAGACTGGACCTTTAAATTTGTTGGAGAGGAATTGTGTTTAGGCTAACTGAAGATTGAAGCAACAACCATGGGCAGAACACAACAGCAGCAAGAAGATGGCCACTCTACTGTAACTGTCACACCATGCTTTATGTAAATGTTCTCTTCATGCCTTTATTTGTCTAAGTAGACGAATAAATTCCAGTTAACAAACATAACAGACATGAAAACCATGCAAACAGCCGGAAAGGGGGGGAGGGGGGAGGGGGGTAGTTAGCAATGCGACACGATCTGGTTTGCCGACAGAACACGCTTTGCATAGGCTCTATAACTTTGCAACCCTGTGAGTAACACCACACCAGTGATTAAAAAAAAAGCCTTCAAAAACAAACAAAAAAGTCGGGAAGGAAAGGGGGAGCGAGAAAAGAGGCGGAGATAAAGACACCTAGGTAGCACGCCAGAGGAATGCCTAACTTGGGCAAAGGTCTGGCAAACATAAGGGCCCAACTTTGGCGCAGTTAGGTTTTTGCACCATGGCACTCATCAGTGCCAAAGTATGGTGCCTAACTATAGCCTTAGTTGGGCAATCCTAGGGCATGCCAAAGTTTGGCTCTTCTCTGGTATGCCAGAGGAGTGCCAAAGTTGGTGCCATACTTGAGCCATAACTGCCACAGTAAATCCAAATCTGGGAATTCGGGGCATGCCAAGGTTTGGAGTTTCTCTGGTCCGCCAGAGGAGCGCCAAAGTTGGTGCCATACTTGAGACATAACTGCCATAGTTAGTCCTAATCTGGGAATTCGGATCATGCCAAGGTTTGGCATTTCTCTGGTCTGCCAGAGGAGCGCCAAAGTTGGCGCTCCTCTGACAGACAAAAGTTGGTGTCATACTTCAGCCACAACTGCCAGAGCAACGCCTAATTTGGGTATTTCAGACACGCCAAAGTTTGGCGTTTCTCTGGTATGCCACAGGAGTGCCAAAGTGTGCCATACTTGAGCCATAACTACCAAAGCAACGCCTAATTTCGGAATTTCGGCCATGCCGAGTTTGGCATTTTTCTGGTGCGCCACAGTTCTGCCAAAGTAAGTGCCAGACTTGAGCCATAACTGCCGCAGTAAATCTTAATTTGGCGATTCGGGGCATGCCGAAATTAGGCTCTTCTCTGGCTACCCACTGAAGTGCCAAATAAGTACCAAAAGGGGCAAAGAAAGTTGAGTTGCCTGCCCAAGTTTCGAATATGTCTGGTGTGTCACAGAAGTGCTCTTTCACACGTCCCAGAAGAGATTTAAATTAAATAAGCGTTGGAAACACGATGGTAAGATGTCATCACCTCCGTTCCCAAGGCGCACGGCAATACTTTGCAGTATCGTGCCAGTGCCGGCCGAAAGTCGGTTTCAATATTCCTCAAATGTCCAGTTTTGCACCACCGTTTGATATCAGGTAGGTATTGCCGTACAGCTGTTTTGCCCGGGCCTAGCGTTCGCGCAATATTGTGCGAATACTCTACAATGCATCTGCTCCGTATTGGCCGAACGTCGTGCAAGTATGTGTACGTTGCATATCCAATCGCATATACGGACAAACAAATTTTTTTTTATCGCTCCCAGAAGTTTATTAAACCACTATCATTACACACACTGTATTCTCGACATATTTACAAAGGTCACACTTCTCTCACTCTGTAAAACGAGGAGCAAATTATAAAATAAAATTAACACTCTCCTCATGCCAAGCAAAACTCATCACACAAAAAACTGCAGAGATTGCGAGGAAAGCAGGACTACTATCAGAAGCATGCTTTCAGTTTACTTACTAATAAAAGAGTGATATCATGTAATCCTTGATAGATGCATAATCCAACTCAGGCACCCCACAAACACATTCGAGAAAGTAGGTTGCGCACATTCAACTGACGTCTCGTCGTCGGCGAAGAGCTGTTTTTGTCGAAGCATGTCCAACAAACAGATCACAAGAATTCCACGAACTCCGGTGAAAAAAACGGCTGTTACCGAAAAGTTGCCATGGACATATTCTGACCGTTTACGACGAAAAAACACGGCCGCGTCTGCAACGCACGAAAGCAACAGAACCCTGAAGAGCGCAGTTCGAAAACCGGACCTACAAGGCCCGCCTAATTCTATAACTAGGCAAACAGCGAAAACAACAGCCCCAGAGATCCCATCAGCGTGACAGAGAAAGTCACGTGACAAATTTTCGTCCAAACGTTTTTGTTCTACGCGTCCTACGTAGAGAAGTCACACCGAGTCACGCGTTTCGCTCCACCCTTTTGATTTGCTTAAAGTGGCTGTCGCGCTCGCTGACACCCACACGAAAACAAAAGCAGGTGGGGAAGATTTGCAAAAGGCGAGGCCACTTCTGCCGGCGACCTTGTCGCCTTGCCTGGTCTGTCAGCGTTCGGCTTCCATTCTGGGCCTCAGAAAGATAATCTCCTTTCTTGGTGCTTATGTTTTGTGGGCTTGTCGCCATCTGATAAGCCTCAAATGTTTCTCTCCCCACTCGCTCGCAGTGGCCTCCCATGGCTGTCGTGCCGGTGAAATTAGGAGTGCAGCAGGGACATTTTTTCCCGTGAATGACGATCGGGTGCTTAGAATCCGAAACGGCTCTTTCGGCGTCCATTTGATGTTCTCGGAGTCGGTTGTTGAGGCATCGCCCCGTTTGCCCGATGTACCTGGCCCCACAGGACAGGGGGATCGCGTACACTTCCTCCGCTTCCTCTCCTTCCCCCAAGATATCCCTTTCTGGTACTCCCACGGAGCGTGCGGGCTTTGAGCTTGAAGCCGAAAATAAATGTTGTTGAAGTTGAAAGATTGTCCTGTCTGTGTCGTTCCTTTTATTTCTCCACTTTCTAAATGTTTAAAAAGGACCAACACGCTAAAATAGTACAAGTTCCAGGATTTCATTTTCATTCCCCAAGTGTGATGCGGGAATCGCACCACGGAGCCCCGGTCGTTTCCGCTCTTTGTTATCGCTAGGATTTGACAGTGCTCAATCACAATGCAAGACACGCAGAGAGCCACGCTCGCTTTTGCAATGCGCCGCCTAATAATGATATCTCTTGTGGAGACGTGCGCACATCAGTCTCGCGCAGTGCTAGCTCAATAGCAACACTTTCTGTTAAAGTGAATTCACACAGGGGATGTAAGCAGTCGCGCGATCCGAATAAATCGCATCGCAAAAAAAAGTAATTAGATGGTCAATGTGGCGTGCGCGATGAGCGAGTCCAACGCCTTCGTTGGCGAGTCGCTTCTCAAAAACTCTCGCTCCGAACGCCGTTCATTGGTTCGGCCTTTCCGCGACTAGAGCAGATTGCAAAAAGTCGGGTCAGCAAGCGACTGCTCAAATCCCGTCACTTTTTGCCCGCTGTCACAAAACGCGCGCGCCCATGCAGTGCCGGAAACGGCCGTCGAATTCTCTGGAAGGGAGGGAGACCCCGCACCAAGGTCGTTCGCGCAACCAGATCTTTCTAGAAGCAGGGAGAAGGGAGAAGCGGAGCCCCCCCCTTTCCAATAACCGTCAGGAACATTCTCGAATGTCTCGCGACGCCGACGCAACACAACACCGTCACCGCGCCGTCTTCCCCCTCACCTTCGACAAAGGAGAGAGTGTACCCCCGGTGAACTGCATAAGTGCGGACTTGCATGGAGGAGGATAACGCACCAATACTATAAAAACGAGCCGTGGCTGCGTGTGAGCAGCTCGAGGGTTGGACTGTCGCTAATTGCGAGTCGGAGGAAAGCGACTGCACCTCAGCTCACAAAAGTCTGCGAGACGTTTGGCGTCTGCAAGAGGGATTGTCGCTGCCGCCGCTGGGCGAACGGACTGCGGTGCCCGGGGACCCAAGTGTTAAGAAGCCTCAGAGTCAAGCCCACAAGCCCTGCGAGACCTTCGTCGTCTGCGAGGGATCGTCGCTACAACTACTGGACGGACTGACCGCCGTGCGCGGTAAACTCTTTCCGTATTCCTTTGATCCGTTTCCGAACCCCTTCTTAGTAATTGTGTAAAGTCTCGCTCGAAAATTGTAACTCTCTCTCTCTCTGTGTATCTGTATTAGATGTGAGCTAAGAGTGTAACCTCGTATCCGCCTTTATCTTGTTTATAAACTGTTGTTACGTTCATTGCATCCTTTCGGTCTCTGTCTCATTCTCTGCCTTGCGAACGGCGAAAGCTGGGCACCAAAACGACCCCCCCCCCCCCCCCCCCCTTTTTGTCCCCCTTTTTGCGCTCCGTGCGGTGTTCCTGCGGAAGCTGCCGCGTTCCGTCGGGCATTCCTTCCGCGAATAAAAGGAACTAACCAAGCCGCACTCCGGTGCGCAGGGCATACCGCATACCCATAACAAGCGTGACACCCGCGATGGTCGCTTTTGCGATGAAAGTTATCGTGCGACTATATTGCATTGCCGGTGTGAACGCGCCTTAATATCGAAGCAGTCTCACGGCGCATCCCGATGTTGGCGTTGTGTACCTACGCGCGAGTACAACATCCGGCACAATTTGCGTTTCCAAGGCCTGGTCCAGCCACATCAAAACATTCAGCCAACCTTTGGAGTGGAGAAATCAAGAGATACCCAAAATAAGATAAAGTTGCCAGCCGAATAAAACTTGATTTCTATTTAATTAACCCTTTAACCCGCAGATCAACAATATTGTAGACCTAAGTAAAAAGGACCCTAAAATGAGACGGAATCTAAATACAAACACACGTTGCTAAATTTAGCTTTTTTGAGACACATGTTCTTCATTATAGTTGATAAAACTATTAATAGACGCCGCAAGCTGCTGCTTCAGTGGTCAAAAGCGCGTGTTTTGTCATTCTCTGGCGTTCTGCTTGGTGGTTGCATTCTCGGAGCTGTGGAAAGCGTTTATCTTAGATAAGCGAATTCATATTTTACAACTTCGTAAAAGCATGCATCAGTAACACCGTATAGAAATATTGTCACGTTTAGGTGTGTGAAACGCTCCCAGGCAGTCCGCGATCATAGTCGACAAAATTGTTGAGTTGCCAGTTCACGGCAAAGAAGCCCACCTCATGCTGGTATAGCGAAAGTGATTGCACGCGTGCTCCTACAGCTTTGGTATTGGAAGTATTTATCGACAATAGCTCTCGTATTAAAATTAAATTGGTGTGTAATATCTAGGCTTACATTTCATGTTCTAAGCACAACAAGAAAAACACTTACAAAGCACTGTATAAGTGAATCTTTTGTGTGTTTGTGTGTGTCTGCGCTTGCAACTTTAGGGTATCTGTTCTCGAGTGCGCTGTTGGTTTATGTCCTAGTTCCCGCATTGTTTTTTAGAGATGATTTTGTGCAGCAGGTAATGTCCGTTTAGAAATAAGATTGTTTATTGATCTAAATGCAGTTCAGGAGTTTTTTTTTGTTTTTTTTTTTGTGGCCATGGACAAGACTATGTTTTATGGGAAACCCAAAGCGGAGCGAGGTCAAGCTTGAGTCAAGCTCCGAGTGACTCGGAGCTTGACTCAAGCGATGACGACGTACCTCGTGAAACAGAAGGTGCGGACGCACCAGAAAGGTCAGCAAGCAAAGACGAATGCGCGACCACAATTTTTGCTTCGAATGCGGGTACCGGTTCATCGCGTCAAAAATGCTCGCTCACAGCTGCCAGCACCTGCCCTCCAAAAAAAGAAAAAGAGCCGTAGGCATGTGCTCGTTCCCGTTCCCGTTCCTGACGACGAGGAAGATGAGGGACCACAGAGGCCGAGTAAGGGTCGTGCCAAATCAAGGGAATGGAAAAGAGCTGTCATCCCCAACCTGCAAGTTCCCAAAAAAGTCCACGAGGTCCGAACCGAAAAAGTCTGGACCGAAAAGGTCTAGACAATGTCCACAGTCCAGACAAGGTCCACAGGAGAGTATGCCCTTGGTTCATTGGCCAGAAACCAGGCCAGAGGCGGGCGTGCTCTCTGCCACAATGTACGTCTGGCTACAAGTGAGCCAAATGAAATGCTTTTTTGCGTCTGAAGGGCGGGTACAACTGCTTTGTCGTTTTCGTTCAGCCGTAAAATTGTTTGTGACTGCCACCGGGGGGCCCAGGTTTCAGGTTAACATCATTGCACTGCCGCTGACTCGGCCCGTAACTTTACCGCTAACCGGCAGATCAACAAGATTGTCGACCTTTTGTATCTAGTTTAGTTTTTGATGAAACAGTTTCATATTTATTCTGGAGTGTATTAGCGTGTTGCAGAGAATAAATAAAGGTACAAAAAAATTCTAGTCTAACTGTTTCTTATCTTGCCAGTTAAAGGGTTAAGATGAAGACCACCTGCGTACATCAAATACCTCATCAGCCGAACTCCAAGGCAGTGAGCCTAGATCTGGCACTTGTTTGGCAACTTTGGCCCGCAGCTGCCAGATGTCAGCCGAACTATCGGGAAGCGAAGCTTAACTTACACTCGTTTGGTGACTTTGGCCCGTAGCTGCCAGATGACAGCCGAACTATCGGGAAGCGAAGCCTAACTTTGGCACTTGTTTGGCAACTTTGGCCCGTAACTGCCAGAGGGCAGCCAAACTATCGGGAAGCGAAGCCAAACTTGGGCACTCGTTTGGCAACTTGGGCCCAAAGATGCCAGATGTCAACCAAACTACAACGTACTAAGCCTAACTCTGGCACATCTGTGGCGATTTTGGCCCGAGTGTGCCAGATGACAGCCGAACTATCAAAAAGTGAAGCCTAACTTTGGCATTAGTTTGGCAATTTTGGCCCGAAAATGCCAAAGATCTGCCGAACTACCGGGCAGTAAGCCTAAATCTGGCATTTGTTAGGCGATTTAGGCCCAAAGATGCCAGATGACAGCCGAACTACCAGGCAGTGAAACCTAAGTTTGGCACTTGTTTGGCGAATTAGGGCCAAAATACCCAGACTGTTGCCAAGGGAGGTCAGCTTTGGCTCTACTTTGGCTTCTTCGGGCTTTTTAATGCTTTAAACTCCCAGACGCAAGCCAAGTTTTGGCCCAGAACTCGATGCTGCCTGGGAAGCCACGAAGTGAGCAAGCATGGAGCAGTGAAAGGGAAGTCCTCTTGGCTTTCTGCTCTATGCCACTCCCCACCTGCGGAGAAAACTGCTGCGCGGTGCGCGTTCATCGCATCTGTTGTATTTTATGTTTCTCTTGGTTGACTGGATGACCGCATTCGTTCAAATGAACATTGCCATTAGGTAAAAATCTTGGGACGAGGTTCCGCTTGCTACAGCGTCGTTTGCTCAAGTGAGGGCCTTACCACCAAAAATATCCGGACTTCCAACACTATCTTGTATTCTCTATCAATAAAATGTTTCGGGAATAGAAATGGAACGTACCATGGAAGAGTGGAACCGAGAGCCACTAAGCTTTCACTCGCCAGTCCTATACATGGCAAAAACAAACTGACGCTCACTGACCTCTGGTTAGCCGTTTTGTTTGCTCTTCATTGTTGACATCAGAATGGCGTCAACGGTATTTATGTGCTCCTAAAAGTCATGCATGGGGAGCAGTTTCTCTCGTTTTGTTTAAATCTGGCCACAGCAGAGCTGTCACCGTAAGCCTGAGCTCGGCAAACGTCCAAGTCTATGGTTCAATGAAAGCCAATAAGAGCGTCGAAGCAAAATAGGTGACTGCGCTCCACGCAAGTTTCTGGCTCCGTGGTGCGTTGTCACGTGCCTCACTCCGGCTTTCCTATTGTCTGTCCCACCAGCCCTGTAAAATCCAGTATTTGCCAGCTTACCGTAAAATTCCGAGAGATGCCCCACCCCCGAAAGATAGCCCACCCCTATTTTTAACTTGATTTGCTTTGTTTGTTTTTTTTTGAACACCGAAAGATACCCGACTCCTAGTAATAGTAGTATTGGGGTCAATGATGACCCCGGCGTAAATGCGGCTAGTTAGCTATGGCGGAATATAAGCCAATGTTGCTAGCTGGGAAGTACAGACATCTTTGCTTCGTTGCCCCTCGCCACCATAACAAGCTTGAAAGGAACACAACGTAAAAATAGTAATGTTTTAAAATTTTCTTCATTGTACATCGAAAGTTAGGCCACTCCATATTTTCACCCGATTTGCTCTTGATGTTAGGTGGGTTATCTCTCGGGATTTTACGGTAAGCTAAATTGGAGGGCAGTAAATGAAGCATGCCGCCAGTGCCATATCCACAGCCATCCCATTGTCTGGAACACAGACCCACTGCCGGCTCCGCACGTCGACGCTTTTGTTTTCACTCCCCTGCTACTTTCCCCGGCTGCTTTTGCAAAGAAATTAAGCGAACTGGAGACGATGTGGCAGCCTTCAAATGCCGATGGCATTTCAAGATCATCGGCAATGTTTCGCTGTATTCTTGTTAAAAAATAAAATGTTGAATCAATATATTATATTGGTTACCAGTTAAGACATTACGCATACGGTTAAGGTTAACATCAAATTAAAATACTAGTTTTGTTCCGATTATGGTTACCGGAAAAAAACAACACTTAAGTGTACTGAATAATCAACGCCACACAGCTGGCATACGCGGCATAACCCACCGGTGACCCACGACAAAGTGAAAGTGGCAAGTGACCTATCCTCAGAAGCCATGCTGGAGGCAGACTTCAAATGCCTGCCTTGAAAACCTTTTGATTGAATATACAGTGTGAATACTGTGATGACTCACGAAGATGGCAAGCGTGCATACCTTTTATTTTTTGCATCGCGACCCGCATGTTCGATAAGCATCGCCGTCGACACAACTTAAATGAATGTTCTCTCCAGAATTAACCCTTCTTGCAAGCGCATTTGTTGCTCTCGCATCGGTCACCACAGTGGCGACTAGGCAAGGTCTTACCCGTGCGGGCCGGACGCCACCGGCATGATGGCTTTCGGCAGTCAAATTCGAGAGTTTGACTTGAACAATAATTATTCCCGGGAGGAATACGTCAAGCACATTGAACTCTGCTGTGCGGCTAAAAAGCATGCCTGCCAACCCTGTGGACTTTTGAATTCAAAAACTCCCACGGCCGCACCAAGCGGGGCAGGGGTTACGCAAACCGATGTGCAGCTTAAGGCGAGACGCGGGTCTTAAAATGGTAAAAAATCGCGAAATTTGGGGTTTTTCAAAAATCACATGTTTGGATAGAATATAGTCTGAAGTACCTGCCTGCGAAGTTTCAATGTCCTATTCGACGTCTAAGTATAAAAAAAACGATAAATACGATGCCTCCGCGACGCTCAAATCGCGAATCCAACGCAAAAAAATAGTCAAACTGCGCGCCCGCGTCGCTTCACGACCGATCGTCGGATCGCGGCCATCTTGGTCTTGTTGGGGAGCTGGTTCTCTTCCCTACGTCCTCATCCCGCTCACTATCGCGACAACCTTGGAGAGCGTCCGCATTCCGCGGGTTTTCACGACCGGAATAACGATTGCTCATTGGCCCGCGCGCGTACGTCACGGGTACGTCGTGCCGCGCGCGCCTGTCATAGGCCAAGACGCGCCCCTTTCCACTTTTGCTCCTTTCCTCCTCTTGGCGCGCGCGCGCCTCCAGCAGCGCAAGGGGAGCGTGGAGAAGCGTCGTCTGCTTCGTTTTGGCCCGTCGCTTTGTTCGTTTCGCGGCTGAGTGCACGTTGTTTCGAAATCGTTTACGTTCGCGCGTTCGCATCGGACATCGTTGGTTTCTCGCTACAAAGTTGCGGGAGTTTTATTTCGAGCGATCGAGATGCCGGGGGACTCTCGATTGAAGGAGAGTACGCGGCGGACGTTCGGGAGGAAGACGCGACGTGCGTGGAACAAGCGGAAGACATCACCTGCAAGTGCGCCGCTACGATCTGCGCCACTGCCGAACGCATTGGATCTGCCGGGACCATCGGCTAGCCTTCCCGTTGACGATGCTGCGGCCTCAAGCTCTGGTCCGGATGGCTCAAGTTTTGCCGGCACCACTCGCGTCGACTCTACCTACTACTCTACGGCCGAGCAAGCGCAGCGCGCCGAGCGATCGGAGCAAAGCAAGCGCGTTTTATCGGAGAAGTCGGCGACCCAGCGGAAGTTCGATCTGCTTGAAGTCAACGGATCATGCCAAACAAGCGATGCCGGGACCCAGTTTGTCATCGTCGACATGAAAGTCCTCAACGACCTCTTCGCGCACGCGAGGTGTGGAAGCTGCGGTGTGGGATCTCTCACGCTCAGCAAGGCCGCGGACAAGGAGTACGGCTTGGCCGTCAAGCTTGTGCTCGTCTGCAGCACTTGCGACTTCCAGAAGAAGCAGTTCTCCTCTCCCAGGGTTGCTGGAACAGCAAAGATCACTCCCTTTGAAGTGAACATGAGGGCCATGAAGGGGATCCAATCCATTGGCAAAGGAGTGACAGCCTTGGCAGACTTCTGTGCCTCCATGAACATTTCTCATCGGGGCCTGCACCACAAGACGTACCAGGGACACCTGAAAACGCTTGTGCGGGCATGTGAGAATGCAGCAACCGACAGTGAAGCCGCCAGTGTTGCTGTCGTCAAGGGGCTCTACACAGGCTTTATGAACCCCATTGGCAACATCGATGTCATCTTCGACGGATCATGGATGACCCGAGGACGCAGCTCCCACATTGGTGTAGGCTGCATTGTGGAGTTGTACTCTGGCCTCGTCATCGACCATGTTGTGTACTCCAACTTCTGCCTTGGATGTGCCTTGGGACCGGAGCCCGAGGACGATGGCTACAGCGACTGGTACGCAACCCACGACTGCCAGAGGAACATTGACTGCAATGCTGGCCGTATGGAGGTGGAGGCTGCGCTCACAATGTTCCAGAGGTCTCTGACCAAGCATGGTCTCCGCTACACCACCGTCCTTTCGGATGGGGACAGCCGGACATTCCATGCCTTGTCTGAAGCGAAGGTTTACGGCTTCATCAAGATAGAGAAGGACTGCGTGAACCACGTCCACAAGCGGATGGGAGCTGCCTTGCGCAACGTTGTTGAGAAGAAGAAGGCACAAGGCGAGTCACTTGGTGGGAGAGGAAAGCTGACACAGGAAAAGATCAAGAAGATCACTAACTATTACGGCTATGCTCTCAGGAGCAACAGCCATGACGTTCCAGGGATGAAGAGGGCGGTGGAAGCCACACTCCTGCACATGACCTCCACAGACGGCGCCCCAGACCACAGCAAGTGCCCCGAGGGAGCGGAGTCCTGGTGCAAGTACAACAGGGCCTTGGCAAACAGTGAGCCTCCGCCGCCGCACAAGAATCCTCTTCCGGATTGTGTTCGGGCTGCACTGAAGCCAGTGTTTGAAAGGCTCAGCAATGAAGACCTGTTGGCACGGTGTAGTGAGGGAAAGACGCAGAATGCCAGTGAGAGCCTGCATTCGGTGATCTGGACGCAGACTTCAAAGAATGCGAATGCCTCCCTGGACAGCGTGAAGAGGGCTGCGGCTGAAGCTGTTGCTGTCTACAACCAGGGAAGGAGAGCGACCAACGAGTCCATTGCTGCAGGCCTGGGCTACGCCACCGGTGACTGCCTTGTCCGCCGAAGCATCGAAAAGGACAGTCTCCGTTTACGTAAAGCAAACGCGGTGCACCAGAGCAGCAGTAGCGTGAAGGAAAGGTTCTCCAAGCGACACCAGGCAGGAGCATCACGAGATTACAGCCCAGGACAGCTGTAATGGCTTTTTCCAGTGCCATGCGGAACAAAGGCCCTTTTCAGGGCCAAACCAAATTACGTTTGGAGCTTGAAACTCTTGCTCGCCTCTCCCGTTGTCCAAAGTTGTCGGCTCATCACTTTAGAAGCAATTTTTAGCCTATATCAGTAATTCTTCACCATTTTTGCAATCTTCTCAAAAACAAATTATTGCAATTTTTAAAATGATTTGTTCAGAATGCACTACACTACATCTTGATAACTATTATTGCATAAGGGTTTTCACATAATTTATTGTAGTCAGCGTCGAAACAGGAAAATGTGATTTTATCAACATTTCACTCGTTCTTTACTTCTTTCATATTTTTTTTCCTAATGTTCCCATAAATGGATTACATCATCTTTTATGTCAAGTTGTTCATGAAGACTTACACTACACCTTGGTGGCAATTATTATTTATCATTGTTCACACAATTTTCTATGTTCAATGTCAAAACTTTAACTTTGATTTTCTCATCTTCATGTTTTTTGTCAACGTGCTTAGCCTTACGGGGGTTTTCATGAGGTTTTTATCGTAGCATTTTGAAACTTTTTATACCGTTTTATTCAGAAAGGACTGGACTGTGGAGTAAAGCTATTTTTTTGCAGTTTATAATGACAACAAAAATTTTATGATAAATAATGCGACCTCATTAGTGTCATAATTAGCATAATTAGTACATTTTTGTATTATAATGTAATTTTGTGAAAATATAAATAGCTTTATAATGCATGGCAGACCTTTAGCTATGCATCTACATCAATAAAAAAAAATATTTTTGTTCGAAATGGCCTTAACGACCCGTAAGAAATTAACCAAATTAGGCAACACTATTTTTTATAACTTGAAAACTAATTGAGATATTTTGAAACTGATTTCATATTTGAATTGAGGAAGAAGGAACACATATGCACAGTGATTTTCATTAGTATAGCTGCAAAAATAAAATAGTCCATTTTAGAACCAGTGTCTCGCCTTAATGTCAGCCTCGCCACCACAGTAATTTTTTACCACAAATTCAGAGTTTTTCAGAGCTTTCTTTTATAGAACACTATTACTCCGAGCTTTTCAACTTTTTCGGTGAACCAAATGAAAGGTAGAAAACAGCATCTTGCGAATTTATTGAGCAGCCTCTTTCATGCTAGACGTATTCGACTGTGGTCGTAGGGAGGCTAGGTGATTTTTATGATAAGGCCTAAACAACAATCTTTTGTGGCTCTTAAAAACAGATGTTGACACTGACACGCAAAACATGTTCAAAGATCCCACGAAATACAAAGACCGGTCAGGTTCATAACAGCTGTCAGTCCCAAAAATTCAGAGTTTTTCGAATAAATCCTAATCGGGGAAAATTCGTACCGGTGGGTGTTTTTCAGATTTTATCAGATTTATCCAAAAACGCAGAACCTTGCCCATGGCCTAAACGTTTTCCGAGGGGTTATTTAACCTTTTCCATTTCAGTTCGCCCTGTCCGCCTGTGGAACACGTCGGCCAGTCGCCACCATCCTTGGTCCCCATGTCAAGCCCTGAGCCTGGCTACCTTTCAGAGTAAGACTTAAATTGATGTTTCTTAAGAATTTGTAAAAAATAGCACAGCTGATTTAACTAAGCAAATGTTTGTTTCAACTGTGTCATACGAATGGAGCATTGTGGAAACAGCATTTGCCAATGTGCTCTTTAGACATGGTGCTTGCATGTGCGCACTATTCGCTGGCTGCACGTTTAGACAGCCACACACCATGAATACCTGATTAGCTCACGCAAGCAGGCGAACAAACCAGCCGTTACAGCTTTCAATTTAGCCACGAGGTGGCGTCAATTCACAAACGTCGGCAATAGGGGACTGAAGGTTTTTTTTTGTTAAAGCCCTCCAACGAGTATAAACCATAGCCCCAACACACATGTAATCAGTTTCGTGTATAATATAATAAGGTTAGGCGAATCCAGGGCAAATAGTGTCCAAATCGAACAGCTTATAACTTATAACTGCCAGGAGCACCAGCATGTCATGGCTTTCTTTGCATTATAAATGCTATGTCTGATGCAGTGCTATTCAATTTAATCTTCCCTTCACCCTCTCTAGTACTGTATTTAGCCAAATAATGAATGCGCTATCTATGAAAAAAGCATGTGCGTCTACATTCTCGTAGAACACGCAGAAAACCAGTCATCATGTTTGGAACAGACTGCACTCTTGCAAAAAGTAGCTTTCATGAGCTTGATATGTTTGCTTTTCTGATTTAGCAAAACACAATAATTGGCTGCATGTGAGCACTGCAAGGAAGTAGACTCGTGAATTTTGTTCATAAAGAGTGCATTCATTCTTTAAGTGAATACAGTGTGTGGGACACTATAGCATGCCACTTTCTCATGTCGAAAAAAGGCATAAAAGATATTTTCTGTCTGGTTCAAAAGCCATCCCCAGTTTCACCATCTATTTTCACTCTCCGCTCATCACCTGAGTGGAGCAAGTTGGGCTCTTGTCTCCATATCTTTTTAAAGAGAAAAATCAAGGGACAGTGTTAGTTTTTCTGGTTTTCTGCCTGGCTTCAAGTCGAGCTTGCCATATTGAATTCCATGATGTTTCTATGACATTTTTGACTCCTACGAGTTCTAAACACTTATTTATGTATTGTTATCTTTCTCCAGCTCTGCACTACGGATAACTCCCACACATTGGAGCCTGAAAAGGAAGACACCTCAGGAAATCAGCGGTGGCAAGCGACAGCCGGTGACGCCGAAGACCAAGCTCATCCGGAACCTCCGAGTGAGGGTCAGCAAGCTCAAGCGAAGGCTGACCTTCAGTGCCGAAACGCATCGATGCAGGAACCGAATGCTGGAGAAGCTCAAGTCTTCCGTGTCAGTCAATAGCTGCAATTTCATCATCAGCCAGGTACGGGCATTTTCTGTTCGCCCTCGGAGCATGAGGTGGACCGCAACAGATAAAAGGCTGGCCTTTAACTTGTACCTAAAGAGCCCTGCGGCATACAGGGTGCTAAGGAAGTACTTACAGCTACCATAGAAGTCGACATTGAAGCGCAGCATTCTTGGAGTTCCGAAGGCTCCTGGCTTTTGTCCAGTGATCCTTCAGGCTGTTAAGAATGCTGCCGCCTCAATGCCGGATGTGCAAAAGATGTGCATCTTGTCTTTTGATGAACTGCACATCAAGACACAGCTGCAGTATTTAAGTGCTTCAGGCTCTGTCGTGGGTCTCGAAAATTTTGGGCAAGAACACCCTCCCCGGCCTGCGCAGAAGCCTGCTAGTGAATCGCTCTGCTTCATGGTCCGAAGCATCGCTGGAAAATGGAAGCAAATGCTAGGCTACTTCTTTTCCTCGTCATCAACACCAAGTGACATTTTGCATGTGCTTGTATTAACTGCTCTGCAGCATCATACAGAGTGCGGCCTCAAGGTTGTGGGTGTTGTTTGCGATCAAGGGCCAACAAACCAGAGGTTGTTTTCTCAGCTCGGCGTTTCGCCTGAAAGGCCTTTCTTTGTTTTCGGCAAGTCAACCATTTTTGCCCTTTTTGATCCACCACACCTTCTCAAGTCTACGAGGAACATCCTCCCTAAGTACAACATAAGGTTTGGTGGATCGAAAAAGGCAAAGTGGTCAGCCATTGAGTATTTTTATGCCAAAGATTCCCGGAATGTGTACAAGGTGGCACCTAAGCTAACCAATCAGCACATAAATGTAGAAAACAAGATGAGGGTAAAACTTGCAGCACAGGTTCTAAGTCATAGCGTAGCTATGGTGGCTAGAAGGGGAGGTGTATTGGTCCCACGGCTCGCTCCGTTGTGCGGAGTGTTACGTTGTCGTATGACGGCGACAGGAGGCGCTCGCAAGCCCAGCCCAATCGGTTTCTCCGGAGACATCGGCGGCTACCGCTGGTCTGCCTGTGTTGAGTCATTCGCCTGGACCTCGTGTTGGTTGGTTCGTGTGCTTCCGTGAGCTACCACTTATTAGCTAAAATGTCTTTCTGTTACCCGTGCCTTTTGCTAGCATGTGAGCGGAATATAGCGAGACAGGAAAGTGGACAGAATGGGGAAGAAGCAGATGCACTGCTTTGCCCCGGGGTGTTCAAGCGGCAATGTTTCCACACGAGCGAAGACACACGTGTCCTTGTTCGGTGTGCCTAAACAAGCAGATCGCTTCCAAGCATGACAGCGCGTCGTTCCCAGAGCCGACAAAGAACTTTACGACAGGTCAGTCCTCTGTGAACCGCACTTCGACGAACGCTATATCGTACACTTCCCGCATACAGTGAGGGGGGAGCTGTTCAGGTCCCTCGCAACCGAACTATCCTCACGGACGATGCGGTACCAGCAGTTTTTCCCAGTCTGCCGGCGTACTTCTAAAAGCCGCTGCCAAAGAAGCGCCGAACAAAAACATCGTCTGACGGGCTCCCTTTGAAAGCAGTTCGAGCTGACATTGAAGGGTCCGATTTTGCACAGTAGCTAAACGACGCTGATCTGCCGAGCACCAGCACGAGCGTTCTGCAGGGTGTGGACCTGCAAGGCTGTGCACTACCTAACAATTACTGGGGAAGCCATCTGGTTTCAGGTGCTCCTGAGATTGTTGCGTTCTCAGTGTGCGAGATGGACGGAGGGACGGCTTTGGAGCGGTCGGTGGTGTTTAACACGAACAACGGAATTTGCGCCCTCGTGATCGTTCCGGGTGCAACTTTGAAAACAGTTCAAGTAGAGAGCATACAAGAAGCCGAAGACTTGCTTTGACAAGTACAAGCAATGAAAGCCTGCATGGGATTGGAAGAAGTGCAGGGCCTTGATGAACTACTTTGCTCGAAGTGCAAGCACAAGACATTTGGACGCACAGTATTTAGTTTGAAGTGCACTGACACTGTTCAGAGCGAGAACAACAGATGTGTGCAGTATAAATATCTGCGCAAGCTGCTGCTCAATTAACTTTCGCGCAAGAGGAGTATCAGGTACCAGGTAACAAGGTCGCACTTCCTTGTCGCTACAAAGAATGCAAGTAGGCAGGAGAGCCGGGAAAGGAAAAAAAAAACACTTCAAGATCAGGCGTGGGCTGTAGCTGGTATCGAGTTCGTTGCTAGTTGGCATTATTGTATTTCTTTTTAGTTTTCTATGAAATGCGCTCCATTTGTAACCACTGAATTTTTTGCAGTTCTGTTGTCAAGAAACCCTGACTTAGGAGGTTATGAGACTGACTGCCGGCTCATGTTTGTGCTGTTGGGGAGATTTTCGCAACCCTGTTTTGAGTTTCGTGCTTTTTAAAGTGTTCATGCATTCTTTGGATTGACATTAAAGTATGTTACACTGTGCAATTCACGCTTTATTTTTGGGTGTGATCTACCAAAGCTATACAACTTTATGAAACTTAAAAATAGTATTTTCAAGAAAATTCCTCCCTCAGAATTGATTACCCGCACCCAAGAACACGCGAGGAAAATTCAGGTTTCTCGGGTAGCCAATTATTTCGCATTTATTAGGCGTAAGTTCGCTTGTACCACTGGATTATTTGACAACAGTTTAGGTACTGTAGGAAAGAAAATTTAACATTAAACAATGACAAATCAAGTCATTATCGCCCTTTGCTTGTAACACGTGACACTCAATATCTCTGCTCCAATTTTATTTCACACTGACTCATCAAAAGATAAAGGCAAGAATTTTGGTGGCCCCTGCGTGCAAGGTTCCGTGACCAAACTGACACACTACATTTGACAAACGAAATTAAAATCTCGGTCCATTATTTCTTGTGATACAAGAAAAACGGTTGCATCGGAATTAACACCGCAAACTGAACGGATCGCGACAACGTGCAGACGACAGCGCGGACACGGAACAGGCTGATCGGGCTGCTGACCACAGCGCTGCTCGCGGCATCATAACGCAACGTGACGGCCTTGCCTCCGCCGACCGTCACACCTCCCCTTCTAGCCACCATAGCATAGCTGCTGGCCTGCGCATGATGTAGACATGCAGCAGCGGTATTGACGGCTACTCTGGAACGGCAGAGTTCGTCAAGCAAATGGACGAGCTGTTCGACATGCTGAACTCGCGGTCCTTGTCGCACACCAAAGTGTTTGCTCGGGCCATTACTGCAACCTCTACACATGTTGCGGCACTAGAAACGAAGCAGGACTTCATCAGGTCGTGGGAGCTCCTCACAGTAGAAGAAAGGCACGCATCATCCCCCCTTTGCAAAAGAGGCTGGCTCATCACCATAGCCGCAGTTTTGCAGATGTGGGTACAGCTTCGGGTTGAAGGTCTCAGCTTCTTGATGACTAACCGACTGAATCAGGACTGTCTCCAAAACTCCTTTTCTGTCATTCGCCAGAAAGGGGGTTTCCGGGAGAGCCCTGACACAGAACAGTTTAAAGCCTCAGTGAAGGCACTCATGACTGAAAACCTTATGCGGTCAGGCCAGGTCACCAACTGCGAGGAGGACTTCGATGAAGTCCTCCTTTGTGCAGGTAGTTTCTCCTCGTGCAGCTTGCCATCAGAGGTGGTTATTGAGGAGGGTGCAGGGGAGGGTGCAGAAGAGAGCCAGTTGGATGACCCTGTAGATGCTGCTGAAGGCATGGAGATTTCTGAAAAAAATGCCGCAGCCTACCTAGCAGGTTACTGTGTTAATCGCGCATTACCCAAAGTTGGACAGTGCTTGCAATGCGTCAATTTCATAATCATAAAGAAGGTTCTGAGTCCCCACTTGATGCTCCTCTATTTCAAGGAATATGATCCTACATTGATGGCTCGAGGTCTAAAATGGCCATCTGAAACTGTGGTTGCTTTGGTGCAGCAGGTTGCAGAAATTTTTAACAGTGCAATTGCTGGACACTTGCACGGGACGGGTTTGTACAGTAAGTATTGTAGATTCCTGGACTTAGAAATGCTAAGTGCAGTATGCTGCCCGGAACATAGGGATGTTGCTGCTCAAACTCTCGCATGTTCTGTTCATGGTATTAGTCCGCAAAAAACTAAGAGAGATAAATTTGTCATTTAAGAAACCTTGTACAACTAAAGGGAGAGGAAGGAAAGAGAAAAGGAACAAGAAGAAGAGAGGAGGAGAAGAAAAGAAGAGACGAAGAGAAGGGAGGAGAAGAAGAAAGAGGAGGAGAAGAGAAGAGAGGCGAGAAGAGCTCTCGAAAGAGAGCTGTTGAGGGAGGAGGCCAGAAGAGCCACTCCAACACAGCCAGCCATGGCAGATGCAGAACAAAGGGCTGCCGAAATGGCAGCCGCCCAGCAACAAGCTGGGCTCGGAGCGGCGGTGTACGCCGATCGGCTGAGGCCGACCCCTGAGCGCTCAGAAGCGCTCTTGGCAGCCCTGGAGAGGGCATGCCACGCGCTTGGCATCAGCGCGGCAGAGGAGGGCCTCGTGGAGGGGGCCGAGACCTGGGGCGACGTCCTACGGGACGTGGGAGACTTTACTGTCTCCTCTGAGATCGTAGCTGAACTAAAGTCAGCTTACGAGTATCAAGGGTTTGACGCCCGTCTCGTCGCCCAGCAAATGAAGAAGGCTGGGGTCAGCGCCCTCCACAGGGCTGAGGGACCGAAGGCCGGGGCCTTCATGGACCGCCTCACCCTTGTCGTGATTGGCCTCATGCGTGGGGCTAATCTCGACAAGGTGAGGAAGGGCATGAAGGAGGCCAACAGGGCCAACTTTGACGCCCTCGTCAAACACTTCGGCATCCAGTCGAAGCCCGTGGACTCGGCAGCCATCACTCTTCCAAGAGTGATCGCCACCTTCCCGGGGATGGCAATGGATGTCCTGAAGATCGCGGAGTTGGGCCCTGTTCGGCACTCCACCATGGTGAACATGGTGGCCGGGTACCCGAGAGCCATGATGTTCTCGGCCTTCCCCTCCCTGATCCCGAGAGGCGTCGAGGGCGTGACGGAGGCGCTGCTCTCGGCGTACCTCCTTTACCAGCACCAGGTAAGCCTGGTGATAAACCCAGACTACCCCAAGTGGGACCTTCAGAGGCAGAAATCGTCTCTGGAGGGTTTCGCTCGCGCAGCGATGGACAGTGACTATGTCACGCAGCGCCAGCGGGTCCTGCGGCTGGAAGAGGAGGGCTGGCTCACGGTTGACCAGGAGGGGAAGAAGGTGACCCTGAGCGCCACCATCGCCGAGGCCGTCAACGCCGCCGCCGTCCAGTACCAGACCAGAAAATAGTCCTTCTCAGGACTAAGCGCTCCTTTTCCTTGTGGTCTGGTACGGGGCGAGGGTGAGTGCTCCACCTCAAAAGAGCACCTACTACTAAAGTCCTTGTAGTAGTATGGCAGCGAGACACCTGCTTAGTGGTCCCACCACAAATACCGCCTGGTGAGTAAGGTCCTCTACGGAGATGAGCTAGCTAGCTATAAAGCCTGTCATAAAGCCCATTGACAGTATCGGCCCTCTTTTTTTGGTTTCTCCAAGAGGATGAAGGTGAGTGGCCACCTAAAAGAGCACCTACACCAAAGACCAGGTGTCAGTAAGGCAGCGAGACATCTGCTCAGTGGTCCCACCACAAAACCCAGTTGGAGTGTAAGGTGCAAGCGCGTTCTACCATAAAGTCCATTGGTAGTATTGGCCATCTTTTTTATTTTTACATTTCTCTCTTGTCTTGTGTTTGAGTGTTGTTAAAATTGTTGGTGCCAGCCTCTGTGTGTTGATGTGTTGTAAATAGTGTACAGTTTTCCGGGCTTGATGTACATACCTGTTTGAGAGCTTATTACCCCGGTGTAGATAGTGTACATAAAGTGTCTGGCGTCTTTGTAGCTCTGTTAAGGTTGATGTTGTGCTCTGTGTCAAGTGGACACTTTGTTTTGTTAAGTGTTTAATTGAGGGTTTGGTTGAATGCTAAATGGTCTTGTTGTGGCGTTGACTTAAGTGAGTCTTTCTACTTTGGAAGACTCACTTGAACACTTCTATCTCCCATGCCCCTTCATCAGTAGAAGAGTTCCGAGCACTCCAGAAAGCCTATGCTTTATCTAAGCAACATAGCTTATGACACAGAGAACAGTCAGATGCTTTCAATTCTGTAGAATTTCTTAATTGCTGTAGATAATTCTAGTCCGTGCAGTTTTGAGTTTGTACTGTTTACTTGTGCTGTACATATATGATTTGATGTGCAATATTTTTCATGCCTCTTGATGTCCTTGTGACCTGTCAAAATCTGTTGCACTCAGCTGTATGTTTGATCATTGCTGCCTAAAAGCTGCCATCTACAATATTTCTGTTATTACATATCCCGTACTCCGCAAAAAAAAAAAGAAAGAAGAAGGTTGTTGGCACCAATTTATGTTTGTAAATCGACCGGCGTCCGTGCAAACGTTGTTTTGATTGAATTATACCATGCAGAGTTCAAATAAACAGTCCTTTACGTGAAAAAAATGCTTTCTTGTCTGAATGTGATCGCCTGGAAACGGTGTCCTGTGACGGGCGCTTCAAATTAAAGCAATATGCAACGCGAGAACGCGAGGAACAAAGGAACTAAAAGACCATGGGGGCCGCCATCTTTGAAAGCAAAACAACAAAACCGAAGCATAAAAAGTGGTTTAGTTTGCGATATGTGTTGAGTGCCACCATGTCTCCCGATTACCACAGGCTTAATCTACAGTGGGCAAACTGTACATGATAAACTGTGCTCGCCACTGTACGAAACACTTACATCACACGTGCACGTGCTAAAGAATCCAAACTTCTCTCCTTTTTTGGTCGGCACAAAGTTGGGGAATTCCGACGTGTAGGACTTCAGGAACACCTGAAAGTACCTCTTTTGAGGTTTGGAGTTCGCCATTGCGCCACGAAGCCACCGCGATTAGGGGTGCTACGATTACATGTGCAACCGACACACACAGCCGCCACATTGCTCGCCTCAACACTGGCCAAAACAGAGAGGCCCAGACACGTCTGAACATGCCGAACCAACGTGCGCCGCCGAACACACAAACAAAAGCTTTGGGCTTTGGATTTGTTTTGGATTCGTGGCCACCGGATAGACAGATAGTAAAAACCACGACGCTGCCGTGGATGGTACCTATCGCCCTCTGTGTTGGTGCGAGATACCGCCAACAACGATTTTACACCAAAAAGAAAAATGTAAGAAAAAAAATTTATATAATTTTTTTTGTAAAATTTGAAGCAAGATTTGTAAAATCGTAAAATTAGACCTAATTCATACATTTTACGAAACATTCAGAAGAGTTGGCAGGTATGAAGAAGCTGAGGGAAGATTCACGCTGCTCAGCTGCTATGGGCAAGGAACCTACTCCCTAAAAGCAACCCTCGTCGAGCCTCTTCGAATGCCGGTTGTGGATTACAAGGTCATTGTCGACACCGTGGAAAATCACATCAACCCAAAGTTGTCTGAACTGTACTCAAGGTACGTCTTTTCGAAACGTTACCTGCAAGATGGAGATTCTATCACTGACTACATTACAGCCTTCTGTAAGCTGGCTGAAAACTGCGGGTTTGGCGAGGCAGTTTCCGCCTGACATAATGCTGCGCAACCGTTTTTTTTTTTTTAATGGCCGACAACGTGGTGCAGGCATACCTCGGCAAATTCATTCATGAACTCGCTCATTCACCTTCATTCACATTCACAGCGTGAATGTGAGTGGCACTGAATGAATTCTTGAAATTTAAAAAAATCATGGATGTGATGGTGAATGACTGAATTTTAATGAATTTGTGATGTGACGTGAATGACTTTGTGAATGTAAATGAATTCGTGATGTGGTGTTGAATGAAGTCGTGATGTGATGGTGAATGACTTCGTGAATTTTAATGAATTCGTGTTGTGATGCTGAATGAATTTGTGATGTGATGGTGAATGACTTTGTGAATTTGAATGAACTCATGATGTCTTGTGATTGTGAATGACTTCGTGAATTAAATAGAATTCATTGTGATGTCAATGACTCAATGAATTTGTGATGTGAGTGGCTTGTGAACTTGATAAGTTTGGGATGGAAAGAAATACCGTGAACTTAATTCTCAATGTGATAGTGAATACAGTTATGAATTCAGAATAGGCGGAAAACATGTTACACAGGTGCTTGCTTGCTTGCTAGTTGTTTTCATCCTTCACCGCAAATGACAGGGACCCATTTGACTTTAGCGGTTTGGGCATCAGTCTCGCTGCGAAGCCGTGCGCGCCTCAGCGCGGTGGCCCTTTGTCGAGCACTTTTGCAGTAACAGCTGTTTATAAGGGAAGTGTGGTGGCAGTGGCAATGAACGGGAGGGGAGGGGGAGGAGGCTAGTAGTTTTTTCTGGCACTTGCCATTTAATTCTGCCATTGTTCCGAGCGGTTCCTCGCGAATCAATTGAGCTCCTTGCCAACCTTGCCCTTCCGTGTCTCGGGGCATATGGTCCAGAATCCCTGAAGGCTCTCGCTGTGCCGTTTCGCTCGTCAGTCGTGCGTGGCGCAGCCGCGCTGTTCGTGCGCTACGTCCACCCAGGCCTGACGGCGCAAACAAAAGGGGAAGCGCGGCGGGGAAAGGGTTGCACTGCACCGAGGTCCGCGGTTCGTGTGTGCCTCGGATTTTTCGGGCCTTCGCTCTTGAATTGGTGACGTAAGCTCATCGCTCTTCTCGTGTTCCCAGACTACCCGGCGCCATTGCAACCTCCTCTGATTTGTTGTTAGTTTAGTTTTTTTCACCCTCGTTTTTGTTCTGGAACTGAGAGAAGCGCGGCCGCAGTAGGTAGTGGTGGCAATTTCAGAGGAGGAGGTGAGCAGGGGCAATGGGCGTTTGCTTCGACAGATGATTTGACAGGCAACATTGAATGTCACAGTTGTCGTGAGCGGTTCCTCGCTAATCTCTGAGCTTCTTGCCGACCTTGTGCTCCCATCTTGGTGCAGATGGACGTAATGATCCTTCGGTCATGTTCAGCGTATGAAACCAGAATACTCGCTTGGCTTTGGAAAGTATTTGAAAAAGTAACCGGTGGCTTTCGTGGCCCAAATAACAGCGAGAATTGTAAGTCTAAAAAAATGGTTTCAGTAATATGTACACTAATTTAGTAGTGAGGGACGAGCCGTACTAAACATGGACTATATTGAAAACGAAACCTGCTCAAGCAAACTTCACAGTCTCGATCAATGACTCAACACTGATGTAAAAGTAGGAGGAAGCTTCCAAATTAGGTGTGCATTTAGTGTTCCGGCCTGAAGCAGCGGTGCCGTCCAGTGCTTTGGTCAATACAAGTGCCCATAAAAATCCTAAATGTTAGTAATACTAGAGTAACCTTCCTGGAGCTACGTAGACAATTTTATATTTGACCAAGTCAAATTTATAAGAAAGGCATGTGACATAAGAAACCGAGCTGCAAGTTGAAAACACCTAAAACATTGTACTCTTGTGTGTGCAGCCTTGCTGAAACTTTATCTTCTTCCTCCCTTAGATGCAGGTGTCACCACTGTTCCTCAACCTGTCCACCAGCGGCAGCTGCACGCAATCAAGAGCTGCCCTTGCTGCTCCACCACTTCGGGATGCTCATGACATGTATGAGGTTTTGGACCTCATTAGCCCAGTTCAGACGGTTGGACAGCAGTCGGAGCTAGATGCTTATCTAAAAACTGGATATTCAAACAAGGAGATCCTGCAATTCTGGAAAAAAGAATTAGACAAACTGTCCGAAGCTCGCTCAGTTGGCAGCAATTTGCATGGGCATTCCCGCTCCTTCTGGAGCAGAAGAAAGGCTGCTTTCCACGACCAGTTCCCTCCAAAGAGGGCGGAGAGCGCCCCTGAACCCGCAAACAATGGAACAGATGGCAATGGTGGCTGAGCACGTGAGAGCTAATCAAAAATAGAATTAAGCGTCGAAGAAGAATGTCACTGTTTTAAAGTCATGTTATTGGTTCATGTATTTTATGTTTTCTTTTAATTCTTTTTCGAATATGCAAGCGTTTGTGTTTGTGAATAAACAAAACAAAATCAAATGTGTCACATTGTCTTGCTACTTGAACGATGTTTTCCATATATCTCCAATAAGATTTCATATGCTCCTGTAACTTTTCGACACAATTAAGTCATCTTCAACGAAGAATACAGAATTTCAAGCACACTGTTTTAAGTCCAAGGCACACTGTATGCACAGGCGCGCCTCGCCTACAAAAGTTCGAGCTCCGCGCTCTTGCACACGCGTGGAGCTCAAACCTGGTGTGTGCAGCAAGCACGTGCTTGTTTGTAAGCGAAGCAGAGTAGATTAGGTTTAACCCTTTCCGTACGGGAGACGAGCTCCGCTCGTCAGGCATTTACTTGCAAAAAATACGAAAGACGAGCTCAGCTCGTCCAAAATAGTTTCGCCGGTGATATGATCCTAAAGACGTCTTGAGCTCGTCCGTTGCTCTGCACTTGCTGGAAAAGGCACCAGATGGCGTAAGGAGCCCGTAGAAAGAATTTTTTTTAACAGGGGCTTTTGTTGTTGCGCTCGCTACTCTGTGCTTTAAAAATGGCGGCCCACGTAGGACGAGTCGACGATTCCTCACGTGGGGCAAAAAAAAGAAGAAAAACTGTGGACTCGGAAATTTTTTCGTCTTCTTCAAGCGGAAGCGATGTGGAACTGCACTCTGACTCCGGTGAGTCTTGGATAGACTACCTCACTTTTGATGAAAGTGAAGACGAGAGCACTGACGACATAAACTCTTCACATGTTTGGTCAAAAATTGACATGAATAATATCCCTCGTGCACCGCCTCGATTTCCTTTCACTGGCTCTCCTCGTATCAACGTCCAACTAGACGAGGGTGGCGGAGTTGTGGAGTATTTCCTTCAGTTTTTTTATGAAGAGCTCGTTGATCTCGTCGTCGCCGAAACCAACCGCCGCGCAACGCAGTTTCTTCGGTCGCACCAGCGCACGGCTGGTCACAGAAAAGCTTGGAAGCCGACCGATACAAGAGAGCTGCTGGTGTTTCTTGGAACTAGTCATTTTGCAAGGAGTGATCGACAAGCCTGAAGTGAAATTCTACTGGTCGACGCGAGAGATCCTCCGCACACCAATTTTTGGCGACACAATGAGCAGAGATAGGTTCTTCCTCCTGATGAAGTTTCTGCACTTCACGGACAACGACTCACCGGACGATCAGCACCCTTATCCGAAACTTGGGAAGCTATGGCCTGTCCTTACTAGGCTCGTTGACAAATTTCAGGCACTCTACACGCCAGAGCGGGACGTGTCCGTCGATGAAAGCCTGCTCCGTTTCAAAGGAAGACTTTCCTGGAAACAATTTATGCCCTTGAAACGTGCTCGTTTTGGCCTAAAGTTCTTCGTTTTATGTAAAGCCTCCAGTGGATACATTTCGAAAATTATGTTGTACACTGGAAAAGGATCTGTCGGTGGTAACGAAGACTAAGCCATGGGAACGCGTGTGGTCACATCACTCATGGGTCCGCTGTTGGACGAAGGATATTGTGTTACAGTAGACAATTACTACAACTCCCCGGAGCTTGTTGACAAGCTCATCGCACGCAAGACTGATGTCTACGGCACAGCCAGACCCCGTCGAAAGGAGATGCCGAACTTTGACACAAAACGACTTCGGAAAGGTGAGATAGAGGCGTTTCAAAGAGGCAAGTGTCTATGCCTCCAGTGGAAAGACAAGAAGCCTGTGACTTTCCTGAGCACTGTACATTCAGCAGGGAGCACTGATGTCACCAATCGGAAAGGCGAAGTGGTTTCAAAGCCGATCATTGTCATCGACTACAACAACACCATGGGCGGGGTGGATAAAAGCGACCAAAACCTCTCTGACTACCCGAGTGCACGAGATGGCCAAAAGATCTATTACAAGAAGTTGTTTCGCCATTTAGTGGACATGGTGATTTATAATGCATCTGCATTATACACGAAGAGCGGAAATTCTATCAGCCATCTCGAGTTTAGACTGAGCTTAGTGGAGGGACTGATACAGCAAAACTGTGACAATCTGGGCCCACAATGAAGAGGAAGGGCCTCTGACCACTCTTTCACAAGGCTTACAGCACGACATTTCCCAGACTACTTGGCGCCAACAGGGAAAAGGACGAACCCGACGAGACGGTGTATTATTTGCACGAAGACCAAGTCGTCTCGAAAAGAAACAAGGACATGGTGCCCTGATTGCAGCGTAGCCTTGTGCGCAATACCTTGTTTCCGTGTGTTTCACACAAGCACAGACTTGTAATTTTCTATGAAGCTCTATGACCATTGTTTCTTTCTTGCACAGAAGCTGCCTGTTTTTGTGGAAAACTGTGAGACAGTTTTTATTCCCTGTTTTGTGATGCACAATTTTTTGTGGCGAAAAACGTGTGTTAGAAAAATGTGTTTGCAGTGAAGCCCACCTTTTGTCATTCTGCAATGCTAATAATAAACCATGCCTTTTCCAAGAAAATTTGGCACGTGGCTTTGGTTTATAAACCTTTCTGAACCATTAGCAGAAGTAAAAAATTTCAGGATTTTTAGCAAGTTTTTTGAAAAAAAAAGCCGTCCTGAAAGGGTTAAAGGCCCGTTACAGTAAATATATACCGGGTTTTGACTTTACTAAATAGATGTGGCTTAGCGAGACTCAGGCAAACTAGCAGAAACGCAATTATAACAATCAACTTTCAAAAATAAGATCTGACGTATTAGTCTTAAAGTTTCGGTTTTCGTAGCCAGTTAGTCGAAGAAAGAAATTTACTGATCCTATCTCATGCCTAATGTAGCAGGTCAGAAGTTGTGTTGCACTTATCACTAACCTACAGCTGAGAGAAGTCCCGCTCTCGACGACTGATAAAGGAGTTAACGATAAGACTGATGGCGCAGGCGAGCTGGTATAGGTTTACCATTTTCCTTTATCCACCCACCAAGCACTCCAACTTGGGATTGTGGGCATCACGGCAATACCAAAGAACCTTCGTCGGGGGAGGTGGGTTTTGTGCTCACAATGCTTATATATAAAGAGAATTTGCTGATGTCTTCAGTCATTCAAAAAGAATTGCCCCAACAATTTTTGAAAATTGGCCAGATTTAGTTTTGCCCACTTGGGTACGGTCCTCAATTAAACCAGGATATTTAGCAAAGAAAAGTGCTTCATTTTCACTTTATGTCACTTGTAGACCTCCACAGATTGCGTTTTATACTGAGTTTCGTCAGAGAGATATAAGGTGTCATAGCCTCGTAGGACAAATACACCCAACGCACATGCACATAACGCACGAGGGTCATTCACACAAACAAGCATGCGTATACAGGCACATCGAAAACAAGCATACCGAGATCCCTAACAACCCAATCACGTGAGAGTACCATCGGAAGACAAAAAACAAACTTTTCCAACTAGTCCCGATGATTTAAAACTCTTCCAACTACCCTTGATGTGCCACTAAACTCCGCCAACACTAGCCTGCACGAAGACAGATGTGCATGGCAGTCACCGTTTCAAAAATCACAATCCAAACGTGCTCGACCCCACAAGTCCAGCCAGCGCGCCATGCATTCGCATTGCTGCGGCATGCCAGAAGACATGCGAAAGTTACGAAAACACCAATCAACGCGCCCGAGATGCATTTATGGAACGGTTCATAGTCATGGACCAGACAAAAAGGAAGGGAGGTTCCTCAATCATTCCGCCTCCAATGCGAGCTTCCTACCTTTGAGAACACTACCACAGCAACGCTTCGCAGTCTGGTGAGCTTCGTGAACAAAGGTAGCTGGCGTGGCGGGCACCAATGAAAGAGAACAGCGCCCCCTTTCCAACTTCTTGCAGTGCAGACACTTTCCAGTCAGACTGGCCGCGCTCTCCGGCCCTCCTCTCTCACGGAGTGTTGCGCCTGTTACCGAAACTAAGTGACGAAACAGCATTACTCGTTAGCTCGGAAAAGAGCTAAGGCGTTACAGAGCTCCGTTACTATTTTGCAAATGTAACGAAATACCGGTGTCGTTACTTGTCATGACTAACGGACGTTACTTTTACGTTAGTTTGTCGTTACTTTGTGCTTCACTGTTAGTATACGACAGTTTGTTAGTTTGTCGTTACTTTGTGTTTCACTGTTTATTTTTTTTTTTTTTTTTTTTTTATTTATTTAAAAGTTCCCTCAGGGCTTGAAGGCATTACAGAGGGGAGTGGGTTACATTAATAGAATTCAACAACATACAATAAATAACAACCTATGAATGCAAAACAATATGTACATATTAGTAAAACGCTGAAATGTGAACATTCTTAAGGCAATTTTTGAAAGCAACGCTGTCAGATATTGTCAGATTAGTATACAACAGCTGTTTATAATAAACCGCCTCTATAAACATTGCCAACAATACACTTGTGTTCAGAGTAATTATTTATTTAGTTATTTATTTGTACTCTGCAGTGCCGGAGCATTACAGCAGAGGAGTGGGGTACAGATCATATTTATACGTTGGAAACTCGCACAAACAGCACAAGCCAGCAAACAACAATATAAATAAACAATTCAAAACAACACACAATAAAACAAATAGTAGTAAACGTGTACACGATCAGCCCAATAATTAATCAATACTAAAACATGTGTTTCCGATATCGATATGTTCCTGATATGTTTCCGATATCGGGGTGTCCGGTTTCTGACATCGATACTATCTATGGAATCGATATGCGGGTTATGCGGGTGTCTATTTCTCACATCGATCCTATCTATTCGGATATCTAAATGGCTAACTGCGCGCCCGCCGCTGGGTCTGACGAGGAGTCGCGACCGGCCAATTAGCCAATCCTATCCTATCCTAACCTATTCAGATATCAGAAACATCCATTTCTGATATCTGAAAAAATTTTTGATAATCGATAATTGATAATCGATCAATAAATTTATTATCGACCAATGATCGATCATCGGCCGATAGTTGACCATCGGTCGATAGTCGATCATCGGCCGATAGACGATCAGTGCCACGCAGTTGTCACGCGACAACTGCGAATTTTACTTACTCCGAAAAAGGCTTTTAAAATACTTTCAGCTCGGCCGGTTTCGAACCAGCGACCTTTCGTTCAGTAGCCCGACGCGGTACCTCTGCGCCACAAAGGGAAGTGAATATTCAGTACTTAGACTTTGTGTGCAATCGTGGGTAGTGCTAGGGTTCGCCGCTCTGTTACGCTCTGTCAAGTTCAGTTTATAGTTGGTGATGCTTCCACAAGGTGGCGCTTGAGGTCGCCGTCGCCACACTAATCAGCGTACTCCCCGCCTACCTCGTTGGCTCGTGGGAAAGTGTGGGGACACGCCGCTGGATGGCGCCATGTGCAGTGTGGTTGGTGATATTCCCACAAGATATCGAGAGTCGTGCGGCTTATCTTATCGGTGACTTTCAATCTGTTGACATGTTCGTAAGGTGTTGTATGACCCAGGCAACGAACTCTCTATGACATCCGTGTGGTGAAGATCGAACTGTCGAGATGTTTGCGAGCGGACGTCTGACTAGTTGCACGGGAGAACACACTCGCTGGAGCGAGATAGAAGTCTGCACTGGAGACCGTAAGACAAACAACAGCTTCTTTGTGACTGCACTGGAACTGCTCATCGACTTGATTGTGTTCGGAAAGTTCCCTCCCTACGAAGTGGACCCAGTTGTGTTCCGTGTAGTGTCCCGCGTGTACGAGCACTACGAGGGAAAAGGACAAGGAGTGGCCATCGCACGAGGGTCCTTTCACATTCTTGTCGGGATGGGTGAGCAAGGTGATGTCCAGAGTGATCGAAGCGGAAACGACGGACGTAGTGGAGTTCCTCTCGGACACGGTGCATACCATCAAGCGGTCAGTGCGGTGCAAGTATCACATCGAAGCAACCTACGTGCATCGGCTGGCCGCGGATGTTCCTCGATACAGCCTGGTCACTGCGGATAGTGTGGACTCGTGGAAATAAATTATCATCTTAATTTATTTATCTTTCATTTTGTCCGATAGAAAAGATTGGGCCTCGTAAACATACACGCAGAAAATGACGTCCAACTTCTTATCAAACATTTCCTTTCTATAATGCAACAATTTATGAATATACGTGCTTTTGCCTGATTTCGAGGAACCAATCATTGTTACAGACGCGGGCGTCTCAAATTCAAATTTATTGAGAGCGACCGTCATGACGGCCGGTTTGCAAATGTGAAAGGCAGTTTATCTACACCTTTCTATATACGCCGGATACATTTACCACTTTCCTTACAAAAATACATGATGAGACGACCCGCTAGCTTCCTCGCGCTGGCTTATCATAACCATAAACTCAAAAGAAACCGACCCTGGTGTCGAATTCCCACTTAACACGCGCAACCGTTCGTCAGATCGTAAACAGATTGCTTTAAAGCGAAGAGCGGAAACAACAGAAACCTAATACGATGCACGGTGTCAAATTCGGGATTGTGGAGGCTGTCACGTCCAGACATGTCTCGCAGTGAAAATAGTTTCGTAAACAGGTTGCTATAAAACTGGTGGACGTCCACCGTTTCTTCAGAGCGTGCCACTATACGTGAGGTGAGGGGAAAAAATATTTAACATACATTTTTATTACAGGAGCCCACTGCCGCCACCGCCGACCCAATGATGGAGAACCTCCTGGACAAGCTTAACTCCTTGAAATCGCCGTCAAGCTTTGTTAAGATGGATCTAATTCCGTCTGATGTCAAGCTGCCTGTGTTAGACATCGGACGTTTGGACACACGTTACGGGCCGTCCGTCTTCATATCCCACCAGCTGCCAGACGACATTGTCAAGGTATTTTTGCCTATACACTAAACGCTTGAAAGTATGCGTCACATGACGGGATTAGTTCTACAGAAAAGCAAGGACGACGGACGGTCACTCATCATTGTCTTCTCGAAGTTGGACACTTAGGTGTCTTTTCTTTTATTTCTCGGAAATGGTAACCTGCCATTTGTGTAACGTACGGGAGAGGCATCAATATTTCAGCGCAGAGGCATTACAAGTTCATCTGGTTCTAGTACATAATGTTCCTTATCAAGATTGCATTCCATTTTGTGAAGGCCTCTGCTCTTTTCGAAACTTTACGATGCGCTATGATATGCATTTGCACGAGCACGACGACGAGGCTCACGACGTCTCTACACTGTTCCGTCATCACTCAGATGCAATGTCCAACGTATTTACACATTACGGAATGCCGCTGCATTTTTTTATCACGTTAACCGCAGAACTGACACGACTTAACTCCGAAGGCGAATTTGACTTTAGGGTGCATTACTTTCACTCTTTCGTTCACACGATCTGGGCCGAGGGTAACATCGCCAGCGCCCTGCAGCTTGCCTGCGGCGAGATAAACGCCCGTCTAGAGCAGTATCAGGAACGTGGGTCGGGTTTCGCGCTCGTCGCCATCCAACAATGTAGCATCACAGTTGGACGTTTCGTTCCCCAGACGGCTGGATGTCAAAGTTTCACTTTGCCGAAGGAACTGGCAAAGAAACAGTGTATTTTGAATGTGAACGAACGCATGAAGGACTTTGAAAGAAAAATGTGCTTCACCTTTTCCGTGCTTGCGGGGTTGCATCCCACTCAACATAAAACGAGAGCTTCCTCATACAGGGACCATCCGAGCAAATTTTCATTTCCTATAAACTATCCAGTGACGTTTCCAGAAGACGTAGAGTCGTTCGAAAGAAAAAATTGCGTGTCCATCAACGTGTACGGTTACGAACGGGAAAAAAAGTTTGTCTATCCTCTCAAAATCAACGATCACGAGTTGGAAAGGCATGTAGATTTGCTTTTGATTGACGACCACTTTGTCCTCATTACCAACTTCGCCAGGCTTTTCGAAAACAGGGTTAGCTACCGATTCCGTTGTAAAAGATGCATGATGGGTTTTCGTTTTCGGACTTCTCTAACCAGTCATTTCGCCTTGTGTAAAGAAAAAAAGCCAGTCCGAACGGTCTCTCCTAAAAAAGGGGACGCGCTTTATTTCCGTAACACACACCTCATGGAGCCTTTCCCATACTTCTGCGTTTACGACTTTGAGGCCATCTTAAAACCGGAAAACACGGGTCACGTTTACGAGAGTCACGTACCCAGCTCGTTTTGTATTCCAGTGTTTCGTTCTACAGACTCACGAATCATGGAACATTTCTTGTATCGAGGCAAGGATTGTGTCGAGCAGTTCATTTCCATTTTCAATCAAATGTCCAAACTCATTCCCGAGTGGATTAGGAGCGATCTCACGACGGTCAAAAAGACACAGAACTCCGACAGTCACTGTGATGTATGTGGCGAGTCGTTTGACAAACGTAAAAGAAAGGACAACAATCATTTTACCGGACCTTACAGGCTGTGCCAAGGCTGTAATTTAAACGACAGGAGTAACAAAAAAGTCATTCCCCTGGTTGCACACAACCACTCTTACGACCTTGCCTTTATTTTACCGAAACTACATTTATTCAAGTCGAAAGGTATCAAGGTTCTCGCCAGTAGCTGTCAACAGTTTAAGCAACTCGACGTGGGTAACCTACGGTTTCTGGAAATTAGTCGTGTCATATCTGAATAAGAAGGGAGTTAAATTGTATTCTGTGTTTTCAAAGCAAAAAGCTTCCATAGTAGAACGCGTGCAAAAAACCATTATGAGTCGGATCTATAAATACTTTGAGTATGCAAGAACGAGGCGGTTAATAGAGATCCTTCCCAAAATCGTAAAATCCTACAACCACAGCTACCACCGAATGCTGGGTGCTCGTCCCATCGACGTCACCGAGGAGAATCAGACAAATTTCTTTCCTCATCTTTTCCCTCCTCCGTCGGGAGCACCCAAGAAACCGAAATTTCGGATCGGGGACCATGTCCGCATATCCAAAAAACGGGTCCAGGAAAAAAAGTGTGAGTTTTTCAAGCAGAGCCTGTAATAATTTGGACATCGAATTGATGGCCAGGGCAGCTACCGGTCAAAGGTAAAGGTCGAGGCTATCCACCAAGCCCCCGCGCCAACGAACAAGAAGGAACTCGAAGCCTTTCTAGGTATGGTGAACTTCTATAACCGTTTCTGACGGGGTAGAACCAAAGTCACCAAAAAGCTGTACCGACTCTTGGACAGAAATGTTGCGGAAAAGACAAAAAAACACCCAAAAGCTTTTGACGCTTTGAAGCAACTACTCGCATCCGAGTCGCTGCTCATGCACCGCCGGTAGCCGGTAGCCGCTGGAGCAGTACTCGTGCATTGCAACCAAGAGGGACGAGTGCAGCCCGTGGACTACCCATCAAGAACGCTCTCAAGAACCAAGAGAAATTATGTCCAAATAGATCGAGAGGCACTAGCCGTGATTCTTGAGGTTCGCCATTTACGCCAGTATCTAAGTGGCAGAAAATTCCTGATCTTGATTGACCACAAGCCACTACCGTATTTACACGAATGTAGGTCGACCCTTTTTGGAATTTTGAAAATCTGAAGTGGGGGGGGGTCGACTAAGAATCAAAACAAAGCATGCCACCACCGATAAGGGCGAAACAAATGATATCAGGTCCGTCCCGATGTGCTTACAATCTTCTGATCACTCTAGTCGTAGCATTCGGCTATTCCGTGCGCTTGTTTACATGAATTGTTTAATCTTTTTTTTTTTTTTTAACATTAACTCGCACACCTAAGCACGAGCGTCGCCACACCACGTAATAACCGTGCCACCGCGATCCGCATGACCGCACGCACAGCAACGAGTGGCGCTCACAGCAGTGTCGATAGTTGATGGAAGAGCCAATAACTTGGGAGAACAGCTCTGCTGCCCAGCTTTGGCTCTTTGTTAGATTTCGAGCTGTTCTCTTCCAAACCAGTCCACGCAACTGCCAACTGCTGTTTGTCTCATTTTCTCTTCGCTACAGTTTATCCTCTACGTCGTCGTGTGTGCTCCAAGTCCGAGTGGCTTTAGGCGCTCGCTCCCAGCAACATTCAAAAAGACTGTTATTCTTTATGCCGAAGAAACGAACAACTGCACGGCAGGCCGCAAGTTTGACGTTTTGGAACGGGTGGTGCGCCAGGGGTGGGTGCAGCGACCCCAGATCTTCAGCTGCAATGGCAAACAAAGAGGTTTCCATGGGCCGAAGTCAGGACGCTTTCTGCAGTTGGAGGCCAAGCTCGCAGTATATGTCGCAGAAGTGTGTGATCACTTCCTGCCAGTGACGTGCGACATGGTTACAGAACAAGCGCGGATCATCACTTCGGAAGCGGGAATACCCAGGACGCAGTTAAAAGCCGGCAGGTCTTGGGCATCCAAGTTCATAAAGAGAGCTGGATTCTCTCTCCATCGGAGGACTAGAGTGTGCCAAAAGCTGCCTGCTGCATACAAGGAGAAGGTGCTCTCCTTTCATAGGTACTTCCTCAAGATCCGCGACTCCCAGCAATACCTACTTGATCGGCCAAATCAGCAATGTCGATCAAACTCCAGTCTTTTCGATATGACTAGCAACACGATGGTGAACATGAAAGGAGCTTGGGAAATGAAGCTCCTGTCAACTGGTAATGAAAAACTCCAGTTCACAATGATACTGTCATGCTTGGCGGACGGTACCAAGCTCCGTTCGTACCTTGTTTTCAAGAGGAAGACAATGCCATCGGAGACTGTCCCTGAAGATGTGGTTGTGCGTGTCAACCAAAAGGGATACATGACTGATGACATGGTGGTAGAATGGTACCGCCTGGCGTGGCTTCTGCGACCGGTAGCATCCCTGAAAGACCACACCTCCAACCTTCTGGTGTAGGACTTTTTTCGAGGTCACCTGAAAGCTGAGTTGTGAAAAGAGCACTAGGGCCTGCTTGTGATCCCCGAAGGTCTGACAAGGCAGCTGCAACCACTCGACGTCGGTGTCAACAAGCCTTTTAAGGACCTGCTCCGACGTGAATACAATGAGTGGTTGGCGGCAGAAGGCCGCAAACTTACGTCAACCTTGCAGGTGAAAAGGGCCTCCTAACAGCTGTGTGCAATTGGGTGTTTTCGGCATGGACGGCTGTGCCACGAGAAGTCGTGATGCAGTCGTTCACGAAGTCCGGGATTTCATTGAACGACGACGTGCACTGGGACCGAAGCAGCGACGACAAGGACGATGACACCACTAGTGAGGACGACGACACCACTGGTAAGGACGAGTAGACCAGTGGCCGATGAGTAGTTCAGAGACTAATCAATTTTCGCAGTGGAATGCGCCCACAAATATGACCTCATTTTTTTCTTTTTTTTTTTCATTTTCTTAAAATGCTATATGGGGGAGGTTGACTTACAATTGAGTCGAATTACATTCGTGTAAATATGGTACTTGAAATCTTTCAGCTGGAAAAGCATGCGAGGTGAGCAGTACTCTCACCTCGCATGCTGCGGAGGACTCTGATGCTTGCAGCAAATGACCATTGCCTGGAGAACAGAAGGACTCAAGAAACAGCAATACCGACTGCTCCAGCAGGCTACCAACCCCCGCAACCTGACAAGAGATTGAGCTGCCCAGAAGCGTCCTTCTGCTGGAGGCTGGACAGTACCCGCAAGTAACAACGGCTGAAGTTGCATCGTTCAGGCTGCGAGACCCCCAACTCTCAAGGTCAAGGAGTGGATCGTCACAGGGTGGCCCCGGGAAGGGGTAGCTGAAGAGTCCTCAGCATACCAGGTGAGGAAACAAGAGCTGTCCATTCATCATGACTGCGCGCTCTGGGCAAAACCGGGTCGTTCTCCCTGAAGCATTACACAAGCAAATCCTCGTTTTTCTACACGCTAACCATTCGGGGGTGACTGCGATGAAAGCGATCGCAAGGTCTCATCTGGTGGCCTAAGATTGGTGCAGAGATAAAATAATTTGTCCGCCACTGCAAGCTGTGCCAAGAGAACAGGCAGAGCGAACCTATACTCCGTGTCAGAAGTTGTGTGCAGTGCAGTGGAGCCTATGAAATGTAAACAGGCAACTTTTTGCGCGAAAAAACAGAGTTCCAACAAAATACAGGCGTTTTGCATTTATATTTGTGTATACACCATTAAGGTAAATATACACTTAACCGCACACCTCTGTTTCGAAGTAATTGATTTGGACAATTCATTCTATATCTTTTGATTGCTCGATTGAGTAATACTCAAGAATGAGTTCCAAGATACCAAAACAAAAAAGTCATTTGCAGCACTTACATAATTTTTTGTGTTTATGCAGAAACACTACATAATTTGTATTGAAGCTAAAAATAAACATGAGAAATATTATAAAGCTGTTTTATTGTTTCCTGAATTTGCAACGGTAGAGGGCGTTTTTCACGTAGTACTTCGGTTATCGCAAGATGGCTATTGCTGTGTCCCCTATGAGGTATCGCTCCAAGTTCTAATTTTTTCCAAGACAGGAAAAGCAAATTGCAAAGAATGTGCTAGGAGTTTTAACGAAAGAGGCGGGAAAATCTGCAAGCACCATGAGCGTTTTTCAAAGAATGGCGCAGCTCACTGCTGTGAGTGAACGGGCACTGTGCAAGTGGTCTGCCGATTTTCAGAAAAGCGGCAGAGTGTCAACTCCACAAACCAAGTCCAGAGGCGGGAAGAACTGCGATCGAACGAAGAAGCTCGACGACTTCAACCTTGGTGTTCTTAGAAGGAAAGTGCATGATTTCTTCCGCAGGAACGAGATGCCAATGGTTGAAAAGGTGAGAAAGCTCTTCAGTGAGAGCGACGACCTACCGAAAGTTTCGGTATCTACGCTGAACCAAATGCGTAACCAGCTCGGCTTCAAGTACCGCAAACGAAGTAGAAACGCACATCTGATTGAGGGCTCAAGCATCATACAGTAGCAATGCGGCTACCTCCGGAAGATCAAAGAGTTTTGCAAAGAGGGAGGCAAATATATTTTACAGACGAAACCTGGGAAAACGCCAGGCACACGAAAGATTCTGTCTGGATAGACAAAACTATTGCTAGCTCAAGTCAAGCCAGAGGTTCTAAACTTACTACCGGATTGAAAAGTCCAAGCGGTAAAGGTGACCGACTCATTATCCGCCACTGCGGCAATAGGGCTTGGTTAATGGAGCGGGAGAAGTATTCCGAGAGCGGAATGGCACAGGTGACTGCCACCAAGACATGGACTACGAAAAATTACGCATTACAAAAAATGGTTCAGTGAAAAGCTACTCCCAAAGCTTGCCCCCAACAGTGTAATCGTCATGGATCATGCACCCTATCATTCGGTGAAGATTGAGAAAGTTCAACGGATGTCGACACAAGAAAAGGATATTCAGGACTGGACTTCCAGAAAGGGTGTTGCATGGAACAATGAAATGGTAAAGGCTCAGCTACTCCAGCTTGTTACAACAGTAAAGTATCAGGGTGACCAGTACCGTGTCGATCAGATGGCTTCCCTGGCTGGCCACACAGTTTTACGCTGTATCCCTTATCACTGCCAGCTCAACCTAATAGAGCTGGTTTGGAGTATGGTAAAGGGGCAGGTATGTGGCCGACAAAAAAAAAAGACGTTCAAGTTTGCCGACCTTGAACCGTTGGTCTTGGGAAGGGGGGGGGAGGGGCTTCGCTGAAGTTACACCTGAGAAGTGGGCACACAGTGTTCACCATGTTATGGACGAAGGGGACACCATGAGGAAAGTTGACCACGTCATCGATGACGTCGTCGAGAGTGCCGACAGGATACTGAGGACGCTTGGTGACGAGGACTCGGCAAGATCTGAAGATGATAGCTCAGAACACTCTAGAATGTCAGGTGACAGCCTGGGATGCCAGACTCTGTAAGATTTGTAGCAGCCTTTGTGGCCTTTGTAGCTCACTTGGAATACTCATATTTTATTTATTTATTTATTTATTATTTATTTCAAATACCCTCAAAGTAAGCGCATTCAAGAGGCGAGAGCACTGTAAAATATTAACTATGAAGTGCACATATTAGCAACAGCATGTTTAAACAAAAATTATCAGCGATGTTAGCAATATAATAGAGGCTAATGCTTGTAAATCCTTGGGGTATACTAGACATAATTCATACCTCACCCCACACTCTTTTTAAGTAACTGCCTACAAAACTTTTTGTAAAATCTAAATTGGACAATGCCAACTTTATTTGGTGGCCTTATCAGATAACAAACTAGAATCAACTAAAAACAAGGCAAGTCGTTTCATATTGCATGATCACTCTCGAAAACCCAGCATATCTGCACTAAAATCTGCTCTCAACTTGTGCCCATTGCCTCAAAGAATAAATCTCTCCAGACTTGTCATCCTTCACAAACTATTAATTTCCTCCTCCTCTTTTCACAATGTTTACTTAGAACCGCCATCACACAATTCCACGTGCCTTGACCATAACCTAAAAATTAAGCCATTATTATCAGAGAACTAATGAATTTAAGAACTCCCCACTGGCTCTTGCCATTATTAACTGGAATTCTCTTCCTCAATTAATTCTAAATTAACCTAATCACGATAAATTCAGAGATCTTTTAAAAGGAACACCTCCAAACTGTTCATAATTTTCATGATTAGTTATCACCACCTTATATTTCCTACTTGTTTAGTTTTCTTTTTTTTTTTTCTTTTTTGTTGCCAATATTTGTATACACCATGTTCCTAACTACCGTATTTATTTTAATATAAAACAAGGTTTTTTTCCAAAATCCGTAGTCTCAAAGTCATACCCCACCTTATATTCGAAGCTCAGTATAGCAATATGGCGATTTTGGTGTAACAGTTTCAGTTTTCGCCTTTCAACCATTTCCAAGCTTCCAAAAGAGCCCGACAACACTGTTGGAAATGCAACGGAGATTTAAGAATAAAACATACAAAATATTACACAAACGCAGGTTACAGATAGTAACGACCGAGTTTCGGCAGCTGCAAGTGTATTGAATAGCTCGCGATGCAGCAGACGCAATGGTTGCAGACGCCTTCGACCATGTCAAAGAGCTGAGTTAGCAGGAGCCGCTTCCAAGCCAGTAGTAGCCGCAAAGTTTGTAAACAAGTCGGGACGCCATTTTGCATTTTTTGTTGGAGTGCCTGGAGTCTCTGCGGCAGGATTTTTTCAGTGCTTGCTCCTTATTTACGCGACCAGCACAATGGCGAGTCGTCGTTGCCACTATGACGCAGCCTTGAAGAGGAAAGTTATATCAGAGGCGGAAGTTACTGGAAACTGCGCGGCGGGTCGAAAGTTTGGTGTTCCGGAGAACAACGTGCGTCGTTGGCACAAACATAAGACTTTGCTCTTAGCCTGCGCAGTTACGAGAAAGGGTTTCCGTGGCCCGCGAAAAGAACCGTTTCCCAAGGAGGAAGAAGTGCTGACGGACTTCATCAAAGAGAGAAGAGGCCGCAGTTTGGCCGTTACTGCGATCCCCGAAGCTATGGTTGCGGCATCGTTCCGCAAGGGCTGCATTTCCAATGCTCTTGACGGCACCGAAGATGCTGACCTCTTTGAGTGCGAAAGTGATAAGGATGATTCGGATGCTACCACTTCTGAAGACGACAGCTTCTAAGTTTGTTTTTCGTCTCGCTCCGAATAAATATCTTTGCGTGCAGATAGTTCAAATACTTGTGTCTGCTTTACTGAAAGGTAAGGAATTTAATTGCCTTCTTTCCTCTCTTTCGCCTTATATTAGTGTGCAAACTTTTTTTCTTTTTCTTGGGTCCTTTAACTGCCCCCTCGCCTTATAATCGTGACCGCCTTATATTCAAATAAATACGGTAATCAGCTGTTTTATTGCACTTACTTCCTCAAATTTGTCTTCTTGTCCACCCTGATGTAATGTGCTTTCTATGTACCTTTGACCAGAAAACAAAATGAAAATTACCTCATTAGTGCCGAAATGTGCCGCCTTTCATATTCTCAAGTCTGTGAGGTTAGATCTCCTTGCATTGCCCCTTGTGCCTAGGAGCTACAAAGTGAGTCAAGAGAAGTCACGGTGTGTCGAGCATGTTTCCCTGCATTGCCTATTGCACCGGAGCTCAGAAAACGAAAGACACAGAAGTTGCGCAAATGTGGCATGGGATAAAGGTATGGCTAAACATCAACCAGTGTGTTTCTTTTACAACAAGCCAGCATGATCAACTCGTACAGCTGTAAAAGCAGGAGATGAAAGAATGTCAACAGATTATGGCAGCTACAACAGAAGTGTCTAACCGAAATATGTGCCTTCCATTAGGATGCAAGCAAGATCAACATACACATTTCAGAAAACAAGAGATGCAGAAGTTGCGCAAATGTGGCATGGGATAAAGTTATGCCTAGCCATCAACCAGAGTTTTGCTTTTACAACAAGCCAGCATGATCAACATGCACACCTGTAGCAGCAGGAGACGTAAAGATTTCAACAGATTACAGCAGCTACAACAAAGATGCCTAACTAAAATATGTGCTTTTAAATTGGGTGGCAAGCAAAATAAACCAATACAGCTCAGAAAACGACAGACACAGAAAGTGCGTAAATGTGTAAATGTGGCATGGGATAAAGTTGCGTCTAGGCATCAGCCCGTCTTTTTCTTTTGCAACAAGCCAGCATGATCTGTCAAGAGTGTGTATTTCCAAATTGTCGAGGACGCACTATAAAACAAGGCTGAGGTGGAGATAATGTTAGTTGGTCCGCAGTTATCGAAAAGCTGCATAGAACGGTTGCCAGCTTCGTAAAAACGGATTTGGTAGTGTCCAATAATGGCACCGCTTTCTCCAGTTGGGAGACGCAAAGTTTTTTTAAATTAAATGGCGTCCGATACTTGTATAGTGCGCCGTACCATCCCTCAAGAAACTGAGGAGCTGAACGTATCGCCTGTGAGCTAAAGGGAGCGCTCAAGAAGCAAACCAGTGGCACAATAGCATGTAAAGTGTCTCGGTTTTTGTTCAAGCAGCACTCCATGCCGCACTCAGAAACAGGGAAGGCTCCAGCCAAACTCATGCTGGGAAGGAATCTACGATCTACTCTTTCAAGATGGCACCCCGACATGACCGAGGAGGCGGCGTGTCCACTGCAATCGCCTTCACAGAGCTTCCAGCGCGGTGACTCAGTGTACGTACGAAACTTATGTCAAGCTCCACGGTGGTTAGCAGCTTATGTGTTACGACGTCGTCTTGGTCATGTCATGTATGACGTGGAGACGTCAGAAGGGAGTGTCCATCGACGCCACTGCGACCCCCTGCAAAAGCCGTGGGAGCCAGCACAATCGCCTCAAGCCACAGAAACCAAGCCCTTCCTTCGGACTGACGGCACCGTCAAGAACCAACCCTCGTTCCCCCGGTCCAGAAGCAACAGAGCTACCAGTGCCACCTTTCCCCAGACTGCCGTCAGTGCCAAGAGCCACGGCGGGTTTTCCCGCACCACCACCACCACCCTGAGCACGGTGTAAGAAAGGAGGTTAGGTGAAGACAGTCCCCATCCGGTCCCCAGCAAGCGCGCAACCGGTTTTCGTTCGCCTCTTCTCTCTCTCCTAGAGCTCTTTTCCCGCGCTGCTCCCGTGGCGCTATTGTCAGGGGGCCCACTCGGACCACTGCGGGGGCCACCGTCAGCTTTGCCTTCCCGATTGTTCCCGCATGTTTTAATGGCAGAAACCGTCTCTCGTTAGTCAACTGCCAAGTTTCTGATTTCAAAATGGGCAAGAAGTGCTTCGTGCCGAACTGTAGTTCTGGGTACCGTTCGTGTAAGGAGAAGGCCTCCTTATTTAAAGCGCCCACAGACCCTGATCGCCTCGCATTGTGGGATCGTGCAATTCCGCGATCTGACCGCAAGCTGCAGCCCAGCGATTGTGTGTGTGAAAAACATTTTAGTCCCCACCTGATTTCAAGGACCTACCATGTGGAGCACGAGAGGAAAGTGCTGTTGGACGCACCAAAAAGGTCAGTGCTATCCACGGAAGCAGTGCCATCGATGTTCCCGAACTGTCCGAACTACCTGTCAACGTCGTCCAAGACACCTCAGAAAGCACCGAGAAAGCGACCGCTCGTTACCCACGTAGCATCCTTCAAGCGGCGTTGCTCGCTGAACGTGTTGCAGAGTGAGTCCACCACAGTAGTGGACATCACTCTACCAGTAGAACCTGCACCGGCCTGTTGTAGTGATGACCTAATTCAAGATGTGGGAAGAGAAAAGGAAACCAAACCAGTGGAAGTGTGTTCCCTTTATCCTGTGCAAACTGCAACCGATGCACTGGAGGAGGAAAAAATGTCTACAGAAGGTGAACAAGGTGAGAACCGGTGGTTGAAGGAGAGAAGCCAGCTTTAGACGTTTCTAATTTCAGAAGTCTTTTTCGCTCAGGAAGCCAGAAGGACAACATTGACTTTGTGACAGAGGTAAAAAAGAGGTTGGATAAATTTATTCTGCAAGAAGAATGGGAATGCGAAGACGTTGCATCCACACTAAAGTCATCGGTGCCAGAGGTCTCAGACTGCATTGTTTATTATTTATCAGGATTCCTCAGCAGGAAAATGACAAAAATGACCAGCTGTGACTCTTGCTTGGCCGCATTCACTGTGACGAGGAGTGATTCGGCAGAAGCTGCCCTGACGAATTGCAAGAGCAGAGGGGAACTTGTACACCCTAACATTCACTTCCACCGGATATTGAAATCTGCTGAAGAGTTTTTTTCGAAGAATGCAGATAGACAAGATGTTTACTGGGGCACCATCGATTATGTTCTGGAAACCTGCGCCCTGTCATTTCCATGCGGTGAGCAGAAAGGGGACGTCATCTCCCAGATACTCCACTTCTATGTGAGCATGCGCATGAGGCAGCACTGCAAGCGCGTAAGCTCCTCGCTGAAAAAGGAGGCGCAAAAAAAGAAGAAACAAACACGACTCTGTGCTAGCTGAAAGAACTGGCGACTGATTCATTTTTGTTTTGTTTTGAAAAACGTGAACTTCACGAAACTGTTCACTCACCCGTTTCTGCGAATGTGCAAACGTGTATATCTATAAAATATGTAGCTTGCGTTCACTCATTCCTGGGTTATAATGGTTCCATATATTGAATAAATGTGACTGTTCGCTATAAATTCAATTTAGACTTGAAAAGGTTTGACCAGTTTCCAGTACTTTTACTACCTCCATTCTTGAAATTTTGATAAAAAGGTCATTGAACATGTTACAATACCATAATATTTTGAAAGTATGTATAACTCCCATGTTCACGACTTTTATGAGTTTAGATGGGAATGAAATGAAAATGTTGTATTTTAAGTGCTATACTTATCAGAAACGGGGCTGTGACAGAAGGGACCTCTGCATCACAAGGAATTGCAGCGTTTTCGCCCATTTCATGCACGCGAGACGCTTCCCGTGTCGAAGCTTAAAGAAATAATAAAATTAATAAATATGTTTGCAGACACTTTTTGATAAAAGACCACTGTGTAAAGAAGGGAGCGTACTATTAAAAGAACAGGTTTTATTCGCTTACTATCTTTGTTGAAGGAGGTACGAACCAAAAATTTGATATTAGCCACATGGAGAAATAAGCGACTGCGGCGCCATGTATGATTCCTAAGGCGTTTGAAAATCGCTACTGCGCTGAGAAACGCTTTGTTTACGTTACAGCACACAGACGTAGAGCCTTAAACGTCTTATATGTTCGACTTCCCATCGTGCAGCTCCCCTCACATCCTCGAATAAACAGAGCGGCACTTTGTAACCAAGTGCATGCTATTGGCATAGTAGTAGGTATACGCATACTCTGTTCCACCATAAGTACGAGTGAAGCCAAAGCTATAAGCGCGAGCTACTCACTTTGTACATGAATGATGCGCAAGTGCAATGAAAAGGTTGTTCAGGGAAACATGCTGGCGCTTCTAGCTTTGCATGCGCTCGCATTTAAGATGAAGCAAAGTATAGCAGCGATGCCAGAGTCACTGGGGAACTGGGCACATCAGGAATGACTTCGAAGAGCGCGATCTTTGCCGAATACCCGAGGCGGCCGGCCCCGCTGGCCTGTGCCGCCGCGCTCCTGACGACATATCCGAGGCCACCTGAGTGAAGCGCCCCCTACCTCGGAGGCCACCTGAGTAAAGCGCCCCCTACCTCGAAGACCACCGGAGGCGAGAGTTGGCGCAAACGTCTTCTGGCCGACTCCCCGGCGGAGTATCCTCACCTAACCTCCTCTCTTACACCGTGACCCTGAGCCACTTCGACATTTATTCTCTCCACCGGCGACCTGGGCATTGTTACGGCATCGATGAAAGCTAGGGGGGAGGGAGAGTGCACCAAGATAGCGAGCGCGCATACTTTTTGCTTTTTGCCTCGCGACCCACACGTCCGATAAGCATCGCCGTTGAGACTACTTAAACCAGTGGTCTCAAACTCATTCGAGTGTGGGGGCCAGATGGCCCACACCGGAAAGGTCACGGGCCCACGTAAGACGAGGAAGAGGAGGGGGGTCAGAAGGTTTTAAAGAGAAACGTTCCCTCCCATTTTAAAAATCACAGTTTTGCGAGTGACGTTTTTCGATTTCATTTGTTTTATGACAACTTTGGGCCCTGACCTGATGTGATAACGAGAATTAAAATGACACCGCTCACAAACATGCTGCCATTTTTAACAGAACAAGAGAACAAGTACACCGTCGTTCCCGTTGCTCAATTAACTCAGGAATTAACCAAGCTCAACATGTTTCTAAAAATACAATGAGTTAATTTGGCAGTTCTTGCTTTCCTGATGACTTTTATTACAACACTCTGGACAAACAGCTCTCTTTTAATGGTGATATTTTTTTAAATGCGATAATTCCGTGCTCGTAGCTTTAATTTTGGCAGTTGCTCCTCCTGATTGAGAGTTTGTGCAGCCGAGACGCATCCAGCAACAAAGAGCTCGCGCTTGCAGCCTAGCAGCAAATTCAAAAAGCGTGGAAGCAAAAAATAAAGCGAAACAGTAGCCAAATGAACCCCGATAAGTATAAACTATGTGAGTATGTTAAAAGAGTATAGCTATACTTTTCGAGCGAAAATGAATCGGCGAGGTGAGATTACTATGGCACATGCCGTTTCTAGCGCTCGAGACATAAGAACCGGATCTCGTTGCTGGTTGCCTGCGGGCTGCATCCCAGCGAGTCGCGGGCTGCATGTTTGAGATCCCCGACTTAAAAGAAAGCTCTTTCCAGAATAAACTCTTCTTGCATGCGCAGTTGTTACTCCCGCATCAGTCGCGACAAATACGGCCTGCAGAGCTATTAAGTACTTCTGCCCTTTGCGTCTATGCACCTGAGCAAATCTGCATTCTGAGGCTTTGACAACAATCAAGACCAAGAAACAGTCAGATCTACAAGTGGAGCCTGAGCTCAGACTAGCCGTTCCTGGAATTCCACCAAGCCTCAAGGAGACTGCAAAGACCATTAGGGACATACCCATCCCACTCACATTCACGAACAACAGTTTCCTTTGTGTGGGAGACCATGCTTTACTACAAATCATTTAAGTCTCACTGTAAGTCTTTCAATAGGCGATGAGGCCGAGCCATTAAGTACAATTAAGAAGGGGGGAGGGGTGGGTCGCAAGAGGGCATTAAAGTATTTAAGGAATTGTGGGCCTGAGAAGTTTGTGCTTTTCTGCTTTACACGAATAAAAACCAAACGGATAAAGTAAGACCATAAAACTAGGTGGTGAATGAAATAATTAAATCCCCCCAGACAAAATACAAACACAATCTAGATCACTAGGTGCCATGCCACAGCTGTGTCAAATGCTCCTTCTAATGAATGCACCACGTAGAAGCGTATGCAGCTTAGTCAAGGACATCCTGTGACTCAATACCCACACATATCCTTGGGCCACTGAAGGCATCCAAGGCAAGGCAAGGATTAAAAAAAAAGCACCAAAACGGCCTCATTTGCAATGATCCGGCAACTCCGCAAGGATCTGTTGCCGAGGCAACAAACATCTAGCTAATGCCGCTGGTCAGGGTCATCTTTTAGAATGCAAAGATGTTTCATTAACCCTTTGAGTGCCGGGTATTTCGCCCGCATGTCGCATATACATTTCGCTACCAAGCAGAAAAGCTCTAGCGCCCTTTATGAAGTATGTTTATTTATCGAAGACCCCTTATCTACTGGCTCAAGTTAATTGATCTCTGCATCACACAAACCATTCCTATTTAATTATAATTTTCAACACACGTCACCATACAAAGTGGCACCCCAGCCTCCCACTTTAGGGTCACTCTTTCAGAATGGCCGGAAACAGCATTTTTCTTTTATCCAGGATTTCCTTACTTCGTTTATTGCTAATTTCTACATCTCAGTGCTTGCCATAAAACGTGAGTTCCAACGACAGATTCGCCTTTCTGGAACAACAAAGGAGCAAACTAAGACCGCAGTCCTATCACCGAAACATTCCACAAGCCGCCAACAGCTGTTCTTACGAGGCAAAATGTTGCTCTACATGTTTGAATGATATTGACAGTCCATCTGGGTGATGTAGGGAGCCAATCAAAACTCACACCTGCATGGGAGAGCACCCAGTTATACTCCGGCGTGGCATTCAAAAGGTTAAGTGGAGAAGCAAGTAGAAATACAGCAACATTTTGCAAAAAGTTTGATTTTGGATATTATAGTATTTTATTATCTTTGAATCTTCATATTTTATGCATAAAAATAGTAAGTGGCGGTTAGGATCGCGAATTTAGTCAAATATGCGTGTGAAGACTTCTTGGCAACCTAGAACTCCAAATAATTTGAGCCATTTTTCTGTGCCTGGTTCTTCAAATTGTGACATCGGCCGCCAGCGCACTTGCGTTTACAAGAGGGCCTACCCGTCTCCTTTCCATCACATCCCTCTGTAGCTTAAATTTCTCACAAAGAATTAACAACATAATATTTTTCCCACAATGGAAAGTGTTACCATAGTATATCTATGGTAATGTTCTAACATATTCTTCTCTTTATGTAATTTTAGGGCATTTACACAGTCTTCACAAAATGTTTGTTTCAAATATTGAGTATATAGAGTGCAACAATCTAGGTTTGGTTAAAATCCATATATATTTTATAGTAATGAAAAAATTAAGAAACTTTTCTTAGCCACTTGGAAATATTGTTTTTTGTGACTTTTAATTATTTTAAAATAAACTAAGTCTCCCATAGATTGTTACTATTGTTCACTGCACTCAGTGGTGTAAAAGGAGCAAATTAAGTTTATTTTACCAGGCTCTTTTAAATGGGCTGCCATGTCCCATGTGTCTGCAAGAACACATATTTTTCTGCATGTGCATTGCATCCAGAACATAAAAAGACAAGCTATATTAAATCTAACACCAGATCTATAAAGAAAAGACCGTAGACTATAAACTGCAAAATTTCATTTAGTTATCGTAAATAAAGACGATGCCTTCCCAGGAGCATGATTGAGGTCAAACTCACATATGTAGTAAGCGAAAAACGTGGCTACATATACACCGCTTATTTAGGAAAAAAAACGTTCAGCCTTTTGTATATGCACAAACGCTTTACTGCCCACTTTCTTATTAAAAAAAAAAACATAAAATATCTGCTACCTCGAAGACACGTCTCCATGTCTCTATTACTCCGGAAAAGCAAATGGTTTATGTTTTTACGCTTGCCATGGTCCCTGGTCGCTTCCACCTCACGCCTGGAATGGTCTTGTCTTCTATGTGGTGAGACACATGTTCCGCTTTAATGCGCACGGGCTACGCACGACTTACGAATGTTTTTCAGGTTTGTCCTCTGTGACCACCACACCGTAGGGAGACAAAGGCAGATGACGCATTTGGCCGGGAAGTCCCCCCAAAAAATCTAACAATCGCTCGGTGCCCAAGTTCTATCTCTTACTCAAGAATATGAACTTACAGATTACAATGAAGCCCTGGGAGTACTTTGTTTACCAGGAAGTTCACTGATCTTTATTTGTGTATGTGTTGGAAGGAGGGAGGGGGGTTTGTGGGCCCTCTTCAGAAGCTTGTGTTCATAATAACGATATAAAAATGTGTGCTTGCCCAGCTCGTTCCCAAACTAGCTGTCCACAGTCCGGACTGTGGGTATCTTTATTACCAAGGCTAAGTTGTATGGGTAGAGAACGGTCCTTCATATGTTTGTCTCCAGAGTAAGGTGTCCATATTAACAAGGTCCATATTACCGAAACAATGACTGTATGCCAACGTGACTTCTGTGGGACAACATGTAATACCAGAATGCAGGGGTAGTATGGATGACATCCCAATGATTCTTCTTCAATAATAGATCTGCTGACCAGCGATTTGTATCAGCAAAACAAAGTTGGGTCTCTAGACCATCTTCCACCCGCTTTGGGCTCTCGTGAACCCAAAGTTCATCTTTGTTGTTTCACGTACGAGAAATAAAATGCATCATTATCCCGAAGAGAGCCCATAACCAAAGCAAAGGTCGGACGATCACTTACTACTGTCCGATGCTTTCCGACGAGGCGTGCTTGCCTCGCAGTTGTGCTACAGAAGACTTACCATTGTCGGAGACGATCCTCCCTGCAAGAGAGAACAACAGATCCCATTAGAAACCTAACAGCACTCTAAAAGAATGATGTCGTAAATCTCGGAACGAGCCAACAGCTACGCCTGAAGCCATAACATCAAGCATGAGACAGCACCAAAGAAAAACAGGCAAGCAAGAGCTCTTTGTCTTAAAAGAATAGAATGTTCATGGTTGCCAACTTTCTAAAATATTGGTTCAAGATATGAATGACAAGTTGAACTGGTAGCCAATAATAGGTCAAAATAAATTTTTGGAAAGTGATATTTTTCTTAAAACTGATCCTCATCATACTTTTTTTTTTTTTAACTGAAAGGTTTTACTGGCCACACGGGAAAAGTTATGAAATAAGACTGGTGTAAACAGTTAGGTGAGCACAGGCAGGGAAAGACGGGAAAGAGGAAAATTGGGACTCCCTATTGCATGGTTCTGGCCCAAAGACTTAACCCTGTCTCCCAGTGGGCCCAATGCTGGTGCAACGCCAAATAAAAACTGGCCAGAAGAAAATTGGTGATTCTTTTGCCGGGGGAGGAGGCGTAGAGTTGTTTTAAAGGGCAACTCTGCTTCATTATTGATATTTAGAAAACTATGTAGCCCTCTTCAGTATCATATAGGAAGACCCCATGTCAAATATTACGATCTAATTCCGTCTATATATTTAATAAACTGGCCAGCGAACCTTCAAGCGAGCCAAGTCGCCGAAATCTGCCAACTCTAGCGTGCGGCGCGAGGCGCAATCATCAGCGCAGTTAATGCCACGGAGTTGGAGCGGCCAACGTTGAACCACCACGTCAGAGGCATGCATACTTCATTCTCACGTTTTGCTTGTTTTTACTTTTCAGAGCGAAATTTAACGATGACGTCATGAGTTTCTCCTCCCGGTGTTGCCTGACCGGGCGTTCACGTGATCACCGCTGCCCTGCGCGCTTATCGGTCTGTTTTTCCACTCCCCTTCTCCTCTTTCGTCTTCTCCCCTTCCCCCTCTCCCCCGGGCCATCACCGTCCACGCCATGCAAAGCGACCTGCCCGCGTCCAAAAAAAAAGGACCTGCCCGCGTCGCGTGTCCTGTTTCTCGCTCCCTCCCGAACGTCACAAGACCACGTGATTCGACGTGAGGTGCCCATGACTGTGACGACCCGAGACCAATGTTGCCTGACGCAACCGAAGTTTCGGTTTCGGTATCTGCTGATGTTTAAATTAGGATTACACAAATATTATTCCACATTTCGCGAATCCGAAGACGTAGAGTTGTTGAGTATTACTTTGTGAATGTGAATCACATGGAAGCCTAAATTTTTCGAAATTGAGCGGAGTTGCCCTTTAACCGAGTGTTGTCCGTGGCGGTGCATGGGCAACTCGATCCAGGCACCAGACTGGATCCCAGTCCGGTGCCTGGCAGTTGTTTTCGAATTCTGATATCGCCTGCCATCACAAGTTGAGAAGTAGTCCTAGCCTTTTCCTCTTTTACAGTCTTCTGTAGTTCCAGCTTCTTACAAAAAATATTAAAATATAATTTTTCTTGCAGTGAAAGGCAGTTGTTACACATCTATGATAACATTCAAGTGTGTTTTTCTCTTTCTATAATTTTAAAGCATCATCCCAGTGTGTGCACAAGTTTTTGTTCTTCATACTGTCCTAGCACAAGCAAATTGGAAATGCACATACTTTAGAATATGTGCAATTAAACTATCAAGATTTGGTTACAATATATTAATATTACAGAGAAGATGCAAGCTAGTGGTGAACTTTCAACACTGTAAAACCTGAGACGTAGGATAAAAAGGTTGGGACAACACAGACACAGGCCGAAAAATGGGACAACACAGGTCTGTGCTGTCTTAATTTTTTTGTCCTACGTCTCGGGTTTTAAAATGTTGAATGTCATACATCTTTTTCATCTATGGCAAATTTAAGAAACTTTAGCTAGCCATTCTAAACTAGGGATGTTGTGATTTTCAATTATTTTAAAATAAAATAGGTCTCACACACATTATTCTTCTTGTTCATCCCACTCAATGGTGTAAAAGGAGCTAATTAGCATATATTATTCGGCTCTTTTAGGTGTGTTGCCATGCCCCACATGTGCACAAGAACATGGTTTTTTCCGCATGTGCATTGCGTCCAGAGCATAAGAAATAAGCTATTTCAAAACTAACATGAGATTTATAAAAACGAGAACAGGCACTATAAACAGGGAAAATTTCACTCAATTTTTGTAATTAATAAAAAAAAAAAAGATCGCTCACGCACATGTCTCACTAAGTCAAAGTTTGCTGCCCTTTCTATCAATAGCTGCAAAGGAACTACCTTGACTACCCTATCTATAAGAACATAGACCCACACTTCTTGGTACAACTTTTTCAAATTAAAGGTCAACCTAGAATCAAGAATAAAGAAGGTAGACCTGTAATAGGACTGAACAAACTTTTTGAGCTTGCCGCACAACCCAGGGGCTCTTGCATGTCAGCCGCTCCTCCTAGCACTCGGGTGCGAAGCGGCGAAGCCTGACATGTGCGCTGGTGACACGAGCGGCGCAAGCGCTACAGTACACTGTAACCCCATACATTTTCCACTAAATTTAGCAAAAAATGTACATCTCGTGACCTACGCACCAATTGAGCTTTCCCGCTAAGTTTAGTGGAAAAACTGACGTCACGACCTATGCACCAATTCAGTTTCTGCACGAAATTTGGCAGGGAAATCGAATTCACAAAATAAGGTATTACCTTTAAATTTTCATTGTCGTATTCACAGTGAGCTGCTTCGTAAGTCTCGTGACGAATGCTATCGCAATTCATAGACAACCAACAATAGAGTTCTCTGCAGCCATATATTTTTAAGTTCATATTTCCTAGTATGTATGCAGTGATGGAAGCAGCATGTGACCATTTGTAGCAAGTTCTGTAGCAGGCAAAACACTGCTTTGGAGCAGTCACTGATCCTTTTGGAGCAATGCCAACATCTCTGAGTAGCACATCACTCGAAAATGAACGAGTGATTGCATCGCTAATGAGTTCATCTTTGATAATGACTACTGAGGATTCCTCTTTGATACTGGAGCATAATACTTATTACCTTCTGGAATAAGAATAGATAGGGCACCAGAAGAACACAGAGCATACTTTTTAGAAATAGGGCTCTCTTCAGAGAAGGTTCTATTTACAATGGATACTAAGAATTGATTAGAGATTCTCTCCCCCGCACTTTTAGCGCCGGTAGTTCATTTAGCCTATATACACACTTTCCACAAAATACCTGTCAAAACCAGCTCGTCTGTCAAAAAAAAATGCATCCCCCAAGTTTTATGAACCTATCGAACTTAGGATTTTAATATTATGAACTGCCACAACAACCACCCCCAAATATTATGAAAAGTTACACCGGTGCAAGTGGCACTGCCCCTTAGCGACATCGGAATCGGAGTGAAGACTAATGGTAAATTCCACTCATAGATCCGGAGCGCTTTCCAAAATCCGCGAGGGAGGCGAAATTCCGCTCCGTGGGACCTGCTCCGAATCGACGAGGGGAAGATGAACTTGCATTTTCGAAACGACTTCCCCCACCGCTTCTCCCTCCGCCGTTCAAAATGGCCGCTGCTCGAACTTGACAAGCACACCAACGCCTCAGCCGATTGATCTTTCCGACGACCAGTGACAACTGTCACTGCTTAGCTGCAGAAATAACACGCAAGTCGACACAAGCCGGGCGAAATTATACGTACCACGGCCCCCATGTCACAAATAACAAAGACGTCCGCGTTCGGCACCGTCACATATCTTTCGGCCACCTCGAAGCGGCGGGGCACGGACAGCGATTGCCAGCGCTGGAGTTCAGATTTCTGGTACGACTTTAACAAACACAGAGGTAACAAACCATCACTTGCACGGCCGTTGCCTAATCTCTTCTTGCTTTATTGCACAGGAAAACGCCAGCGGAATGCAGTGTAGAAAGGTAAACAATCATTGGCTGCAGAATGAACAGGCCTAACCCTGCGTCTGCCTCCGGCTTTTCTATCGTTCTTTTCTCGTTCTTCCTCTCACGATCACATATGTCAGCACTTACGATGTACCATGCTCCAAGGGACCGGGTTTGTATCCTTGATCTACGCGAGGTAGAAGCATTCGAGCCGTCACAATCCCGTGTAAACAACCGACGCACCCGAACAAATCCAACTCGATGACCGGACCGTGGCCCAACAGGCCCGCCGACCTCGCCAACCTCACCGCACATGCGCACTGCCGATTTAGAAGGAAATCACGTGGGCCGCTATGTCAACTTCCGGAAAGATCTGTGAAATCCCGCAGAGCAAGTTCGGCGGGGTTAGAGGCGCTCCGTGGAGAGGGCGTTGCCAGAGATCTAAGAGTGGAAGATGACCAGCTCAAGCCAGATCCGCGAGCAGAATATGCGCGCTCCAAACGGAGCGCTCGAGGTCTGCGAGCGGAATTCACCATAAGTTTGCTGTTCTTTCGATCGGCAGCTGCACTGGAACAACCTCGACTACCATTTATTCAAATATACACAGACACTTTTTTTTTTCTCTCAGCACAAATGTTTAAGATTGGAGATCAACCTACCATTTCGACAAAAGAATGTACCGTAAAATACCGAGCAAGTGCCCACTCAAAATTTTGCAATAATCGCAAAAAAAAAAAAAAAAAATGGAGATGGGGACTTGTCCGGTCATCAATTTTACATATGAATTTACTGCGCATATTTTCTCAGATCTTACAAATTTGGGAATGGGCGCTTACTGTGGAATGGGTGGATGCGTGGTATTTTACGGTAGATCTGGAATAGTACTGAGCATAAATACTGAGCCTACCGTGCTAACAGAGGTCCCCACCCATGTCAGCAACTGCACCCAGCACTCTGAAGCGAAGCGGTGAAGCTCAACACAGGGACGCTGGTGAAAGGCAGCACAGAGACATCTGGAAGACATGATAATTAAGTGATCTCATCAGGAGTACAAGGCCCTGGTTGTGTCTTATCACAGTAGACGCCATCCCACAATTTAGCAAAAGCAAAAGCTCCTCACATCGCCGACATTGTCTGGAAATTTAGACGATGTCTACGACCAATCCGCCAGCGCATCAACCAACCAGCGCAGTTGACGAGCAATCTCAACACTTTGTTTCACCTTAATTTAAAGTGCAGCCGCTGCTACGAGCCAAAGGGACCAACCAGCGTCAAAGCTCGACATCATGGCATTCATCCATCTTCACGTGCACAGTCTTTGATCGACCAATGAATAAAGTGCGACAAATATTCTAAGAGCTGCGTTTTTAGTATGTGTCTATTCTTGTATGAGTTTGAGCCTTGGACGATACCCTGACCTAAGATAAAACAAACCATACAGCGAGTAGAGACGCTCTGACATGCATATTTGTATCCTTTTCCATTCCTCCTAATTCCCTAAATATTAGTCGGCCAATAATAATTTTTTGTTGCTTTGCCCATCTCGGCACAGGTGCGGTGCAATTCTTAGCAAAAACGCCACTTTGGCGCAAGATGTAGCAGACTGTCATTCATGACGCAAGTTGGCGCAAATGGCGCGGCACTCCCATCAATGCCTATCTATATCTGCTGTTTCATTACAAAATTGGTGTGCTTTATCAGAAAGTTTCATTTTGTCAATTAATTATATAGTACTGTGAACTCGGCGTAACCGGTCTTTTCCGCAATTGCTCGGTGCCACCTATCGGCAAATTGGAAAGTTTTTTTTTTTTATGTCTTTTAAAAGCTTTAGGCAGCTATTATGCAAGTGTTGGTACTGCAAACGAAGGAAAAACAAAATTATGCAGTGTTACAGCTGAAACCCTGGGTAACCCCCGGCTCCACACCTTCACCGAGTACCAATACCGCACTGTAGGCAGGACCAGAAATGGGGGACAGCCACGCCTGCTACTACTGCGCACCTGCAACTCGGGAAAAGGCCCATTACTTGCATTTGCATGTTGCCGGCTGTACACCAAGGAGGGCAGGGAATTGCTGGCAATTAGGCAGTTTGCTTCGTTAGATAAATCTGGATACACAAACTTCAAACAAAGGGGGTTTTTGATCCACAAGTCGTTCGACCATAGGTACCCACTCCGAAACACTCTAATCAGTTTCTTTAACGGTCTTGCGTAAATAGGCAGTTTCGGCAGAGTGTTGTCGTGCAGAGAGGCATTGCTACCGTGAGCACAAGCTGCAAGTCCTCCGCATGCTCCTCAGCATGGCCAATTTTAGCAGAGTGTAACCGCTGGTACTGTGGCCCCGAGACAGTGCCTGGTGTGTGCTCAGAGCATGCTTCAAAGCCACAGCACGAGCTAACGGTAGCAATGCCGCTCTCTAGGGCAACCCTACGCTAAAACCTTCCAATATCTGCACGACAGACGACGGTGCAGTGCCTCCATATGTCATGCACATCCAGTAACTGTTCATTTTCCACTGCAAAAGACCTAATGCCATGAGAATTTAGGGGACAATCGACTTCAGAGTATATAAAAAAGAAACTGTTCTAATTGATTAGAATTTTGTTTTCCCCCGATTCGTGTTTTCGCCAATGAAATACCCGCATACAGCTTAAGAACTGCGTTGCCCAATCGTGGGAAATTTCCAATCTTGTGGGGCAGAGATTAACTTAGTTTTAATGCATGTAAAATAGGGGAGATATGTAACGTATTTTACATCTATTCACATTCACATTTCCTTTGTCCTTCAAAGAAAAGTTTATGAAAAAAAAAAAGTCTCAATAAGGCAACACAGCACAGAAATTGCAAGTATGGCACCAGGATTCACAATTCGCGAAGGAAGTTCCAAAATGTTGCTTGACCATTTGGACAAACAGACGCGTCTTACCAACCACTCATTGTGATTCGAAGGAGGACGCGTGTCGACAACTGAACGCCTGATACCCATAAAGAGGCGCATTTCACGGTTGAGGCCAGAATGAAGCCAGTCATGGTTATGACAAGCACTAAAGACAAAGGAATGCAGGCCTCCGGTGTTTCTGCAGCTTGCATTTGGCACTGACATTTGGTCTTTCTGCTGTCACCAGCATATTGGAGGTGCAAATAACTATTATCATTATAGTTAAGTTTTGGAATAACCATAAAAAAAAAGCACAGCAAACAGAAACTATGCGCAAGACTCGCGGGGCGGTTCTCGCAACGCTCAGAAAAGCATGCATCTCGTGGTGCCGCCGCGTTACTGGACGCAGCAGCACCATGTCCGGTAATTTTCACTTGGTGTTTGTAGGCCAACCGTTACAGGTTTTCGGCCTTTCTGCAAACTCCCAACTGGGTCCCTATCGTTTCGTCGAACAAACTGTCAAAAGTGCCAAGCAACGGCACTCTTGCGGAGCGTTCAAGTGCTGTCCGACAGCAGTTTACGTCCACATTCGAGTGCCATACTACACGGCACATGCTGTCCTTTAGTGAAGAATATCTCGCTTTTAGCACTTGTTGACTGAAATTACTATGGCCACTTTTACTGTACCCTTTTGTGTTTAATTTGTTGTTTATGTGTATATTCAGATTCCATAAGACTTTCTTCATAACAAATATTATCTGAAAACCAAAGAATGACATCCCCGACTCGTTTCTATAGCGTAAGAGTTGAATGCCTGGCTAGTAATATGGCCTCACAAGTTTTTAAGTTAAATATGCGTGCTCTACAAAAAAGTTCTGTTGTTCTTTGCATTTTGCAGAGGTTGCTGCCGCCATTGGAGAACGTGAGATTACTCAATTTTATTTTAAACCACAATCGCTACATTCGTGAGTGCCACTTCGGCAAACTTGAGCAGATCGCGCAGGCATCAACATACACAAGAAAGCATGCTGCTCACTCCTGTAGCGTTTGTCGCGCTCGCGCTTTATGTTAAAACAAGTCGGCGAGCGGCTGATGGAACTATGTCAGAATAAGCGTGACTTCTGACTGACACTTTCAGACGGCACTGGAAGGCGCGAGTGGAATGCCGTCAGACGGCACTTTAGACAGAAAGTTCATGGAAACTCTTCATGGACACGTTTTGTCGACACGGACGTTTCATCGACACACGTTACGCGAATTGCATGCTGTAGGGACATTTGCCCACGCGTGTATCACTGGGATGACCCGTACACGCCGCTGCGCGGCGAATTTCAGGCAGCTTATTACTGAAAAAAGCTAATCTGAGCTGTCGATGAAGCAATCTGTCGGTGAGACATCGCGTGTCGATGAAACGCCTTTCGATGAACTGACTGCCACCGCTCCCGACTCTCCTGAAACAAATAATAGGAAATGAAAGTCCAAAACACGCAATTACAATACCATACTCTTCCAAGCATCCAGCGCCGCAATCCGTGTGTCCGTGCCTTCCATGCGCCGTGTTGTTCACATTCCTCTTCAAATAAATGTTGACATTAAGCTAAAATTCGCAGAAAAACATCAGCGATAACAAAATATACCAAACGAACAAAACGCAAGTAGTCCATGCCGCCAACACGCACAAAAGCTAAACTTGGATTGGCTTTGATCAGATCAGCGCCAATGCTGTCAGATGGAAGTCTCTTCCAAAACCGACGCGCCCCATTGCGGCGAAATACGCAGTGCACTCTAGGAACTAGTTGGCCACTCAGTTTCGGTTTCGACTGAGCAGATTCATCTCATGCTATCACGCCGCAACCGAACGCGCTGCTTGCGCTTTCGATTATCTGACTTTTTTACGAATGTGCAATACACTCATTCTCGAGCGATACAAAACGAAGGCCGGGGCACTTTCCTTGGTTCCCGAAACACCGGATATTATCCGTGCGTATGCAAACGTAGTAAGACGTGGCTTAGTCACCTCATCTTTGAGTTCAATTTCAATAATTCCGTCTAGTACCAGTGAACTACAAGTGAAATTCGGTCACCTGGAACATTACACGTATTATGTTTGTCAAACGTCCGCTTCTTGTTACTTCATTGGGCGAAAAGCAAGCCGCATCCTCATAGGTGATCAAAGTTGAGCCAAGCGTTGACGCATGACATGGAAATTAAACGGATAGATTATTCTGGAAATAGAAAGCTCATAGGCTACTTAGTATAAACACCAAGTTACGCGATATTTGGAGCTCTGGTAATAGCAATATTCAATTTACGAATTTTTATCATTTTCATCTGGCGACCAGGCAACACTGCCCAAGTTAGTCACACCATGGTGTCCATAAACCACGTGACCATAAACACTCTCTCATTCTAGGCGCCCCCATGATTGCTCAAGCTCTCCTCGTCGCGATAAGATCAAAACCGCTCACACAACTCGGTAACCCGAAAGCTATTCTCGCTCTCACCCCCAGCCCGTTGACCCTCCACCCTGCATGTGCCTGCGAGATATTCCCGGACGACGGTGACCACGGCGAGTTCGTCCGTTACTCGTCGTCGCTGGAGCTGGTCGCCAGCGGGTCGCAGTCAAAATGAACAGCTTCCAATACCTCTTGATAGCAATCACTTTCATCGCTGCTGCGATCAATGTTGAACACTTCGACAAGGCGAGCGATGCCGTAGACGTAATCGTCACGAACCGCATGCTCGAAACGTGGAAGGTAAACGAGGAAGCTGCTCGATACGCCAAGAGAGCCAAGACTGTGAGTGCGTGCAAGGAGACACCGCGCTGGAGGCTGGCTACGTCAAAACGAATTTAGCAGGATTATAGGAACATGCAATGGGTCCTAGCAGTACCGTTATCTCATATTTTATTTTTGACGTGTCATAACCCCTTTAAAGGGACACTGACACCCCCCAAAATTTTTTTTTTAATTTTTTGCCAGGCGCTTCATTATGGTGTCGGAGGACTACCCAATTAATATTTTGCAACAGAGTAGCGTATTTTTTTAATAAAGCCAAAAGACGCAACTGCTCGAAACCGAAACCGAAACCCGACGGAGGTCGGAGAAGTGGAGAGAAGAGAGTGAGCGGCGGAAGTCACGTATCTACACCCGACCGTGTGCTTTTTTTTTTTTCTCCTTCCCGGTAGCAGACGACATGCGGCGTACGGGAACTGTTCGCCGTGGGATTCTTTTGCAGTTATGTATGTTCCGCTCGTCGTTCTGTACTCCAAGATGAGATGTTTTGTACATTGAGGAGTTGGAGATGAGTAGTGAGTGCCCGTGGTGAATTTTGATCGGCTCCGAAAAGAATACACCCAATATGTTGCGTGAAGAGCTGGCTCACATGTCCTGCGTCCGAAACAGAAGTGGCATTGTGCGACAGAGTTTCCGAAAGATCAACGGGATCGGGACCAATGGCTGGCTGCAATTCCTGTAGACCATTTACGGGCACCTCGGAAAGCGGACGCTGATTTATATGCTCCTTGCATTTTGTGGAAAGTGATTACATTGAGTTCGCAGGTGTCAAAAAGGAAATCCCATACCATTTAATTCAGCGACGTGTCGTCCACAACATTTGTTTCTTATTTATTTTTATTTTTTGTTTCTTCAATGATAATTGTAAAAAAAAAAAAGAAATGTAAACATAAAAAAAAAAATATTTGAAAAAAACAAAAACAAAAGTTTCATGATGGATCGAACCCGGTCCTACCGCGTGCGAAGCGGACGTCTTTCCCACTGAGCTACTGGGGCATACCAAACTGGGGTCTCTCTCCTTGGTGATAATTCAGCCAATAAACTGTAAGTTGGAAAGTTTGCTGCCGATTTTCCTCTAGCAAACGCACTCCCGGGTCGAAGTCGGGATGCACCACGCATTGGCGACATTCTCACCTAGTAAAGAAATCGTACGCGTGCATATTCAACTCGAAGTAGACACGTCGTGCTTGACGTTTGCGCGAGCGATGTCTTCAGCCACGAGAAGGGAGCGACGGCTCGGCGACGTCTTCGTGCAAATCGGCTTGGTGGTCGGGCGTGTCGTACAAGATGAATACCAATTCTTTTGATTAGTCCCAAATTTCTCTTTTAAAAGCAGACAAAATTTGCCGGTACCGCGAACGACAGTTCTGAAATAGAGGTCCCACGCCCGTCGTCCGCTGCCATCGCCGTCCCTGCGAGTCCCACGATACGCGAAACGACGCACGCACAGAATGCTTCCGGTTGTCTGTGGAACTTTTTTTTCAATCAACGTATTTGCAGCTTTTTAGAAGCCACAAAAAATGGGTTTCATATTTTTTTCTATTTTTAATACTGAGTGTTTGCCTTCAGTGACCCACGACTTTGATTAAATTTGGTGGTCGCATCGATACCTTAGAAAACGGCCCGTGATCGCGGAAAAGAGAGTGAGCGAGACTCGAACCGGCCAGTTCTTGATCGGCGGTTTTCGGGTGGAAAGAAACCGAATTTCGAGCCGCAAATTCTGTTCTGGGTAGTTGAGCTCTCATATGTCACGTACAACTAAAAACCTCGGCGAGCATAAATACCCTGTCAGTGTCCCTTTAAGGAAACGCAATAAATTTGACCTCACTACTGCACCAAAGTTACTATGATGTCTTCCTCGTGTCATCATATATATCTCCCACTCAAATCTTATGCTGATAGAAGATTAAGTTTTCGCAAACACTGAGATCGGCTAGCTACGACGGGGGCCCTCACAAGTGTCCCCTACTCCTCACTAAGCCTTTTTTGACGAGCTTTTACTGACGCCCAAGATCAGTGTCTGAACGATGTGTCTGAAATTATCTCGGCATACTCAGTCAGGAAGAAAGAAAACACATAACAAATATTATGGCCATTAGCAACCGTCAGATGCACTTTGAATAATTTCGTTCGTCCTGGCGAATGGTGCGACATTTTTCACACAAGTGCTCGACTTTTGCTTTCTTGGGCCCTGCAAGGACTTTTTACTGTTTTTTTTAATTTGCACCGAACCTGAGCGCACTGAACGTAGAAACTTAGTGAAACTTTTCTTTTCGCGAAATTCGCTTTATTTTAAAAGTTATAGGCAATTTAGAATTACAAAAACAAGCAAAAAATAACCACCTTCATGACGTCGTAGGTCCTGGCTTGAGTGGCCGTGAACTTGTGGACACAAAGTAGTTATTAAAGTACCATGCGCTCGCATTTCTTAATTCCCTTGTAAGTATGTTACGGTAAGATTTAAATGCGTTAAGATGTTCATGGTCCTTAGTATTTACGAATAGAGCTTATCGAGCGCTCACGGCCGCCGCACTCCGTGTCGACGGCGCCAGAGGGCGCCACTAAAGCATGTTCTGGATAGGCTGTATGCAGCGGGCAGCCAAAGCGGCTCTCATTGCGTTTGCTGCGCGATTAAGCACTAATTCGGCATGACACTTCATTGGCCACAAACGACAGCAAACACGGGGTAAAGATCAGTTCAGAATGGGAGCCCACTTCGCGCTGCCATACCGCGAAACGGCCAAACCGCAAGACAAAGCCTCTCGCCGAAGGCCTTCGGAACGCTCGGAGCAGGTTGGATCAGACTTGTACGTAATCCGTTACAAGTAACGAAATTACTTGTAATCCCTTACATTTATCGGTAATTTAGTAACGGAATAATTACATCTTTTCTAGAGTAATTTTAAAGTAATTCCCTTACATTTTTGACGTAACGGATTCCTTGTAATCCGTTACATTTTTTCAGGACCAGCCCCCCCCCCCCCCCCCCCCCCTCCCCTTCTAAAGAAAAGGTCGTTTTCATTTTGGTGAGGTCGAGCGCAGTGACACTGTCACGCGAATTGATCAGCGTAAAGGGAGGCTTGGCACTCTTCAGTTCCCTCAAAGCCTCTTTTTTTTTTTTGTTTGCAACACCAAGCCCCTGAATTTATTTTTTTTAAAGACCCTAACAACAATGTCAAAAGATCCAAACAAACATTTCTACAAAAAAAAAAAGGGGGCGGGGGCAAGTTATATCCGCTTTTTTGAATGCCTTTGTTTTTTCTTTGCGATCGAAGGCGGGGAGAGGATATCAAGAAGTGATTGTGCCTCTTCGAAAAGCTCAAGGTGGTAGTGCTCAGACATGAACTAACAATGTCCTTCTCGGTTATAGTGACAGGACCATTTCCATAATGTCACAACACGAGATAAGGCTCCGTCTACCCTAAAATTCACTAAAAGAGATGTGATAATACGTGAAGGTGTTATTGCCAATGCCCCCCCCCCCCCCCCAATCCTCGTTCGTCGATTTAAACTTATCATCTTTTAAAAACAGGATGTGTTTTTTTTTTTTTGCTTCTTTCACCTTATTTGATCCTGTTTTAAAAGCTGCTTACATTTTTTTGTAGTCAAAGTTTTAGGGTTGGCCCACTCCCACCAGTGCCGTATATGGGGAGAGTTTGGTCAGTCTAATGATCTCGCCGCCGTAACGCTCTCCTCCTGAGTGAGCCAATCAGCACGCGGAGCAGAGCGAGAGGCATGAGCGCATGCGTGTAACTCCCGGCTGCTCCCAGCTGAGCGGGGAGGGCCGCCATTTTCGTTCATTCTCCCGGCGGAATACATGGGATCGGCGTCTAAATCTCGATTATTTCCTTTTATATCGCTGGCTCTGGCAAGAAAATGACATTCTGTTATTCCTCGGTGGGTTAAAAAGCTATTAAATGAAGTTTTCTCGACGTATGGCCACAAACTTTTGTTCAGGCGAAAAAGAAGTCGGCCCGTAGCAGACGACGCGTAGCCTCAGCACTGCTCTTCTCCGACCAGTCTCCGACAGCGTTGCCAAAAAAAAATGGCGGTAGTCTCCTCTCTGCTCCCTTCTTTCTCTCTGGCTCCTTCGGCGCTCTTTTACTTTTCTCCTCTCCGGCGCCTTCGTCACCACAATAGCTGGCCAAACTCTCCCAATATACGGCTCTGACTCCCACCTTATTTGTGAATTCCAGCCAGGTTATCTGCATTTCAGTGACCCTTTTTGTGAGTCAGCGTTTTGCGAGCACTTCGAAAATGGTAACAGTCTTCCTTTCTTCTTCTTTCTGTTTTTCCCCCAGCAGGACGCATCTTATCTCCAAGCAGATATCTTTACAAATAAAACATAATGGTGGCTGACGTCTGACGAAGACTTGATATTCTGGGCTTGAGGAAAGAGTGAAACTCGCGCTATCGTTACATAGCGTGGCTTACATAGTTCTCTGCCCTTCGCTGCCCGTGGCAGCGAAGGGCACGTCTATCTGGAGAACACCGGAGTAAACTGCAGTCGGTTCGTGCTTCGTGCGTTTTTGAATGGCATCAAGAAAGGTACACATGCCAAACGTGCGTTTACATTTCCATGTTTTAACTGAGGTTCTAATAAATTGTTGTTAGGAGTGCCCTGTTTTGCTTTTTTTTTCTCTCTCGATTACTTGTATTTAATTATTGGAAACGTTTTTTTATTCACCACCGTCTCAACCGAGGCGCAACCTGTTCAGAATCAAAGGAAGAAGAATATCGAGCCAAACCTTGTTTATTATTTAATTATCACCCTTACTGTTACCAATTCTATTCAAACTCTCGAATATCAGGCAACGGCTGCAACAACCAAGCTTTGCTTTATCTTCGAGGTAAATAGTACTTCCCTTGCTTCGCTGAAAAAGCTCGACACAGAGCATAAAACATTTGTGAGGCACGATTATGGAGCAGCCATCCAGTGCCTAAGTTCAGTGGGAGTTCAGCGTATCAGTGGACATCTTCAGCAAGAAATAACGCAAAATGTCTGACGAGACTTTCGATAGTCAGCTGTTGCTCAAAATACTCAAGGTCAATAAATGGAACAGGTGGCAACGATAAGAACTTGAATAACCTTCTTCCCTTTGTTTCTTCCTTGGGGACAATATTGTTAAAAGTAACGCCACGAAAGTAACGGATTACTTTTGTGGGTAGCGGTCACTTACTTTTATGGGAGGGTAATTGTAATTGTAATAAATTACAATTTAGCCTTGAGTAACTGTAAATCTAATTCCTTACTATTTTTCAGTAACGTACGTGTACAAGTCTGGGTCGGATCCTCCTGTCCATACCACTGCAGCGCCACCGCGCACATCCGGGATTTTTCCGTGTCGGCGCCTTATCCCACTACTCCTTTCTAGTATGCGCCGCCTTTTCCACCGCTTGGCGGCGGGTATGTTGACGGGTCATTCCTTGTTTCCGTACTTTACAAACTGCATTTCTTTCTTTTTTTTCGTCTATAATAGTGAACAAAAACTACCCTTATAAATAATTGAAACTGTTCGCGCCACTTATATTTTGTATTTCGACCAAAAAGAAGTTTTTAGTGGCTCTGGCCAATAGTAAGCCCAGGACCAAAGACGTCACATTTTGCGTGCTTTCGGTACCGCGGGTCGCCCTCGTCGTTGGAGGAGGTTTCCGTGTCGTCTGGTTAAAATATGGCGCACTTATATTTAGCTACTCTTTCCGTGCCCGCTGGCTTGCCCGAACCCCAAGAGACGTAGAAACCGCATAAAAGGTAGACGCTTAAATATCATTGCAGGGTCCCTTTAAAGGACACATGCAAAGGAAAAAAACATTTTTTTTAAACAGCTTAGATGGGAAAAGGATATCATAAAACAATTTTACAACCAATAAAAAATTTTTAGAGCTATATTTACGGCGCTATTCGAATTTGTAGTTGGCGCCGGCCGGCGCCACGGAAAAGTGGCCCTTGACGGGCCCATATTGGTCACGTGGTGCTTGCGCTCTTTCGGAAGCTTCCTATGGCCTCTAAAAGTAACTTTTTAATATTTGTTTGAAGTATAAAAAAACAACTAAGATGAATAAATAACTTTTAGAGCCCAAAGAAGGCTCCTGAAAAAGCGCAAGTAGACGTGGTAGACCTGTGCGCCGGTCAGACGACGGCGGCGGCGCCCCGAAGCAGACGAATTTGTGCGGCGGCGGCGACGGCGGCGTGGAGAAACGCGTTGAAGCGGTGTTCGCACAACGCTCAGCGTGCGGCGGCGACGCAGCGCGGCGGCGCGCGGGCCTACCACGTGACCAGCGGCGGCTCCCGCGAGCTCCAACTACAAATTCGTATATCGCCGTAAATATAGCTCTAAAAATTTTTTTCTTCGTTGCAAAATCGTTTTATGACATCCATTTTCCATCTAAGCTGTCTAAAAAAATGTTTTTTTCCTTTGCGTGTGTCCTTTAAAGGACACATGCAAAGGAAAAAAACATTTTTTTTAAACGGCTTAGATGGAAAAAGGACGCCATAAAACGATATTACAACGAAGAAAAAAATTTTTAGAGCTATATTTACGGCGCAAAACGAATTTGTAGTTGGCGCCCGCGGGCACCGCGGAAAAGTGGTCTGTATTTATCACGTGACTGGTCTTTATTTATCACGTGGTGCTTGCGCTCTTTCGGAAGCTTCCTATGGCCTCTAAAAGTAACTTATTCATCCTTGTTTAAGTATAACAAAAAACCAAGACGAATAAGTAACTTTTAGAGCCCAAAGGAAACTCTTGAGAAGCGCAAGCAGACGTGATAGACCTGTGCGCCGGTCAGACGACGGCGGCGGCGCCCCGAAGCAGACGAACTTGTGCGGCGGCGGCGACGGCGGCGTGGAGAAACGCGTTGAAGCGGCGTTCGCACAACGCTCAGCGTGCGGCGGCGACGCAGCGCGGCGGCGCGCGGGCCTACCACGTGACCAGCGGCGGCTCCCGCGAGCGCCAACTACAAATTCGTATAGCGCCGTAAATATAGCTCTAAAAATTTTGTTTCTTCGTTGTAAACTCGTTTTATGACATCCTTTTTCCATCTAAGCTGTCTAAAATTTTTTTTTTCCTTTGCATGTGTCTTTTAAAGGGATACTACAAGGAAATTTCGGCGCTAATTTTTTGGTCTATATGTGTTCAAAAAAGCACCATCAAATCGAACATACCAATATCTTGTTAAAAAAGTCACGAAAAGGAATTTTAAAACGAATTAAACGATTAGCAAAGAGCACCTGGTGGATGTCGCTAACGCCTCCCTTGTAATGCCCGTCTAGGAACCTTGGCAGCTAGTGACGGAGGTTGTCTTGCCTCCGGCCACGACGAGAATGCCTTTTGTGTGTCGCAAAAGTCGCTATTGTCCCTCTACGAGATTAAAGAAGATTAAGCCGTCACTCAAAATGTGTACAAAAGCAGCCGCTTCGGTGGCTGGAACGACTAGGCCATCCTCTCGACGTCAGCCTTGCCGTAGCTTTGCTCGTCTTGAGACGACCTACGTCACGATTGCGTTGGATGTCACGTGGTCTCCGCTGGGCCTTCTCCGAGCGCTTGCCAGAGTGGGCCGTTTATAACGAAAACTACAGCCACCAGGCTCAAAATACAAACGTGCGATTGTCATTTACGGATATTGTGGATCATATTAAACCTCTTTTTGAACACGACGGAAACATTTCAAATTTCGTTGAAGTATCCCTTTAAAACGGTTTGTATGTGCGAATGTGCCTATACGATTCCCGGATAACTTTACGCACATACGCGATATTGAATATTAGTAAAATGCAAGTGGGTGGGGACTTCGTTTCGTGCAGTGCTGCGGGTCAGTAAAGATAAGAGATATAAGAAGTGTGTTATAATTGAGCTTTTCAATGGCGCCTCCGAGTTTTACCTCGCGTACACAGGCGTATTAAGAAAACAGTAATTGCAAAAAGTAATATTTCGTCTATGGACGCACGAAATAAACAAACTTCCTGATCAGCAACAGTAATGTAAACGCGCGAGCTCGATGTATGCATACCTATTGGTTGCATTCGCACATACAAACCATTTTAAAAAAGCAAAAGTCGAGCACTTGTGTGAAGAACGTCGCACCGTTCGTCGGAAGCGCGCCGACGGGAATGAACCAATGCTGTGCGCCAAAAGAACGAAATTATTCAAAGTGCATCTGACGGTTGCTAATGGCCATAATATCTGTTATGTGTTTTCTTACTTCCTGACTGAGTATGCCGAGATAATTTCAGACACATCGTTCAGACACTGATCTTGGGCGTCACTAAAAGCTCGTCCAAAAAGGCTTAGCGAGGACTTGGGGACCCTAGTCCGTAGCTAGCCGATCTCAGTGTTTGCGAAAACTCAATCTTCTATCAGCATAAAATTTGAGTGGGAGATATATATGATGACACGAGGAAGACATCATAGTAACTTTTGTGCAGTAGTGAGATCAAATTTATTGCGTTTCCTTAAAAGTTTGTGCGTCAACGCTGGGCTCCGCTTTGATACCCCTCTGAGGATGCGGTTTGCTTTCCGCCCCATTAGGTAACAAGAAGTGGACGTTTGGCAAACAAAATACGTGTAGGGCTCAAGGTGACCAAATTGCAGTTGTAGTTCACAGGTACTAGACGGGATTTTTGAAATTGAGCTCAAAGAAGCTTTCGAGGGGTGAGGTGACTAAGCCACGTCTTACTACGTTTGCATACGCTCGCACAATATCCGGTGTTTCGGGAACCAAGGAAAGTGCCCCGGTCTTCGTTTTGTATCGCTCGAGAATGAGTGTATTGTACATTCGTGAAAAGTAAGATAATCGAAAAAGCAAGCAGCGCGTTTGGTCGCGGCGTGTTAGGATGAGATGAAGCTGCTCAATCAAAACCAAAACTGAGTGGCCAATTAGTTCCTAGAGTGCACTGCGTGGTATTTCGCCGCAATGGGGCGCCTCGGTTTTGGAAGAAGTCTAATGCTGGATCGCGCTTCCCGCTCCCGCAACTGAACCCACCGGACGGCCATCTTGCTAGGGTAGGATTTGCGGCTCTGCTAGCGTTTCGCTGTAATTTTCCAGCGTGATCTAGACACGTTCACTACTCGTTCGTCGTCATTCTCTGAAGAAGTTTTTTAAGACTTTGTGTACTGCTGAGACTTGCCGTTATACACCAACTCAACTCTCCTACGTCACGCCGCGGTGGTGGCGCGCCGGACGCACTTCCGGTCTCGGGCGGTGGGCAGAAGTCGCCGTGCCAGGCATGCATTCCTGTGTTCCTTTGGAAGAAACGAGGAAAAAAACCTGCCTTCTCGTCAAAATGCTGCGATGGGGGCTTTACCAAGAGAGTCTGGGAAGGTTTGAAGATCAGTTTTCATGTGTTTTTGCACCCTCCGTTCGTCCGAGAACGTGGATAGCAGCCGTGAAAAGGGCAAACCTGACGCTGTCGAACTACGATTGCGTGTGCGGGCCACAATTTGTAGTCGCCAGATGTATTTGCTTTGTTCCAACATGACCGAGAGAAAACCCCCAAGTTGTCCGGACCACCCACGGATTCAGTGCGTTTTCAAATTCACACGGCCGCCTGATCGTTCGAACTTTCGTCTGCTCTTTCAAAGTTGTCTGCTTTTTGTCGTCTGCTCGTTCAAACAAAAGCGGCCCGTAGACCAAAGTTTGACCCGGTGATTGCAATAAGAAGTAATTGCAGGCCTCAAAAGACTTAAGTAGGCTCGGTGTAAACAGTAGATACAATATGTTAATTATTGGTACCGGTGGCCATCACCTACTTGTTACGCTTTCTCTCTTCCCGCTTCCGATTTTCAGTATCGATGTCGATCATCGCCGCTACCTTTTACACTTTTGCAGCACGAGCGACGTCGCGACCGAAAATAGCTACAAGAATCTCATCACGGTTTTGGCGTCCATTCTGCAGCGTTCATGCGAATAAATCGCCGCACGTCAAATTATTTACGGAACGTTTGGCGGCGTAACGAGCCTCGATAATTTCGCTCAGGCGATTGAAGTGGTAAGACATTGCGATGAGGACGTAGAATCGACAACTCCAACGCGAAAAAGAGTAGGCAGACTCACACAGACGCCGACAACGTGACATTCGAGTGGTTTGTTGACGCGGGACGCGGTGCTTCTTGCCCGTACCCCATTACGCATGCGTTCGAACTGTCGTCTGCTCTTTCAAACTTGACTGCTTTTTGTCGTCAGCTCGTTCAAATGACAGCGGCCCGGAAACCAAACGTTGACCCGGTAATTGCGATAAGAACTAAGTGCAGGCCTCAAAACACTTTTGAAGGTTGGTTGGGGTAAGTAGGCTAAGTGTAAACAGATACAAGATGTTTATCGTTATTGTTACCAGTGGCCATCACCGACTTGTAATGCCCGATTCTACTTGCGGTTTTCAGTATCGACGTCCACCATCTCAGCTACGGTCCGCGCTTTTGCAGCCCGAGCGACGTCGCGACTGAAAATAGCGAGCAGAATCTCATTGTGGGAGTCAGGTTTTAGCGCCCATTCTGCGGCGTCAACGTGAAATGAATCGCCGCAAGTCACATTATTCACGCAAAGTTTTGCCTCGTTAGTTTTGCTGAAGCCGCTCAAGTAGTCAGACATTGTTAGGAGGACGTAGAATCAACAGTTCCAGCGCGAAAAAGAGCACGGGGACTCCCACCGACGCCGACAACAACGCAATTCAATGGTCTGTTTATGGGCAACGGCGGGCTTCTTGCCCACCATCCACGGCGCATGCGCGGCGCCGGTGACGTCCGCTAGGGGCGCTCCGGTTTATGTGCGCAGTGCAGCAGCAAAAAGCGACCACTCGTCGAAAGCAAGTTTCGCCGGTCTCACGGCGGGATCAAAGCCTCCTTGACACGCCGAGTGCTGCATCTTTGTGCGTTCGCACGCTTGGATACCGATCAAGAATCGACGCCGTACTAATAAAGTACTGAAGGTGTGCCGCGCGTAGACGTCTTTAGATCATATATATATCGGCCACGGAGTTCCCCAACGTCCAGCTCTTTCGGTGACTTGCTATCCATAAAAGGGGGGGGGGGGGGGGGGGGTGATCTGTACGTGCTCTTATGTACTATTAACCATGGCTATGTTCCAAATGTACTCTAATTGATTGCCTGGGAGCACGAATAGAGCAACGCTGTGGAGCAAGGAGGGTTTTCGAAAGCAAAAGTATAAGGCGGCGAGAATGAAAATCTTCGAAGCGCGGCCGATATGGTCGTGTGCAATCTGCTGACCTAGGGTGCCTACATGTTTCCGCTGCGCTTTAGGGTGGCGCCAACTTCTTGTTACCCTTTCCCAGATCCTCTCCCACCGCCATTTTGACCCACTTCTTATTTGGCTAAACGTACACAACGTTGAGTTTTCGTAGTTTCGACACACCGGCAACACTCTGAGGCCACTTCCGTTTCCGTTCATAAGAAGAGTCGGACGAGTCGGAGGCTCAGCGGAATGGCGGTCGTCGTGGCTGTCGCTCTCCTTATTCGGGTGTTTCATACTTTGAAGTTGCGAGCAGGAAGTATGCGTTGCGTTTATCGAAACGTGAGTCCCTTCGACAAAATGGAACGCAACAGACCGGCATCGCACGCCGAAACCTCGCCGTCGGAACGAGAGCGGTGGACGCTCCCTAGCCCTAACGAGGATTAGCGGAGGATTAGCGACTGGCGAGTGTGATAAAATGGTCGACGAAACAGCGGAGGCTGCCATGGTAACGAGGTAAGCAACACTGGTTTGTCGGCAACAGGTATCACAAACGTTGTCGCCACCCTAAACAGCGGAGCGGCGGAAACATGTAGGCACCCTATGCTGACCAATTACAATTAGGCGAGCCGCGCTCAAACATAAAGTGCAATTAAGTAGGTTGATAATGAGCCAGCACTGATCAGAGATGAGGAGCTGTTGTGCACGGTATTGTGTAAATCGTCACAAAAAGAAAAAGACATACCTTCCCCCCCTCTTCCGTCACTAGTGGACGCTGGATTAAGCTCGTTTCTAAACGCGAGGGCCACAAGCAGGACCAACTTAAATAAGGGGGAGACCTGTCTACTGAACGGAGGCTCAGCGCCGGCTCAGTAGTACGCGCATTCCTCACGAACGCTCGTGGTGGCGCTCGGAGCCCCCCTAGCTTCCCTCCCGGATCCAGTCCGGGACGCCTTGGGAAACACCGAAGCGAAGTGGCTACGCCGCTGGAATCTGTGTGTTACGATACGAAAATTGAAGTGTCGACTCGAACTGCGGGTAAATGGTGCACTGTTGCGTGCCGCTGTGTACCTCGCACAACAAAAAGGGCGAATGATTTCTATTTCACAAATTTCCATCACCAAGTATCCGCAGAATGGATTAAAAGAATCTCAAGAGCGGCTAAGTGTCGACTTTTTTTTCATCTCAGTCATTTGGAAAAATGAGAATAATAGCGTCATATTGTATTAGAAGAAAAAAAAGGCATTCAGGACATGTTTCAATGTTGTTGTTGTTGTTTTTTCGTTCTTTTCTTTTAAATGTGAATAGAACTCCCAATGGCGCCCAAGTGATAGCGGGGGCACTGTCCTATGCTCTCAGAATTTTACAGCAGACGACGATAAGGAAAATGTAAATTTGAAAAAAAAAAAAAAAAAAAAAAAACAACGGTGCCAACGATGTTCCGTGTTCGATATTTATCCGATCGACAAACAGTGCAATTCAAAGCAGACTTGAAAACACCCGGCGACGCCCGCACCACCATAGCAAAAACAAAAAAGTATGCTTTTTTTTTTTGCGTGCATTTCATTTCTTAGGATAATTGTAAGAGTTATACATGGCGACACAAGATTTTTATCTGCTACGGACGGCGAGCCCGGTGAAAGAAGGAATACTGCCTCAGAGGGGCCAAGGCGGAGTCGATGGACCCCTCGATATTTTCGCTTGAAAACAGAATCTTCGAGTGCATGGACAACTGGAAGAGAACGGCACCGTCGTTCAGCGTATTTCTAACGTCCGAGACGCGCGAAGCCTTAGCAATCAAAACGTTGTCTACTGTATTGTGCACACGCAATCTGTTGGACCAAGGAGTCAAGTACGTTTTAACGTCCAAGTTCTCTTCACACAGAGAAGAGTCGCCCTTCTCTGCGGTGGGGCTGAACGGATGCCTAAGGCGCCCTCTCCTCTCTGCACAAAACTCTTATCATCATCATCATCACTTATTATCCTTGTAGGTTCTTACGGGCATTCCACAAAGGAGCGGCACAGTTCGATATCGGTGCGCTGCTGCAAAAGCCAGAACTGCAGCCTGCTGCTCCGCCGCGAAATATGAAGCATATTTTGCACCCCTTCTTAAACGAACTTCAGACGTTCCCAGATAAGGAACCATTTTATTGTTTATAACAAATTAAAGCTAGTAAAAAACGCGAAACAAAATTTTTGGTAGGTTTTCCAGCTCCAGGACTGCAAACCAGCGCGGAGGCACACATCGGAGGTTTCCTCGTGAGGGCGGCTGAAGACAACATTGCCAGCGACAGGTGCTTGCACCAGCTCAAGTCTCCTGTACACAACAGCACAACCGTTACGATAGCACACAACCTGGACCGTGGGGTAACGCGCAGCCCCAGCCCCCGCTTCGTCAACTTTCTGATTACGTTTGAGAGCGCAGCCAATTCTGCCCAGACGGGGTTATTTGCACCAAGGAAGCCACTGCTGACGTTTACTAAAAGGGTTCTGCCGGCAATTGCGAGCAACCTGCTATTTGCCTGTGGAGTCACCGACTGACAAGATCACAGAACCGGCCCTGGCTGCAGTCGTCGTCAGGAAGTTCACGAGGCCTTTTCTGACGATCATTGCATCAAACATGATGGAGGAGCACCAGGCAAAGTAGGTCATAAAAGGAAAAACCGACTTCCCGAATTGTGTTGAAGGTGTAGGACTTCTATGAAAAAGCACGCATAAAATTTGTTTTGTAATTAGTGAAAAAAGCTATATATGTTTTTTTTTTTAATTATTACTGTGTGAATCGAATAAAATGAAATATTTGCGCACATAAGCTGCACCAGTGCTAAATAATTTCACGCTTTAATAGACGCCTGTAAGACAAAATCACCGGTTTCAGTATCGCACCGTGATTCGCGCAGCCTTCCCAGTTCAAATTGATGGGGGGGGCTTTGCGCGCCGCCTCGTAGCCGCAACGCCAACTAGAGCTCCAGTAGCTCTCCCATAGGAGGGGCGCGCGATAGACAGGTCTCCCCCCTATTCAAGTTGGTCCTGGCCACAAGTATACAGTCGTCAGAGTAAAGTAAGACGCTGATCCAGAGGCACATACGGCTTCGCGCACATTGCACTCGTAAAGCACATTCCCACAGCGTCGATTTTTGGTCGGTATCCAAGCGTGCAAAGACACAGAGACACGGCACTAAGGCGTGCCAAGAAAGCTTTGAACCAATACCACCTAGAAGACAAGGCCTGCGCATCACGTTTCGTTAGTAGTAAGGCCCCTGTATACACCTTTCCAAAAAACGCTCCTAGGCCGCCGCCATGTTGCTGATGCTGATGCGGCTGGTGCGACTCTCGCGCCCTCTATCAGCTAGAAAGTTTCTGCCACTCTCTGGGACTGTGAAGACCCGCTCAGCGCGGTTCTCTACCTACGTTTTTGCGGTTTTGCATTCGACGTTTTCTCGCTCCTCTTGAAAGTTTCCACTTAATTTTTTTTATGCATGCTGTCTACCCTTTCTGTGTTATCTTCCATAGTGAGAAATAAGGCTGGTAAGTGCCTGCCATTCAAGCTTTTCTGCTCGACATTCACGGGAAACGAAGGAGCTGAAGTACGTCGAACGACCCTCGACGCGATTTTGCAAACATTGTTCTCCCCCCACCCAGAGATAATCCGCGTAGAATCCTCAGTCATCTCTAAAAATAGCTCTCCGGGTTGGGGTGAAAAACGGGTCAGTCGCGTTGGTTTCTTTGCCTTGGTGCGGTTGTGAAAAAAAAGGAAGCTCTCCCCAAAACGTGCCCCAAAACGAAGTCATCTCGGATTCCGTCCGATCATCAAGATGTGACTGTCGTCGACAGTGACTGTGCTATTTGAGATCTTTCTCAAATAAATTCTTTTCGGATAACGCTGCATTGTGTGGTACGTACGATATATTGTTCGAATGTTAACACTTCCTCAATTGTATGTCCGCGCCCTGTCCATCGGTAAACACGTTATTTGTGAGAGTGAAAAATGCATGCCTTTCGGCCGTCTTCTGTTGCAATTCATTTTTGACAGCAAAGCGCTTTGTCGTTTCACATGCGGTGAATCCCGCGGCGCCGTCAAAACTCTTCGTAAGAAAAAAAACAACAAATAACTAGAACTATACATTCCAGTCGCCTTCGTTCTGTCGCGCGCGTACCGCACAAAAATAGTTTACAGTTTTTTTTTCTTTTTTTGTTGTTTCAAATGTGGCACAATGCATTCTCAATGTCATCGGGAAAATACATGTACCATGAAACCAGTGTTGCCAGGTCTACTGATTTGTCAGTAGATCTACTGATTTAGTTCCGGGTCTACTGATTCACTGAAAAAGAAGAAAATCTACTGACTTTTTTTAGTAAACATATTAAAAATTTATTATTAATCACCCTCAGTTCCCAGGGTCACCCATCAAAGGAAACTCATATTCTCCCACAATTAAAAACGAAGCACTGGCTAGACGGCCCAGAAACCCAACCTGTTTGAGCGATTTAACCGTATGTTCATATCTATTCACACAGAGCAGGTTCGACCAACGTTGGGTTCGACGGTGACATCCGGGCCAGAGCCATATATGGGGAGAGTTTGGCCAGTCTATAATCTCGCCGCCGTAACGTCTCCCTCCCGAGTGAGCCAATCAGCCTGCGGCGCAGAGCGAGAGGCATGAGCGCATGCGCGTGAACTCTCGGCTGCTCCCAGCTGAGCGGGGAGGGCCGCCATTTTCATTCATTCTCCCGGCAGAATGCATGGGCTCGACATCCAAATTTCGGTTGTTAACTTTTATTTGCCAGGCTTTGGCAAGAAAATAATATAATGTTATTCCTCGGTGGCTCGAATTGAGTTTCTCCACGTGCGAACGCAAGCTTTGAGTCAGGCGAAAAAGATATAACCCCGCAGCAGACGACGCGTAGCCTCGACAGTGCTCCGCGCCAACAGCGTTGCGTCAAAAACCTTCCACAGCCCAGTAAGGAAAAATGGCAGCTTGCAGAGGACATAAAAATTGACATGCACGCGCGCACTTGCTGGAACGTCTTGTTTTGGTTTCGTCTCAGTAATACCGACAGGTGGATGTCCCAATGTCACCCTCATCTGTTGATCCCAAAAGTGGCTCAGTCTCGATTTCAATGAATAATCCTCGAAATCGCAACACTAATCAATGCTGATAATATATATATACCGGGTGTTTTTGCGAAGACTTTCAGAAATCCTAAAAATTAGGGCGTTTGAAAAAAGAAGAAACTGTCTTCGGGAACAAACTACCAGCCACGGCGGACGTCAGGGATTGCCAAAAAAATACTAATTAGCCAGCTAATTAATTAAAATTTGTTACTTAACTTTTTAACTAGGGGAAATAGACATATGGTTCCGATTAGAAAGTTGCTGAGCGTTATTGAAAACCACTAAATCAGTCGTTTTCAGAAAGACTTTGAGCGCGTGAGAAGCGTAGTGGTGCACTAAAGCTACCGCTCTTTGAGCAGGTACAAAGCTAGCGGTTGCGATAAGGCGCCCGCGCGATTTTTCCGTCTCTTATCTAGTTCCAGCCTTGTAGTACCTGCTCCACGAGTGGTAACTTTAGTACAATACTACGCTTCTCACGCGCCGAAGGTCTTTTTGAAAATGACTGATTTAGTGGTTTTTGATAACGCTCAGCAACTTCTAATTAGAACCATATGTCTATTTTCACTAATTAAAAAGTTAATTAACAAATTTTAATTAATTAGTTGGCTAGTTACTATATTTTTGGCAATTCCTGACGTCCGCCGTGGCTGGTAGTTTGTTCCCGAAGAAAGATTTTTTTTTCTGACGCGTTAATTTTTAGGATTTTTGAAATTCTTCGCAGAAACACCCGGTATATATATATATATATATATATATATATATATATATATATATATATATATATATATATATATATATATATATATTCACGGTGCCATCTTACTTTGTTTTTCATAAAGAATTACTCGAGAACTGTTCTTGTTTTTTCATATTTTATTTGTGTTTATTACCATGTTATCTTTTGCTCTACAGTATTTCTTCGAAAAATGGTTTAATGGAAATGGCAAAATATGGCAAAACAAATTTCGTAGAATCTACTGATTTTTGTGCAAATCTACCAACGAGGTAGAGGGCCTTAGAGTGATAAACTAGTATACCGTTCATCAGGCAAAAGTGACCCCCGATTGGCCGCCGCCATGTTGTACAATTTTGACCACTAGACACGTGACCAGGCCAAATCTATGACGTAACTAGACCAAATCTCTGGCGTCAACGAAAAGATGGCAGCGCCCAGTGCGTGTCGGAAGCGTTGTGGGCGTTGATCGGAGTGTGTAGATTTCGTGAGCGGAATTCAGTTTTTGAGGGTTTTGTGTGCTCTCCCGCGTAGGAATAACGTGAAGCGCGAGGGAATGAGGCTTTTCTTTTTTACTTAATTCAGAGTAAGCCAGATTCGGTCCCGTGCTTCTCGTACGGGCTCGGATCACTACCTCGGACATCGCTCGGTCGTTCGAGTTTAATTAAAATATCCGCAATCGTTAACCACGGGAGCTCCTCCATAATCGCTGAGTCGAAGGATACGTCGAACCCATCCGGAACGCGGAGTCTAAAGGTATGTAGGACGGAACCAGAACGCGGAGTTCTAACGGTACGGCGGACGTGCCCGGGCAATTTTCTTAGCTCGACCGTCAAGATTCGCATTTGAAGCAGCGAGTGAAGTGTTGAAATCTCCGAACTGCTCGGTGCTGAGCTAACTACGGACCACTTCACTATGTGATCCGTAGTGACGTGAAAAAGACCGACGGCGGTCACTCCGGGCGGACGGCGGCTCCCGGCCGCCTGCCGGGTGCCTTCTGTGAAGGGGCGACAGTCGTGTAAGCAGTACTGTACCAGCTTCTCTTATAGTTATGTTGTTTTCGAGCAGCTTCCCGATCACTAAACCCCGCAAACGCGTGCCGAAATTTCAAAAGGTGTCTGCCAACCTGGAAAGCCTTGAACTCCCAGGGAATTTCGGATAATCTGGGAAAGTCAGGGAATCATTCAAAAAGTGGGCTAAATAAGGGAAGACGACTAGTGAAAGCGGCATGGCGGTTGCTCGTCGGCACGGCCATGCTGAATGACATTGCCGAAATGTCATCCTTCGACTCAAAAACTCAAGGAATTTGATCAAAATAGTCAGGGAAAAACTTGAAAATGTCGGGGAATTTGAAATCAGTAGTTTGTTAGACACAATGTTTGATTCTCTTGGCACTCCACGCGTTTTTACACACGACAGGCACACGCCCGTGTATCACACGGCAGCCAGGCCAAGCGGCTGCCAGCCACTTATGTAAGGTCGATAAGACGCAAGCGTGCAACGCTTTCGGACTGCTGTAAATACACCAGCGGGAGCGTCCGGCCGCAGTCCGACTGCCCACGCTAGGACACCCGACACAGACTCCGCGTCCTGGGTACGTCTGACGTATCTTTAGATTTTGCATCCTAGGTACGTCAGACCTATCTTTAGACACAGCGCCTGATAATAGTAGTGAATAGGGTCACGTTCAGTGCACAAGTCACTTTATTACACTCGGAGAGCGGAATTCCATTCCCGTTGCGCAGGTAGTTTCCGAGCTAGGCATGCACTTGAAGACTATGTTTCACTCTTTCATAAAGCAACCTTTGCGGGACCCCTCCGCCCTTGTGCACCCATTCGCAGGTCGTGTCGCCTTTCCTCACGTAACTCCCGCAGGTTCAGTGAGTTGCCGAGCCACTGCAGCCCTGGCGTCGCTCGGTACATACAAGAGGCGGCTCACGTCGGTCGTCCAGCAGCGTACTGGAGGGACGCAAAGCTAGCAGCCTCCTTGGTGCACGCAAGACGAGGCTGAGCAGAGCTCCAAGCTCTTCTGACGCACATGTGCACTCCAAGGAGACCGGTGTCGCACCCCGATTCCTAGAGATGTGTCGCACTGGCAGTCTTGTCGGTCCCTGGGGGCCGTCGAGGAGTGCCAGAAAGCAAAATTCCATCCTTCTTGCGCAGGTAGTTCCCCAGCTAGTCACTTCCTTGACGACGTCGCACCCTCTCTGGAAGCAAGCTTCGGGATGCTCTTGTGCACCCATTTGCAGGTCGTGTCGCCTTTGCTCACGTAACTCCCGCAGGTCCAGCGAGTTGCCGAGCCGCTGTAGCCCCGGCGTCGCTGGTCGTGCATCCTGGTCCTGGTCGTGCATCAACCACCGCTGCCCATTTCCGCTGAGTGCTTGGGTGTGGTAGCTTGACGTGCTTTCGCAGAAAGCTGTATGCCTTTGCCGAGTAAAAATGGAGCGTGAGGGCAAACTTGCGCACATCCTCTGTACATGCGTTTTTGTTGCGCCTGACTCTTTTTAAGACGAGGTTGCGCATTGTGTTGGTGAATGCATTGACAAGTATGTCAACTGCTGGCTTAGGAAGTCGTTTCCTCAGTTCACGGAGCAGCGTGTTCAGCTTCCTAATCCTGGCCGTCTTCCGATTGATCTTCTTCTTTGCCTGTTTCAACAGTTTCCTCACCTTTTGCAGCTTTTGCCTACTCGTGGCCAGGACCCTGTGCAGTCGTGGTGACACAGCTGCGTACGAGTGGTCACCGAAGGAAGTGTTGCGTCGCTTGAACACAGCTTCAGGGGGAGTCTCTGACGTCGTAGCCTGAGAGGGGGAAGTAACAAGCTCCAGTTTTCAGATACTTCGGGCGACTAGTTGCACAACTTGCAAAGGTGTGTCTCTTGTATCTGAAAGTGGTGGTCAACGAATCACTAGAAAAGTGGCATCTCTGGGATCAAGTTGATAGGTTCGAGTAAAACATTCAGGTTCTTTGCAACACTTTCAACCACCACCATTATAATAATTCCATGGCATGCTGTATGCTTTTTACAATCATTCAATCATAAGTGGGTTACGTGTTTTCAGTATATACTGATATACATAAAACTATGACCTCCAAACGATTTTTCTTGAAATCTGCAAAAACCGAAAGAACTCGAATTGAGCTTGCTTTGAAGAGAAATTGCACTTTCCACGGCAGGGAACCTTGATAAACGTCTGTACTTTCGTTGAACCACAACACCGACCGCACTGAGCTGTCTGCGAGGCTGCTCTTTTTCTTTGGAAATTGTTTTTATGTGCTCCATTTAGCAATGAGTAGTGCATATCATGTTGTGTCTCCTAGAAACGCCACAGATATGCATATGCTTTTACCACATAAGTACCGTGACACTCCGAGTTTTAGTCGATATCAAAAAAAGACACTGATAAGCTCAAAATTCGAGAGAACAAATAAGCACCAAATAATCACCCCCATTTTTAAAAAAATAAAACTACGAGAGCACCTCAGCTTTCTTTCATGATGTGAGAATGCGTGAGCATTACCTTTGGCCGAGTCAATGAGCAAGGTTGACCCAATGAATAGCACACTAGTTTTGCGATCATGAGAGCCTAGGTTCGAAACCGGGCAGGGGATAATTTATTTCTAGGTTTATTTTTTGTTCGATCACGTGATTAATAATTAAGTCACATGACGAAAATGATAACGTGAGCACAGCTGTTTGTTTTTCTCTTATTTTCTTTTTCCTTGGATTGCGTCGCATTGGTCACGGCATTTGGACACAACTTTTGGTTACAGCTTTTGGCTGCACCCTTTGATCACGGCTCTTCTTTTGCTCACTGAGCCAGGTAATACTCACAAATTAAAAAACACCCAAAACATGGAACCCTATTCATAAGCCAGAACTCCCAGCACCCCCTTTTTGTGGGTCAGTGCCAGTTCTGGCCAACGCATAAAAGGTGTGGTCACATATCACACTGCACAGTATAACCTGCCAAGAATGCATGCCCTGGCACACAGTCTTGTGGAATACAGGCAGTCTTGAATGTCACCGCTCGTTGTTCTGCTGACAGGTCTCACCCTCCAGAGAGGCAGCCTGGATCGACGACTGATCAGCCAACCCCAGGAGAGGCCCAAGCTGTTGCTGGTTCTGGAAGCAATGTAAAGCTTGTTACTTCCCCCTCTCAGGCTACGACGTCAGAGACTCCCCCTGAAGCTGTGTTCAAGCGACGCAACACTTCCTTCGGTGACCACTCGTACGCAGCTGTGTCACCACGACTGCACAGGGTCCTGGCCACGAGTAGGCAAAAGCTGCAGAAGGCGAGGAAACTGTTGAAACAGGCAAAGAAGAAGATCAATCGGAAGACGGCCAGGATTAGGAAGCTGAACACGCTGCTCCGTGAACTGAGGAAACGACTTCCTAAGCCAGCAGTTGACATACTTGACAATGCATTCACCAACACAATGCGCAACCTCGTCTTAAAAAGAGTCAGGCGCAACAAAAACGCATGTACAGAGGATGTGCGCAAGTTTGCCCTCACGCTCCATTTTTACTCGGCAAAGGCATACAGCTTTCTGCGAAAGCACGTCAAGCTACCACACCCAAGCACTCAGCGGAAATGGGTAGCGGTGGTTGATGCACGACCAGGACCAGGATGCACGACCAGCGACGCCGGGGCTACAGCGGCTCGGCAACTCGCTGGACCTGCGGGAGTTACGTGAGCAAAGGCGACACGACCTGCAAATGGGTGCACAAGAGCATCCCGAAGCTTGCTTCCAGGGAGGGTGCGACGTCGTCAAGGAAGTGACCAGCTGGGGAACTACCTGCGCAAGAAGGATGGAATTTTGCTTTCTGGCACTCCTCGACGGCCCCCAGAAACCGACAAGACTGCCAGTGCGACCACATCTCTAGGAATCGGGGTGCAACACCGGTCTCCTTGGAGTGCACATGTGCGTCAGAAGAGCTTGGAGCTCTGCTCAGCCTCGTCTTGCGTGCACCAAGGAGGCTGCTAGCTTTGCGTCCCTCCAGTACGCTGCTGGACGACCGACGTGAGCCGCCTCTTGTATGTACCGAGCGACGCCAGGGCTGCAGTGGCTCGGCAACTCACTGAACCTGCGGGAGTTACGTGAGGAAAGGCGACACGACCTGCGAATGGGTGCACAAGGGCGGAGGGGTCCCTCAAGGCTTGCTTTATGAAAGAGTGAAACATAGTCTTCAAGTGCATGCCTAGCTCGGGAACTACCTGCGCAACGGGAATGGAATTCCGCTCTCCGAGTGTAATAAAGTGACTTGCGCACTGAACGTGACCCTATTCACTACTATTATCAGGCGCTGTGTCTAAAGATAGGTCTGACGTACCTAGGATGCAAAATCTAAAGATACGTCGGACGTACCCAGGACGCGGAGTCTGTGTCGGGTGTCCTAGCGTGGGCAGTCGGACTGCGGCCGGACGCTCCCGCTGGTGTATTTACAGCAGTCCGAAAGCGTCTTATCGACCTTACATAAGTGGCTGGCAGCCGCTTGGCCTGGCTGCCGTGTGATACACGGGCGTGTGCCTGTCGTGTGTAAAAACGCGTGGAGTGCCAAGAGAATCAAACATTGTGTCTAACAAACTACTGATTTCAAATTCCCCGACATTTTCAAGTTTTTCCCTGACTATTTTGATCAAATTCCTTGAGTTTTTGAGTCGAAGGATGGCATTTCGGCAATGTCATTCAGCATGGCCGTGCCGACGAGCAACCGCCATGCCGCTTTCACTAGTCGTCTTCCCTTATTTAGCCCACTTTTTGAACGATTCCCTGACTTTCCCAGATGATCCGAAATTCCCTGGGAGTTCAAGGCTTTCCAGGTTGGCAGACACGTTTTGAAATTTCGGCACGCGTTTGCGGGGTTTAGTGATCGGGAAGCTGCTCGAAAACAACATAACTATAAGAGAAGCTGGTACAGTACTGCTTACACGACTGTCGCCCCTTCACAGAAGGCACCCGGCAGGCGGCCGGGAGCCGCCGTCCGCCCGGAGTGACCGCCGTCGGTCTTTTTCACGTCACTACGGATCACATAGTGAAGTGGTCCGTAGTTAGCTCAGCACCGAGCAGTTCGGAGATTTCAACACTTCACTCGCTGCTTCAAATGCGAATCTTGACGGTCGAGCTAAGAAAATTGCCCGGGCACGTCCGCCGTACCGTTAGAACTCCGCGTTCTGGTTCCGTCCTACATACCTTTAGACTCCGCGTTCCGGATGGGTTCGACGTATCCTTCGACTCAGCGATTATGGAGGAGCTCCCGTGGTTAACGATTGCGGATATTTTAATTAAACTCGAACGACCGAGCGATGTCCGAGGTAGTGATCCGAGCCCGTACGAGAAGCACGGGACCGAATCTGGCTTACTCTGAATTAAGTAAAAAAGAAAAGCCTCATTCCCTCGCGCTTCACGTTATTCCTACGCGGGAGAGCACACAAAACCCTCAAAAACTGAATTCCGCTCACGAAATCTACACACTCCGATCAACGCCCACAACGCTTCCCACACGCACTGGGCGCTGCCATCTTATCGTTGACGCCAGAGATTTGGTCTGCTTACGTCATAGATTTTGCCTGGTCACGTGTCTAGTGGTCAAAATTGTACAACATGGCGGCGGTCAATTGGGGGTCACTTTCAGCTGACAGTTTATCACTCTAATGCCCTATACCTCGTTGAAATCTACAGACTTTTTGCAGATCAATCTGCTGACTTTTTTTTTCTCCGTCTGGCAACACTGCATGAAACACAAAATATAGCGGGAAAAGACGAGAATTTAGCCACCAGCAGCGTTTGAAACTGCGCCTATGCAGGCTGCGTCTATTGAAATCACAGTCCCCTCGGTTAGGGTTAGGAGGGACACCGGTGGGAGTCTAGCCTCAAACTCAGTAGGGAGTTTTAGCAGGTCGTTTCCACACGAACGGTTCGCCCTCGAACGCATCCGCGACGCCACTGCGCATGCGCACGCGAGTCGTTCGGGGAGTCGGGAGGCTCTTCTCGTTCGTTTCTCCCATTCCGGCCGCTGGAGTCGTCACCGGAACGCAGCCAGCACCGTTCACGACTCGGGTAAAAAAAAAGATGGCGGTCGGTTCGGCGACCGCCTTTGCCGACCCAGCCGAGCGTTAGGCCTAGGGACAGCGGGAGTCGATTTGCCGTCCTGTTAGTCTGCTTCATTTGAGAGGTTGAACCAAATCATTTCGAGAACTGCTCACAATCGTAAGCGATTGTGAATTCTGTAAACTGCGCATGCTAGTAAATTTTAGCGATCTGCGGGCAGACTAGCTGCCGCGGCGACCGCGAGCAGACGAAATGATTTGGTTCGATGGCACACAACGTTCACGATCGTTCAAGTTCAAGATGACGGAGACACACCACATACCTTTACGGTCGTTCAGACATTTTTTACTCTATCTAGCTTCGCAGTTCTTGAAATTCCGACCGGCAAATGTTACGTCGGCTGTCTTGTTTACATCAGTCGTACGCCGGAAACACGAGCCGCCACCACGGTGTCCGCCACCTTCGCCACTGATTTGCACGTTGCAGAATGCTTCACATGTTTACTAGAAGATGGCGCCACCGTTAAGCAAGATCATCATCATCGTTTACACGGTCGCGCCACTTTCACGATTCGCTAAAGTATGTCAAATTGGACGTACGGTTTCACGGAACGGACCAGCTGTACCGTTCGTGATTTCGGAACCGTGTGCTTGAAAAACGACTCGCTAAAACTCCCTAGTGACTGGGCTGGAAAACGGTTTGTTGCCCCTGGGGTCGAGTGTTTTTTGGAAAGGTGTAGCGCAAACCATTGTCTGAATTGGGGGAGAGAAATTTCTTCTCGCCGATGCCCTTTCCCTCTCAAAAGTTCTCTTTCCCCTCACTTCAATCGGATCTGGCGCGACATGTGACCGTTGTCTTCCCATGATCCCGCGCGATTCCGTCGTCTGCTCGAAACCAACGCCATCACTGGGCGAGGCGTAGCGGTGGCTCCGTTGTTCGCAACCCAGCCGTAGGCTTTTTTTTTTTTTTTTTTTTTTCATTTTACCACGACCTCGGCGGCAACGCGATGCCATCATGCTGCGCTGTAGATTGCACAAACATAATTGCGAAAGGAAAGAAGCATTTTTTGGCGTCCCGACGGGAAAGGAAAATCCCTAACGGCGAAGACAATGGATGGCTCCACCGGATCGGTCGAAAAAGTTTTGAGTGCCTCCGAGGGAGACTTTGCGAGGTAAATCATTGTCAAACTCTGAATTGTATTACCTGTCTCTTTCGGTCTCGCCGATGAAGATCACCTAGTACGATCATGAGACGAGACAAACACGGAACGATATTACCGGCACGAAGGACTTTGAGACGTCTTTCACCGCGTATTTGATATTGAAAACCGACTCGCTCGCTCTTAGCTCGCTTGCATTGAGTCGGCCGAGTTGAGAATGATGCGTGAGAGACTAGGGCGCCACTAAAATAAAGAGGGTTGTAGTGTTACCGCGTGCATCTTGCGTCAGCGAAAGGAGAGTCACCAGCGATCGAGCACCTCGCGATTTTGTTTGTGCAACATATTTCCGCGATCGGTGCTTCACACATGGCAACTAGAAATATGCGATGCTGCATTTATTTTTCAGGATCACTTCACGAACGATCAGTTTGTGCCAGTGATCTTGGCAAAGACTGGCCTCAAGAAACTCAAGCCATATGCAGATTCTTCCATTTTTTCACACCGACCTCTTTCGAATGTGCAATATGTTGCATTGTAGCAATAAATACTTTCTTGTCTTCATCTTTGTAGGTGATTTGTTCTTTTGTGATTAATAATACATCAATAATTGACAACAAAAAAAAATGGCTCTTGTATTTAGAAAGCTTTGCTGAAGGATCTCTCTCCTCATATGTAACTCACGCAGTAAGGTACGCCCGCGGGTGTGCGGCAAAGCTTATACGCTTTGAAAGTGAACTCAAGGGTGTACCTTGCGTGTGCGAACGTCAAAACACTAATATATGTGATAAATGAGAAACGTGCTGGCAAGGCAACCGCGAGCACGCGCTATTTGTTTTCATTTTAACGGAGGGGGTGCAAGTGAGTGTATTTGATGGGTAGAGGCGCGTAAATAGGCAGACGTCGCATATTCTTCCGCGCGCATGTTCACAGTTGCAGGTAGTACTCGAAGCTTATAACATGGGTATGAAGTAAACCAAGCTGCTGGATTGACAAAACTATCGGTGATGCTAAACATTACCGAAAAGTCCTGTTTTACACGCGTTGTTCTGTCATTTATTTGCCTAGCTCGAGCGATGCCGATTCTCCAAATGCACTTCGTTCAAGATACTAAAAAGTTTTAATAGAGCGTACGTTAAGGACTGCGAGCCTTGCGGGCGCGTGCCCAATTCATCCTCAAAGCGACGGCACGAGCTCCCGCAAGCAACGCAGTCCTTCCCCAAGAAACTCTGTTTACACGCAAGGAGAGGCGCATTCTCTCGTGTGCCTGCTCTCAGCCTTTGCTGCCATAAACGGGTAAACGAAATATATTTTCGCAGTGCATGCCGATGTTCTAAAATACTCGACTACATTTTTTTTTTTTTATCGTTTGGGTTTAGCGGAATTGGAGAAATTCTTCTTCATCTTCACGCCCGAGCGATTCCAACTCTGCTCGTACTATTATATCTGCCGATAGGGACGTCTTCCCGGGCTTTATAACTCCAATAAAGGTGCACAAACGCGAGATTCTTCACGTTAAAAAACAACACTACCTTCATATCTGAAAAAAAAAAAAAGAAGAAATCTCTAGTCCGCCGTATACGCAATAACATGCTCGGCCCGGCACCCGGTTGTGCTAGTAGCGACACACGCAAAATCAAGGCCAAGGTTCCGGGACATTCGGGCTAGTTTCAGAACTTCCCACCACGCGGCGCTCAAAGACCGACCTGCATAGGGTGCCTAGATGTCTGTCTGTCTCAGGGTGAAGACATCCATTGTTGTCCGGAATGTTCCAGCGCGTGACGCTCTCGCGCACTCGGTGCGTGACTTGGGCGGTGAGATGGCGTCTATGCATCAGCCAAAGCTACGCGCTCGAGCTGAGTGACACCGGATTGCGCGCACTTCAAAATGCATAAAAAAGAAAACGATTGGGCGGAAAAATGGCTGAGATGTCACCACTCAAGCAAAAGCGCGCGTGTGTATGAAGGCACTCTAGACCTGCAGAATATTTTTCAACCAGAAAAAAAGTTCCCCTCGCCACACTTCCCATTTCCTCCTCTCTTACTGTTAACTTGACGGCGGGAGGACTACTTTTGTTGCTGCATCTCGGGGCCAGATAAGCCAAGATAAGCGCATAATGGCCGATTTGCGGCGGGAGGCACAGCGACCCCTTTCTTCCGGCGATACCAGAGAAGCGCCCCGAAACCAAACTCTTATTTCCGCAGCATTTCAGAGCCTAGCCTCTTGGTTTTGTCTCTGAATTTTTGTTTTGGCTACTCCGAGCATTTTACTGCTTCTGCTGGGTCCAGGCTGGGTCCGGCCATTTCGTCGAACGCCGTTTCATCGAACGCCGTTTCATCGAAGCCGTTTCATCGAACACCGTTTCATCGAACGCCGTTTCATCGAACGCCGTTTCATCGAAGTCGTTTCATCGAACGCCTTTTCATCAAACGCCGTTACAGCCTGCAATATTTTTCGTAATTTATTTTAATTTTTATACGCAACGTCATCTGATTCTCCCTTTTTTAAATCACAGGGTGCAGTAACGAGATAAGTTCCATCGTGAACGTATCCTGCTGCGAGAAGAAAGCCTCCATGAAACAATGGCCCCTCTCCATGTCACATGAGACAATTAAAAATCAGGCAAAAAAACAGAAAGCACGATGTGCTTTCTGGGAAGCGGGTAGTGTTTTATTGTCTGACAGGGTCCCAGGTAGCACCAAACATTGTAGTAACGTTATTTTATTGTTGCGTATGTTTAAATAACGCTATGTGTTATACCTGAACATTAATGTAACGTTCAAGTTAAACATATTATGTTTTAGTTGTATTTGAAACATTAGTATAACGTTCCAGTAAAACATATAATGTTATATGTTGTGTTATTAACGTTAATATAACATCACATATGTAACTGCGAAATAACGTTAAAAATCGAACGTTCTAATAATGATTTTGGAACATTTATTACTAACGTTATTTCTGTGTTAATATTGAAACGTTAATGTAACATCACATATGTAACTGTGAAATAACGTTAAAAATAGAATGTTCAAATAATGATTTTGGAACATTTATTACTAACGTTATTTCTGTGTTAATATAGAAACATTAATGTAACATAACATATGTAACTGTGAAATAACGTTAAAAATAGAACGTTCAAATATTGATTTTGGAACATTTATTACTAACGTTATTTCTGTGTTAATATTGAAACGTTAATGTAACATCACATATGTAACTGTAAAATAACGTTAAAAATAGAATGTTCAAATAATGATTTTGGAACATTTATTACTAACGTTATTTCTGTGTTAATATTGAAACATTAATGTAACATCACATATGTAATTGTCAAATAATGTTAAAAATAGAACTTAAAAAAAATGATTTTGGAAGATTCATTACTAACATTATTTCAGTGTTAATAATAAAGCGCTAATGTAACTTTATTTGTAAAACAATAAAATAATGTTGAAAATAAAACATTCAGATAACTTTATTTGTAAAACAATAAAATAATGTAAAAAATATATGTTCGCCGGTTCCTTTTTTTTGCCAGATTTTTTAAAGGTCTTTCTGAAAAGTACTCTACCTGCCCTGTGATAGTTGCAAGGAGGTGAAGGAAGAGGATTAAGTACGGGAGAAAACGGAAAGAAGAAAAAAGGAAATTTTTCTCAATTAATTATTTCAAAGCTAGGTGGCGCAAGCTACCGCCCGTTATAAAGGGAACAGCCAATATTCATCCATCCGCGTTCCCGCCACTGCAACTGTGGCCCCTGCCACCGCTGGTTTCGCTGGTTCGATTTCTTCGAGCAAACTTCTGGGACAGTTTGAATAGCTTGAACTAGTTTGAACTTTGAGTTACTTTGATTTCCAATTGAGCTACGTCCAGCTGCGTCCACAACGGTGACTGCTGACTGATAAAGCGGACAACCGAACAGCTTCTGGACGGCGGGACTCGAGAACCGTAAGTAACCACCTTTTTGATAACCACTGTGCACGTGCTTATTTTCTTGAAAACAATCTGACGTAAACTTGTATCCTGTCGTTCTCTTTGTTTCAAAAGTTACAAGAGGGGGAAAAATCAAATGCCATAGAAAACCGTTACATCGTCTGTGCAACCGGCAAAAAAGAATTATTGCCGAGAGCGTCCGCGACCATCTTGCAGACATTTTTCCGAACTCAGTTTTTGTTGCGGCGGATAGGGATTTGATGGTCGACAAAGCAGAGGACAGCGACAACGGAGCGAAAGAGGTTTTAAGCAGTGCTACCGAACGGTTTCAGTGACCTTTGCGTGGACACAGATTCAGAGTCGGGTGGTACTGAAATCCGGTCGTAAGGTCTTTTGAGCTTGGCAAGCGAGCTATAGTAGCGACATGGGCTAGGTCATCAGTGCGACGGTGTGCCCAGCAGTTTCTTTGTGATTTTGGAAATTCTTCGTGAAATTTGGGCAAATGCTAGTGAGAGGTCTGGTCCCACATGGAGACACGACTGTTTGTTTTGCCTGTTGCAAAAGCTGAAAATGTCAGTCCCCACAGGTATGCACAATGGCAAGGAGGGCAGGAGAACTTTTCGAGAAGCTTGTTTGAAAACAGGTGCAACTCGCACTACTTTTTCAACAAAAATGTTTGCTATTAGTCGACAACTGCCCACATTATCTCTCCGTCATCCCTGCAAATCTTTGACAAAGGGCTGAATATTGAACTAAGCGAAGTAAGTTCAGGAAAGCATGCTATGCTTCCTTTATAGCACCTTGTTAACAAGTTTAAGTGTTTTGCATTTACTATTGTGTTGTTTTGTTTGCAGGCGAAGGGGTCCTAAGCATCGTGTCCAAAGCAGGAAGTTCTGGTGCGAATCTCAGCTCTAGAAAGACGACATTCTGTGTTTACTTTTATTTTATCCTTTAAAAACAATCTATTCATGAGTATTTGCCACCTGCTCAGTATAACAATAATGTTTTTGCTTTTTTTTTGTCTTGCTTTTATCTAGTCATCTGTTGTGGACATTTCTTTTAAAACCTTTTCCTAATCATGTGTTCCAGACAGGTTTTTAAGCTTTTTATAGCTCTATTTTTACTTTTGCAACTTGAATATTTATAGTTGCTCGGTATGAGAATGCGGAGAGCTCAAACTCCTCTGAAACGCCCTCGCGGTTGGAGTAGGATGTGAACGTTTGAGAACATTTATTAAATTATAATAAAGAGAAACAATTTTGGTATGAAGCGAGTCCACTGTAAAACCGTAAGATGACGTTTTAGTTCTTGTAGCATTCATTTTAAAGAGAAAGTTTGTGAGCAGGAAAGATAATTATGCTTTCTTTCATGATGGCAAGCTTTTTCCACCAAAATTAGTGCTAGCATTCTCGGTGCTATTTTTTACGTACCGCAAATTAGGCTTAAGATGGATGTCAACTCATAGAGAAATTTTTTATTTTTTTTATTTTTATTATCTTTTGATCCATGTAATGTCGTGTTTTCAAACTTTTGCACCTATACTCCAATCGCCAGGGCTACATTCTACCAGAGTTTGAGGTCGTTGTGATGTCTAGTTTATTTTTCCGGTAGAGAAACACTGTTGAGTTTTCTCGCTCCTTTCTTTAATTATGTGAGCTTCATGAACCCAATTTACAGGCCTTCATTCAAGCTTTTTCGAAAGTGTGAATTTTTTTCATAATTGTTCACTTAATTTTTTTTAGACGGAAAATAATTTTAACTGCATAGTCTAGCAATATTGTCGCTGCTCATGTACACTTCAATGTTCCAAATTTGGAGAGTCAATAAATGTACTCATAAACATGTACCAAACTGTTTTCTTTTCACAGCAGGGGTAGACTGCAATTAATCACCTGGGAATCATGGTGTTCGGCGCAAAAAGACAACGGACATAAGAGAGAAAACAGACATACAGGTGCCACTCACAACTATATATATTTGAAAAGTTCAGAAAAACAGGAATACATCTATCGTCATCTTCATCACGTCCACGCATGCGCTTAGCCATGTGATATACGCCTCATCTAACACATGGCTAAACGCATGCGTGGACGTGATGAAGATGACAATGTATGTATTTCTTTCTTTCTGCACTTTTCAAGTACAGTTGTGAGTGGCACCTGTATGTCTGTTTTCTCTCTTGTGTCCATTGCTTTTTTGCGCCTTACACTATGATTTCCAACGTTCACCAACTAGCCCAACTACAAGTTCTTCTAAAATTAATCACCTGTATGGTAGCTTGTTTGTGCTGCGCTAAATCTGGTGATGGTTGTATCCCACACTTTCTACCAAGGGAACACTGTTTTCTTTAATTAGTGGTGTGTCGAGTGGCATTATGGCTAAGCTGAATAAATGAATTTGTGATTATTCCTCCCCGGGAAAGTGGGAGGCGCACACAGCTGTTTATGTTCAGAACAAGTGTCTTTCTATATTTATGCTTACATCTGTTGTCACAAAGAAGCTTTGTGATGGTTTAGTGTTCAAAAATTTTAAATTATTATGCCTCTCACAAACGCACTCTGTTCAATTACTGGGACAACCAGTATATGGCCAAACAGATTTGACAAGTTTGGGAGAATGATAAACATAGATCAACTTTTCTTTGCTTGTTTATCATTCTCTGCTTAGATCTCACTTGAAACTTTGGGTGAAGAGTGCAAAGATATTACAATAATCATAAATTAAAAGGCCATTTGGAGTAGAATCCTTTTCTGGCATATATGTACAGATGTGGAAAGATTCAACGAAGCCACAGGAGCGTGCGGCCTCGAGATACTCGCGCACTTCATGACGGCAGCGAAAAGAACTAGTATCGATGGCTGCTGCAGCTAGCTGTGAAATTAGCTGCTGTCAGCATCCGTTTAGATGACCTGCTCTGCCGCCCTGCTACCATACTAACGACCATACGCCTAGAGTGGCACTCTCTACACTGCATCTCGATAAGGCTGGATATCTGTATCGAATAAGCTGATCGTGTGTACTTGGAATTCCGGAACGCAACAGAATGTCTTTCCTTTTTGTTTTCGCTACAGTTCCAGTGAAGCACAATAAGCTTTGATTCACATCACGACAACCATATTGAACCAAAAGCATGCATCGTTGCAAATAAAGTTCTTGAAAAGCGCATTGTCTGTTCAGCTGACAAAACATTTCAATGTCACTGTACAGTACTGTGGCTTTGTTGGTCTTTTTTTTTTACGATTGTATTAGCAAAAAGCGCACCTAGCTTGGTTAGTGTTCACGAAAAAAAAAATGCAATTGCTTTTATGAAAAATATGTTTGGAGGGACTGTTAAGAGTCACGAAGACAAACCATACATGTCTGTTTTATTTAGTCTTTTCACTGATGTGGAATATTGAAATGTGTTAATCTGTTGTTTTGAAAAGGTCTAATAATGATTGTGCCTCACATTTTTATGCTCATTGCAAAGCCCCCATCTTCTGAGTAAACAATACTCAATAATAGCTAGGGTGTCATTGCTGTGTAGAATTGTTTTGGCCCACCATATATTGTTTCAAGGAGTGTTAAAGCGTTAAAGCTTGTGAAACGGAAGAGAATGTTACTGCACTGGTAAAATGTCTGCAAAGTTTGGAGGAACACTTCTGAACCATAAAGGCATATATATACTGTGTGTAGGGCACATCTGAACTAAGGCTACTTCAAACACTAATTTGACCGTGTTGCAGGGCTTGCACGTTGGTAAGACGACTGAGTTACCGTACGTGACAGGTGTTGCCATGGCAATTCACCGTCTCTCGGCAACAGCCCTGGCAATGCAGTCAAACACAACTGACTGAACCAGACTTTTACAGTATATATTTGTCTTCATAGTTCAGAACACTCCTCCAAACATTTTGCACACATTTTGCCGTAGTCGGTGACAGGTCAAGAACCAAATAAAAGCTCCTCCCACCTCTTTCCTCTTTAGCAGAGCGAACGCTGGAGAGGAGGCGACCTCCTCTCCAGCGTTTGCTCTGCTCAAGTGGAAAGAGGTGGGAGGAGCTTCTACTTAGTTCTTGACCTGTCACCGACTATAATGTGGTAATAACATGTTTTACGAATGTTACTATAACGTTTACCAGAACATTATTTTAATGTTTTGTAAACATTATATTTCTGTTGTAATAACGCTGCGTAAAAAAATTATGTTGTACAAATGTTACTACAATGTTTACAGTAATGTTATGCTAATGTTTTCCGGACATTGTATTTACGTTGCAAAATTGTTTTCCAAGTGTTCAAATAACGTTTATCAAAACGTTATAAGAATGTTCTGCCAAACGTTCAAATAGCTTTATACAGGCGGACATTAAGAACATTCCTCTAACGTTTGGGACGAACATAAAAATAACATTATTCTAATGTTTTCGTGTTACCTGGGGTTATGTGAGGATCCGAAAGGGTTCTGTGTTCTTGGGTGACAGAGTACGTACACCATGGGGCTTTACTATTGTCTGGTGCGGGTTGGCCTTCCTAAGAAAGCGTCCTGAAGATCATTCATATGCAAAAGGCTCGGTGATAAAGTTGACAGTGAAGGGGAGGTGGTTCCAGTCCAGGTGTAGCCCGAAACAAAGTTGGCTGACACTTTGTGCAGCTTTTGTCTCTGTAGAACTTGAAAACTAAAAAAAAAAAAGAAAAAAAAAAACAGAAACGTTCAATCTGAGCATAAAGCTGATAATCAGAGTATCGTTATATTTTATTTCGTGCTCTCCTGGCAGAGTATCGTTATATTATAAGCGTGCTGCCCTGGCAGTTAGATGCTTTCCGTGAATAAAGCTTCAACTAAGCGTAAGTGTGCAAACGAGCTGGTGTGAATTGCACGTTACTGGAACCCCCAGACAGCCGGTAAAAAAAACGACGAAAACATTTAAAAGTGTTTTAAGTGTCGGTCCTTTACCTCCAGTGTCATGTTTTCTGCCGTGTACATGAATAAAACTTTTCAGTAAGTCGCATACCCATTTGTTTTTATTCCTTTTTCTACCAATGGCTTTTATTTCTAGTAATTTGACTCCACCTTAAGAACAGTTTCACAAGCGGCTACCTTAGTCTTAAAGGGACACTGACAGGGGTTTTATGCTCGCCGAGGTTTTTAGTTGTACGTGACATATGAGAGCTCAACTACCCAGAACAGAATTTGCGGCTCGAAATTCGGTTTCTTTCCGCCCGAAAACCGCCGATCCAGAACTGGCCGGTTCGAGTCTCGCTCACTCTCTTTTCCGCGGTCACGGGCCGTTTTCTAAGGTATCGATGCGACCACCAAATTTAATCAAAGTCGTTGATCACTGAAGGCACACACTCAATATTAAAAATAGAAAAAAATATGAAACCCATTTTTTTGTGGCTTCTAAAAAACTGCAAATACGTTGATTGAAAAAAAAGTTCCACAGACAACCGGAAGCATTCTGTGCGTGCGTCGTTTCGCGTATCGTGGGACTCGCAGGGACGGCAATGGCAGCGGACGACGGGCGTGGGACCTCTATTTCAGAACTGTCGTTCGCGGTACCGGCGAATTTTGTCTGCCTTTAAAAGAGAAATTTAGGACTGGTCAAAAGAATTGGTATTCATCCCGTACGACACGCCCGACCACCAAGCCGATTTGCACGAAGATGTCGCCGAGCCGTCGCTCCCTTCTTGTGGCTGAAGACATCGCTCGCGCAAACGTCAAGCGCAACGTACTTGGAGTTGAATATGCACGCGTACGATTTCTTCACTAGGTGAGAATGTCGCCAATGCATGGTGCATCCCGACTTCGACCCGGGAGTGCTTTTCCTAGAGGAAAATCGGCAGAAAACTTTCCAACTTACAGTTTATCGGCTGAATTATTACTAAGGAAAGAGATACCATATTTTCGATATGCCCCAGTAGCTCAGTGGGAACACGACCAACTCTATTACTTCCGACCACTCCACCCGCGAAGGCCACAGCGCGCGCCTTGGCGACGTTATGAAAAAATAATGCAGTTTGCGGCCGCACCCGCCGAGAGATGGCGATCCGTCTCAGCTGTCCTTGGAGCGCCTCAGGGCATTGCTCGGAGCCTCGGGAAGCAGTCACGGGCACGTTGCTGCTAAAATGTAACAGTGTTACTGTTACAGTTAGTGAGGAAAAAAAGTAAACCTGTTACAGTTACATTTACAAAATTGAAAGAGTAACTTATTACAGTTACTTCACTAAAGTAACGCCGTTACTTCGTCGTTACTTTACAAAGAATTGAGAAAACATTCATAAGGAATGTTCCTTTATATGCGTTTAAATTAGTACAGATTTCTTATAAGACATTGTGTTGTTCACGGTAGTGAATGTGATTACTTTGAGAAACTAAGATTTTCCTAATGATCAATATTAACACATTTGGTTCTTCCTATTTCAATTTTTACCATGAATAGCTCAGATCATAATTTAAGGCAGTATCCGACTAAACCCACCATACGATAAAAAAATTTAGAGTCTCTTCCCTGGCAAAATTACAGGCGACTTGTTTTTCAAAAATTTAGCATAGCAGATAGCTGGTCCACGAAGAACTTTAATATAAAAGCGACTACCATAAGGTATGCACGAACACAACGGCACGCGTCCAGATCTCGTGTATATCCAATCATAATGCCAGTTTCCAATCGGTCAACTCTAATTTCAGATTTTTTTTAGGCAAAATTGTGCGATAAAAAAACTTCTAAGAAAAAAAAGAAAGAAAGAATAATGCAGTTTGCGGCCGCAGCATCCCATTAAACATTCCTTTCAGGTGTAATATTTGCATCGCTTTTTTTCATGGCCTCTGTGAACACGTAGCGAAGCCGAAGCTACTTGCACAAGCACGTTCCCCCGAACGATGCTCGCACTGCACGAGCACGCGTCCTTGGCAGGGACACTGAAAGCTCGGAGCTCGCTCTTGTAGCATCTGCTACGCTAGCGCTTAGAATGGAACGGAGTATAAAACAACTGTAGTGGGGGGAAGCGTGATGACGCAAACGCGAGCCACAAATATTCTATTTTGCTGGCGAGGGCGCTGCTCAAAACTTGAGAACTACGGGCCAGCCCACAAGTCAACTGATGCCAAGTGCCCCTGGTCGCGGCTAAAAGCAATCTTCCAATTAAAAAACAAAAAAAAAAACAAAAAAAAAACATATATATATATATATATATATATATATATATATATATATATATATATATATATATATATATATATACCTCCGATTGGACACATTTCGTTTCTTGTGCATTAATAAGACAGGTAGGAAACGCCAGAAAGCTAAGGTGGAGTGGTGTAGTGGTTAGCACACCCGACCGGACATTGGGAGGCCCAGAGTTCAAATCCTGGCTCCGCCATTTTTTGGCTTTCGGCGGGTTCCTGAAAACTTGGATTCTTTAATTCATTGGATTAAGTACGGTTCATTCATCTGCACATATTCGTTTATATCCCCCTCGGAGACCACGTACGATGACGTGAAGTGCCCGTGTTGTATATTCAATAACGTGGCTCTTGATTCTCGCAGATGATGATGATACCGTGTCTCTAAAAGCTCATAAACAAAGAATACTACATGTACACGGGGCGAGACAAACAGTGGGAGGATTTCTGGAGCACAAACGAGCACGTACCACGTGACACTAAGCGTCGTACCGCGTTCCACGCGGCGGCGTGTGTTTCCAGAACACCTCCGATTGGACACATTTCGTTTCTTGTGCATTAATAAGACAGGTAGGAAACGCCAGAAAGCTAAGGTGGAGTGGTGTAGTGGTTAGCACACCCGACCGGACATTGGGAGGCCCAGAGTTCAAATCCTGGCTCCGCCATTTTTTGGCTTTCGGCGGGTTCCTGAAAACTTGGATTCTTTAATTCATTGGATTAAGTACGGTTCATTCATCTGCACATATTCGTTTATATATATATATATATATATATATATATATATATATATATATATATATATATATATATATATATATAAGGGGCATGGTGGCGGGAGGCCGAAGGCGTGGGTATAAAACTGAGAAGAAAAAAACCCTTAGTGAAAAACAGCAACAACGGACGATTTAATCTTCGACGTTTCGGCCGGAGTCCGGCCTTCGTGACGAAGGCCGGACTCCGGCCGAAATGTCGAAGATTAAATCGTCCGTTGTTGCTGTTTTTCACTAAGGGTTTTTTTCTTCTCAGTTTTATATATATATATATATATATATATATATATATATATATATATATATATATATATATATATATATATATATATATATATATATATATATATATAATAAAACAACACAAACAAGCAGAACTACACAGATGTTTCGAGCAAATACTCTTTCTCAAGTGACTGGACCCAAGGACCCGAGAAGGGACAAGTGGGTGGGGTGACGGGAGGCAAGGCCGGTAATTGGTTTGTAAAAAAATAATAAAAAAAAAATAAATAAAAGGAAGGGAGAGAAAGTGGGCCCGAAGTCGAGACCCGCAAGAGTGCATCTCGGAGTTGGACGATTCAAATTAGACGAAAAGGAAACGTATGCTTGGCGGCAAGAAGACGCCCGTAAGCCTGTGGGCGTTTGGGGCAATAATCACCGAAAACTGTCCTCTGCAAAAAGCACTCGCTCCCTCCGCGGGACGAAGAAAAGAAAAACGCTTTAAAGATGCCGCGCTTTGTTACATCTCCGTGCGCTGTGGGCACACATGGCTGGTACGGACGTGGGTACGGACACAAACGTCCCCATCCTCCCAGTTGGCTTGGCCATGCAGGGATCACCCGAAATTTAGTTTCTTTATATTTTTTCCCCCTCCTGTTCCAGATGTTTTCTGCAGCAGTTATTGCTGTACCCTTCCCACGCCGAAGCCTTGAACTCTCTCACGAGTTGCGAGGCGATTTGGTGGTCGTGTTCACATAAATCTGAGAAGTAACTGTAACGACGTTACTTTTTACAGTTACTTTCGAAATTTGTTACACGTGGTTTGTCTCGTCCTTGCTTTTGGGCTAAGTTATTTTCTACGCTTGCGGCAGTTGAAATCGCGTGACGGTGGTCATTGAAGAATGTAAGACGGGCTCACAGGAGAAGAGTCAGAATGGTCTACTGCTGCGTACCGTTCTGCAAGTCAGAACGGGGCACGGCAGTGGGAGTCAGCTTCCATGAATTTCCCACCACAAGGATCCGGGACGAGTGGATAAAGGCCGTCAGTCGCAAAGGTAAATATTATTCAGTTTGAGTAGTTCACTAGACAACACGTAAGGCATCTGACGCTTCGGTTCTATTTGATTTCAGGCGCTGCGGCGGAGGTCTGGTTCCCAAGCGACCGCTCAGTTGTTTGCAGTCTTCATTTCAAGGATGAAGACTATCGTTCAGGACTGAAGCAGAAACGACTAAAGGCAGACGCAGTTCCCTCAACGTTCCCAGGGTATCCTACGTATCTCAAGTCGACACAGAAAAAACCGCGACGTGTTTTAAAGCGTACATCGGATGAAAGCCAGAACACTGCGCACAGAAAAAGAAAAAAGGTTGGTGCTAACGCCTGTTTTCGAACTCCCGTGTTTTATAAATGCTATCTATTTGGTAAAGCTTTTGTGTAGTAACCGTGCAGAGGTTTTGCGATTTCGCGCGGTTTTAATGCATTTTCAGAATGGATTGCCCCCTTGATGACTTCTCTGCCAGTACTGTTGATGAAGTGCAGCCACAAGAGAGTGAATCGTCACAGATTTTACGACAGGTTCAAGACTGTAACACGCAGGTCTTCACAGTTCCACCCATTCATGTCAACATCCAGGAAACAAGACACACGCCCAGTTTTCCATGTCAGACAGTGCTCACATCAAGAAAGCTTGTGTCCCTACAGAAGCAGCTGAAGACACTCAAGAGGAAGTGCATCAAGCTTCAAAGTGCAAAACGTGTTCTGAAGGAAGAGGTGAAGGCATTGACACAACGACTAGAGAAAGCTGAACAAACTGTAAAGACTACGAACATCGAGCTTCTTTTGGTAAGTTACCCGGTTGGTGCACCATGATGTGCAGTATCGCAAGGGTATTATATAGATAGAATGAGTAATAAGTAGGGCTCCGTGTTTTGTGATAAATTCGAAAAGCTCCGAAAAACACCCGCCGGTAACATTTTTGCCAATTTGGAATTATCCGATAAACTCCGAATCGTTATGTGCCCCATGGCACCACCCCCTCCCCCCCCCCCCCTAAAATAAAAGTGTATATATATATATATATATATATATATATATATATATATATATATATATATATATATATAATTTTTTTTCTTTCTTTTTACAATTTGAGCAGCGCAACGGACCGTTGTAAAAGGGGGGTCTTACGGCTTGTCTCGTCAAGGTTGCTTCAGGGAAACAAGTCATCGTACCATTCGTGTCACGACAAAAGTCACTCTTTCGGTTTCCAGTTTGGGCCATAGGATTTGGGATTTAGAGAAAGGAGACGGTATGTTTCTGGGGGTAACAGTGAAAGCTATGGACCATAGGGGTTATATAAAATAGGAAAGAGGGGCAGTTAAAACTTCTCTATTGCACCCTCAACCACTCCACCTCGTGCGGCAGCGGGATAGATTGATGGGATGGCTACGAGCTTCCTGCGGCTACCTCCGGCAGTTTACTTATTTTAAGGTATCGACGTTTATCGAAGCCACACTTTTGTGCGACTTTTGTCGAGGGATTAGTATTGCCAATGACACCGATGCCAAATTCACCTGAAGAAATCTTAATTAATACAAGCGCGTTTAATTAATGCGAAAACATTAACTGTATCATGGAGCGAGCGAACGTCATCGTTGAAAGTGCGAAAACGACAGATAGTTTCCGCGCGCCTTCGGTTCCATTGGCTGGCGCGCGTCAACGGGGCTCCCAATGGCCGCTGCGCCATAGCCTCCGAGATCCCGAAGCGCGCGCGCGCTGGTACGTAGCAGACGACATAGGGAGCGGACGAGCGGCTTGCATGCTTTCGCATTCAGAACTCATAAGAAATGCTTAGGTGTACCTCAAGCTTTTTTTATTTTTTTTTATTTTTTATTTGGCATACGTTTGCATCCGGTTATTATTTAACATTTTTTAATACGAAACACAGCGAAATTAATATCAGAATTTCGGAAAATTGGGTATTTACGAAAAATAAACTCCGATAAACACCAAATTTTTGCTAAAAAATCAACTCCAAAAAACACCCTCCGAATTTCACGAAAAATAAACTCCGAAAACACAGAGCCCTCGTAATAACGTTTGATGATATTTTTCAAATATTTCAGGACCAGGCAGAGGAAGGAAGGCCAAAGGCGTTGTTCCTTCAACAGCAGCTTCGGTGCCTAAAGTTGAAAAAACATCATTGGTCCGAGGAGACTGTGCGACTGTGCATACAGTGGCACTCAAAATCGCCTTGTGCCTATCAACTCGTTCGAGCTTCTGAAGCTCTCAGCCTGCCTAGTCGATCCACATTGAAACGGTATGTTGGACCATGTACTGGAGAAGAGAAATGGTGTCCTCTTTGATGAAGCAAAGGCTGCACCAAGAGGCTAAACTTCATTCAGAGCTGGTAAGAATATCTAAGCTCCCTGAAGTGATTGCTATAGCCCGAGCTACCTCTACAAACTCTTTCTTATCCTGCAGGCACGGCATGGTTCTCTCGTCATGGACGAGATGTCCATTAAGCAGGGCGTGGAGTACCAAAGGGAGGGAGACTCGGTTCACGGCCTGGTACAACTGGGTGGACTGGAGACCCAGTATGAGCAGCAAGACGAAGTTGCTACGCACTTGCTATGCTTCGTTTTCGTGGGGCTTTCAAGCCACTACAGGTATATAGACATTGCGAGGTTTTAGGCTTAATTATAATTACTTTTTACCAATTGTGCCACAAAAACTTTTTTTTTTTGTCAGGCTCCCTGTTGGGTATTACTTCACGAAGGCGCTAACTGGGCAACAGCTTCATCAGCTGGGGCTGGAAGTCATGCGCTCAGTTGAAGACGCAGGATTTACAGTTTTGAGGCTTGTAGGAGACAATCATGCGTCGAACTGCAAGTACTTCTCGACTTTGAGTGGAGGAAAAATCACTCCTGTTGTAAGGTATGTCATAAAACTTGAACACGAGTGATGTCCATTAAGTAATGCGCTAAACTCTTGTTCATGTTTATATCATCACAGCCATCCACTGGACAAGAAACGGAAGCTGTTTCTTGCGTTTGACCCCTGTCACATTTTGAAGAATATCAGGTCGCAATTCCTAGCATCAAACAGGTTTCTATGTAACAATGGGAAGTATATCACTCCAAAGTATGTGAGGGGCATCTACGACCTCCAACAAAAGCAAGGTAATTAAAGTGGCATCTTAGTCGATCTCATTGAAGTCGCATTAACCCTTGCTAAAGAAGGTTGGAAAAATTATGTGCGATGGCCCTTTAAACTTTTTGTGAAAATGTGCACATCATGAGATATAGAAGTAAAAAATTTACAGGCGCCTTCACTCTGGTGAGAGGACTGTCCCGAAAACATGTCTTCCCTTCCAATTTTGAAAAGATGAATGTGAAAAGGGCCCTGGACGTTGTGTCCCCTCAGGTACGCAGAACCTAAGTATTTAGCAGTATATCACTTTGAAATCGGGTCGTTATTTTTGTTACAATGCACATTCTTTTGGAGGTGACCTCGGTGCTGAGGTACCTCCAGAGGTATGGAACGCAGTTTGGCATCTTCGGCTTCGAGGACTGTCTTCCTACTATTGAATTTGTGGAGCTTGTTTACAAGTGGTTTAGCCTTCACAACATCCGCAGCAGCACCTTTCACATCTTCAGCAAGGACCCCATGAGGATGCCATTTTATGATGCTAATGACGAGAGGTGAATGCTGCACTTTTACTCATTTTCCTTGTTTTTTTTTTTTTTTTAACAGTTAAGATATTATATATTTATTCCATTGCAGGCTGTCCTGGCTGGAGAACGATCTCCTGGATTACTTCTTGGTCTGGAAGGACAGTGCTCCTGCAAAGGCCGCATTTCTCTCGGAGGAAACCTACGAGGCACTGTGCATCACTACTGCTTCCACGGTCCCTTGCACAAGGCACCTGCTAGACAGGGGATTCCACTTCGTCCTGACGTCACGATATTCCAGCGACGATGTAGAGGCTTTGTTCTCTACTGTGCGGCAACTGAACGGTCAAAATGATCAGACAGATGCCCGTGCCGCCTTGTCCTCACTCCAGAAGATCCTTGTGACTGGGCTCCTGCATTCATCAAAAAGTGGGAACACGAGCCATACAATTGGGACCCTGGGGGACCTAAAGAAACTTGCCTCAACAGCCTCCTCCACAGCATCACGTCCTGTTGGCCTCGCTGACATTTTGCGACCATACACTCCTGCTCTGGAGATGCTCCCAGGTAACCATCTGCTTGTGGTTCTAATCGCTAGAGCTTAAAAAAAAAGCCATGATTCTTTGTTTTCTTTTATAGCGTTTTCTCAGAGTTATTGTAATGCAATGTTTTCTTTGTTTTGTCTGTTTCAGGGACACCTCAACCAGGACTGCAAGCAAGCACACTAGGCCTTGTCGCCGGCTTCCTGGTTCGGGCCGTGCAGGACAACATTTCTTGCCTGGGCTGCCTTGACACTGTGAAGGCGCCAGCGTCATCCTCCCCCACAACGGCACTGATCGTCAACATAGACCGTGGTGGCCTCTCCTACCCACGTCTGTCCTTCGTCGGATTGGTCATAAACCTGGAGAAAGCTGCAAGCGCTTCAGTCACCGCGCTCCTGAAGAGTAAGCGGCCAGTACAGCAGTTTCTGGGGGCTGTGCTCCCAGCTCTGTGTAGGAACCCCCTGCTACAATGCGAGCATGACTCTTCCGAAGACCACAGAAGGGCCCTTGCTACCGTGATAGTAAGAAAATTCATGAGGCCCTTCTTGGTCAACCATACAAGGAATGTGTCAGAAAGGAAGCGGAAGAAGAAGAACCTCAAGGGCAAACCAGAATCAAGGAAGGTGCTCAAGGTGTAAGTGCCTGTGTGACAAAGAGAAGGTGACTTCAACGAAAGGGCGAAGTGCAAGAAATAAAATTCCTTGAAAAGTATGACCTCGCAGCATCTATCTTTATAAAATGTATAAAAATGCAACCAATGTAGCTGTGTAAAGAATCCGCCAGAAATGGGTAAAAAAAAAAGGGGGGGGGGTCATAAAACATCTATCTTCCAATCAAGTTAACATAAAACCACGCTTAGAACTAACCTTGCTTCACAAAACGTATGCTGAAATTTCATCAACCCCTCAGTGCCGTAAACCCTCGAGTTCATAGGAAATTTCAAGTGATCTCCAATAGATCTGTGGCTATATTTTTTGCCCAGGCTGAACGAAAATGTACATTAATTTGCATGTTGCCTCTTTTAGGGGTCTCTGATGGAAAGACTCTCAGCTCAAGAAATTTTTATCAAAAGAATGAGGCGGAAGTAAGTCGTTCATCAACAATTTGCGGCCGCGCGGAGAGCTCAGCCTTCGTTCTGCTCCCGAACGCTACAGCTGAGCTGTGGCGCCATCTAGTAGAGTGGCGCGAAACTAGGCGTGCCGCATCCGGGGACAGCGCTCCCCGTCGGCGCGCTCCGGGTGAAGTGGTCGGAAGTAATAGAGTTGGTCGTGAGCATAGGTCGGCATTTTAGAGCCCCTTCATTCACCATCACATCACTAACAAAATCACGTATCCAAATTCATTCGCATTCACGTCACAAGGTACTTTGACCTCCCAAAGTCACGGCCCATCACATCCCGGCGTTCAGCCGCGCCAAAACTTCATCCCCTTCACATCACGGCTTTCAAACTCCGCCAAGAATTCATTCCCATCACATCACCGCCGCCTCCGAATTCACGGAGTCATTCACCATCACATCACCAATTCACGAAGTCATTCACCCATCACCACGAATGCATCGAAATTCACCATCGTGAATTTATGGGAATTCACCATCACATCATGAATTCATCTAAATTCAACTTCACTTCACGACTTCATCAGAATTCACCATCACTTCACGAATTCATCCGAATTCACCATCATTTCACGAATTCATCCGAATTCACCATCACATCATGAATTCATCCGAATTCATTATCACTTCACGAAGTTAATCACCATCACGGTCAACACGAATTCACCGGAATTCGCCATCACATCATGATGTCCGCATAATTCACGAACTCACTCAGGTTCATTCTAAATAAAATCGACTTCACGGCTGGTAGCCCTTCACGAGTTCGCAGTTCTTGCGGAATAGGACTGCGACGCCTTTTTGTGTCAGCCACTTGAAACCAGGTCCTGACTTCGTCGGGGTAGTGGGGTATTTCGAGTGCGCGAAACTCAAAGCACATTGATAGAGCGCCAACCCAGCCAATGCCGCGCTGCGATTCTGTCACGTGAATGTGTTCCGTGCGCAGCCGCGCGGAATCGGCAAGTTACGTGATATGGTCTCGGCGCCGGATTAGGTGCGCCTGCTCGTGACGTCGGCTTCGTCTTCGTCTCTTCATTGCCACTGCCACCGCACTTCCCTTATAAACAGCTGTTACTTTGAAAGCGCTCGACAAAGAGCCACTGCGCTGAGGCGGGCACGGCTACGCAGCGAGACTGATATCCAAACCACTAAGGTCAAATCGGTTCATGTCGTTTGCGGTGAAGTATGAAAACAACCAGCAAGCAAGCAAGCACCGGCGTAACATGTTTTCCGCTTATTCTGAAATAATAAGAGTATTCACTATCACGTCGAGAATTAAGTTCACGGTATCACTTCCCATCACAAACTTATCAACTTCACGAGCCACTCACATCACAAATCCATCGTGTTCATGAGTCATTCACCATTACGTCACGAATTCATTGAGTCATTCACATCACAATGAATTCTATTCAGTTCATGAAGTCTTTCACAATCACAACACACCATGAGTTCATTCAAATTCACGAAGTCATTCACCATCACATGACGACTTCATTCACCATCACATCACAAATTCATTCAAATTCACGAAGTCATTCACCATCATATCAGGACTTCATTCACCATCACATCACGAATTCATTCAAATTCACAAATTCATTCACCATCACATCATGAATTCATAAAAATTCACGAAGTTATTCACCACCACATCACGAATTCATTTAAATTCACAGTCATTCACCATCACATCATGATTTTTTTTCAATTTCAAGAATTCATTCAGAGCCATTCAGATTCACGCTGTGAATGTGAATGAAGGTGAATGAGCAAGTTCATGAATGAACTTGCCGAGGTATGGTCGTGAGTGGGAAAAACGTCGCCTTCACACGCAATAGGACCAGGTTCGATCCCCCGTGGAACTTTTTTTTTTTTTTCTTTTCAAATATTTTTTGATGTCTACATTTCTTTCTTTTATTTTTACAATTATTACTGAAGAAACAAAAAAAATATAAGAAACAAATTTTGTGGACGACACGTCGCTGAATTAAATGGTATGGGATTTCCTTTTTGGCACCTGCGAACTCAATGTAATCACTTTCCACAAAATGCAAGGAGCATATAAATCAGGTAGCGTCCGCTTTCCGAGGTGCCCGTAAATGGTCTACAGGAATTGCAGCCAGCCATTGGTCCCGATCCCGTTGGTCTTTCGGAAACTCTGTCGCACAATGCCACTTCTGTTTCGGACGCGGGACACGTGAGCCAGCTCTTCACGCAACATCTTGGGTGTATTCTTTTCGGCGCCGATCAAAATTCACCACGGGCACTCACTACTCATCTCCAACTCCTCAATGTAGCAAACAACTCATCTTGGAGTACAGAACAACGAGCGGAACATACATAACTGCAAAAGAATCCACGGCGAACAGTTCCCATACGCCGCATGTCGTCTGCTACCGGGAAGGAGAAAAAAAAAAAAAAAAAACGCACGGTGGGGTGTAGCGACGTGACTTCCGCCACTCACTCTCTTCTCTCCACTTCTCCGACCTCCGTCGGATTTCGGTTTCGGTTTCGAGCAGTTGCGTCTTTTGGCTTTATTAAAAAATACGCTACTCTGTCGCAAAATATTAATTGGGTATGCCTCCGGCACCATAATGAAGCGCCTGGCAAAAAATTAAAAAAAAATTTTGGGGGGTGTCAGTGTCCCTTTAACAAATGTAAGGTGAAACATCTATAAAGCACTGTCATGCCCCAAAACTCGATACAAAGAAATTCGATGGAACGGCCCTTAGCTATTCGATGAAACGGCGTTCGATGAAATGTCCATTCATTCGATGAAACGGCGTTCGATGAATAGGCGTTCGATGAAATGACCGCTACCCGTCCAAGGCCATGTGAGGATGGGCATAGGCCAAGAGCCATTGTCCAGGAACCCTGGAGTTCGAAGGAACTACCGCATTTTCCGGACTATAGTTCGCACCCGGTGCATAGTCCGGAGGGAAATATTTCGCGTCAAAAATAAAAGTATTTGCTTAGATAGTCCGCACCCGGTACACAATCGACACCCAGTGCAAAGCCCGCACTTAGCACCTAGTCCGAACGTAAAAAGTATCATACTCAGCAGAGCTTGACAAAAGCCTACCGTATTAGCTCACGATGAAGCTTTATCATACGTAAATCAACATCAGTATAGTCCGTTACTCATAAAATATTTCACGATTGCCACAGTGAAGGATCTAGAAAAAATAAATCACTGTATTGTCCGCACCTTTAGATAGTCCGCATCGTGTGAATTTTCAAATTTTAAACTTGCATAGTCCGGGAAATACGGTACTACAGAGTCTATTGTGACCTTGGGTACTTGAAGAGGAAGCGGCGAGCCTTACAAAAAGTGTTTACGGGACGGGAACTCATGCCAGCGTGCGTACTTGAGCATGTCCGGTGCTTTTACCCCAACCCACCTGGTGTTGCCTATATAGGACACACGTTGGAATAAACAGTGCTGGGGGCTGTCAAACTGTTGTTTTTGTTATGAAATTTGACGGAAACTCCAAATATTGAGATCTGCAAAAATCCATAATACGAAGCAGAGCCTTTTTTTTTTTCTCGGTTCCTTGCATTTCAATATTGCGTTTTGAGATCATAGTGACCAGTGCCGCGTTTAGACGTCACATTGCACGTGGCCACACCGATGACTAGAACTCCACCTTTCCGTAAGCTAAAGTTTAAAGTACAAGCTCACCCTTCAAATTTTGAGAGTGTAATTACAATATTGCGTTAATTTTTCTGAACTCAATGTCTCTTCTCGAAATGGTTAATCACATTAGTACAGTCGCCCTCTTGAGTTTTTTAGGTGAGAGATGGCAAAAGCACTTTTCAAAACTAAGTGTTTTGCATTACCGATTCTTTTCTTAAAAATCGCTAAAATTTAATTATATCACATTACAAATTACTGATTACTAAAACTATGGGCATTCTCTTCGTATTACATTTAATTTGTGCAGGTACAGTTTGCTTGTCGATAATGAAATATCAGTCTGCTGTTGCAAACAGTGCAATGTAAAGACTTTTCTGAATCAGTTCGACTAGCGCGCGGCAAGTTATACCAGTTTGCAGAGCCGCAAAACGTGCCCTTTAAAATCCGCTTTGATAAACTTCACATTCATAACAAGCGTTACATTTACGATCCGATTAGTGACTGCGTAAAGGAGCTTGAAGCATAACTAAATGGGAATAAAAAGAAACGCCTCCCGACACCAAGCAACTGTCGTATCAAATCTAAAAAATAGCAGTCTCATGTTGTTACTTTTACAAATGTTCGTAGTTTCCTGCCTAAGAAAGATAAAAGAAGCAGTCTTCTCGACGACTGCAACTCCGACATAGCTATATTTACGGAAACTTGGTTAAAACCGGACGTTAACGACGATGAGCTTTTTTATTCGAACATGAACTTTTCTGTATATCGCTGCGATCGGCCTCAGCAGCGTGGTGGTGGCGTCCTTGTGGCCATAAAAAAAGAAATGCCTTCATTCTCCGTTCAACTATCTTGCGATCTCGAGCTATGTTGTGTTTGTTTTTCATCGCAGTTTAGCAAAACGCTTCTTGCAGTGTGCTATAGGCCCCCAGGTTTTGACTGTTCTTTTGTTAATAAACTACATACTGCCCTAAACGAAATCACGATACGATTTCCCAAAGGGAATCTTTTACTGTTCGGTGATTTCAACTTCCCTGAAATCAACTGGCAGTTACTCACATCTACGTCACGTGATTCCAAGCACTTTCTTGACGTTTGCATGTTGTTCAATCTTAGTCAAATGATCGACAAGCCTACCCGTGATGATAATATCCTTGATTTAGTCCTTGTATCATCGCCCGATCTTGTGCAATCTAATATTTACATGCCTGGTCTTAGCGACCATAGAATAATGAATATATTGATCACACTGCCTGTTCTAGTTAAATCCCCCATGTCTAAAGTCATACGCGATTTTAATAAAGCTGATTACGCTGGTATTAATGCTAAGCTTACCATCTTTTTTGACGTCTTTCTATCTTCTTTTTCGTCGCGGCCCGTAGAGGACAATTGGTTGTTATTTAAGCAAAAGGTTACTGACCTGATCAACTTACATGTTCCCTTGCTGCGGATTCGTGGAGATGTTGGGCAACCATGGTACAATAAAAAGCTGAAATCAATTGATAACAAAAAGAAGCGCCCTTTTCGAAAAGCGAAGGCTAGTGGTTCTCCCTCTGTGTGGACTAAGTATTTTCAGTGCCTAAAAGAGTACACTGCGTTAATTAAAACTTTCAAGAAGAAGTATTTTCATCAGGACTTGCCCAACATTCTTCGAACCAACCCTACTAAATTTTGGAAAACGATTACATTCAATCCTAGAATGCAGTCCATTGAGCTAGTTGACAAGGACGGTGTCGTTGTGCCCGGCGAACTTGCCCCGTCAGTAATGAATGATTACTTTTCTTCCATCTTTACAACGGAGCCACCAGATAATATTCCCTCCCTCCCTCTACTTCCGTTTTCCCAAATGCCTCCGATCACTGTCACTGCATCTGGAATTTCTAATCTTATAGATAAACTAAAGGTATCTTCTGGCCTGGGACCTGATACAATTTGCTCGAAAATACTGAAGAATACGAGACATCTCCTGTTTATTTCTTCAGCTCATTTTTAACCAGTCATTGTCAGACGGCTGCGTTCCAACGGACTGGAAGATTGGCCGCGTCATTCCTGTCTTCAAAAGCGGAGATCGATCCCTTCCTCAGATAACTATCGTCCCATATCGCTCACATGCATTGCATCGAAGCTTTTAGAGCTATCATCCTCTCTAACGTTATGAATCACCTAACCTGTAATAACTTTTTTTCCATAACCAGCATGGTTTTCGCCAGGGTTATTCCTGCGACACCCAACTTTTTGAATTTTCTCACGACCTGCACACTAACCTTGACTCGCTCTCTCAAACGGATGCCATCTTCATAGACTTTTCGAAAGCTTTCGATCGGGTTCCTCGTGCACCTACGCCTACTCGCAAAACTATCGCGACTCAATATTGATCCCTTAATCGTATCTTGGATTCGCAGCTTTCTCTCATCCAGAGTCCAATATACAGTCGTCAACACTTTAGAATCAAGCCTTACCGATGTTTTGTCTGGGGTCCCACAAGGCAGTGTCCTAGGTCCGCTTCTTTTCTTGATCTTTATTAACGACCTTCCAAATTCTATCACCTCTAACATACGTTTATTTGCTGATGATTGTGTCATTTATCGCCAAATAAATTGCTCCTCCGATCACCTTCTTCTTCAGAAAGACCTCGATAATATAACCAAATGGTGTGATCAATGGCTAATGTTACTAAACCACTCTAAATGTAAGTTTGTCTGTTTTTCTCGAAAACATTCCCCATCTCTTTTCAAATATTCTCTAGGCTCATCAACAATTGAGTGTGTTCAATCGTACAAATACCTTGGCGTTCATTTTTCTTCCCCTATGTCTTGGACCCTCCACATTGACTCCATACATGCCGAAGCTTCCAGAATGCTTGGTTACATTCGACATTGTCTGCACTCAGCCCCTCCAGCATTGCGCCAGCTGGCCTACGAAACTTTTGTGCGTCCGAAGATTGAGTATGCTGCTGCCATTTGGTCCCCACACCAGATTTACCTCACTAACACCTTAGAATCAATTCAGAATCGTGCTGCCCGATTCATTCCTTCTAATTATGAACGCACTGCCAGTGTGTCGGCCATGAAGGCTTCCTTATGCCTCCCCACTCTCATTTCTCGCCGAAGAATATCACGCATCTGTCTTTTCCAGAAGATTTTTTATTACCACCCTCTACTCAGGCAGTCTCTACTGTTAGAACCGCATCGTTCATCCCGACGACTTTTTAACTCCCTTAGTGTACGTCGCATCCATGGTTCCACTGTCACCTTTAACAACTCATTTCTTCCCCTTGCCATAATAGAGTTTAACAATCTACCGGACCGTGTAGTGCTCATCAGTGACCCCGACCTCTTCAGACATGCTGTATCGTCTATATTTAATATGTAATCAGTGCGATGCTCCTACCTATGGCCAGTGCTCAGCCACATCTTGTTTATATGTTTTGTTTTTTTGTATAAAAGTTTTACTTGTGTGCTTCTTTGTATTGCCCCCCCCCCCCCCCTTATGTAATGCCCCTGGCGGGGCCTTTAAGGGATAATAAATGAAATGAAATGAAATGTCGGCGCAATTTAATATATTACTGTCATGAAGCGACCTTGTTCAGAAAGCCGCCGATGACAACGAGGTTTTACGATGCGCTAGGAACTCCAAAGTATCTGAATCAGTGGTGTCGCCATGCTGTACTACAGCGCAACATATGAGATGAGACCATAACCGTGCTCTCGCAAAGCTGGTTTTTAAAGAAGGAGAAGAAGATAATCATTTTTTTTTAATTCTCTACTTTTGCTTGTAAGTTGTAACACAGCAAGAGCTACTCAAGTCTATTGTAATGTATCACTGATATCCGATAAGCTGAGGTGGCGTAAACTGTGCAGCATAAAATGCTTTGACGGAATCGTTTGTTCTTAGAATCACGCGTGAGGTGCGAGCTAACCTAACCTATACATACAGCCAAGAATAAAGGCTCCGAGCATTAATTGGAATGCGACAGAAGCACTTCAACTTTCCGGACTGCCGTGACTATATCTGGAATTACTTCAAAGTGAGCACACGCACACATATACCGGAGGCACTGTTGAAGTCTCAGGGGCTTGGGTCTGCGTATAGTTTATCATCTTCGCCGATACCCGGTTTTCGCTTTGCTGAAATGTTTCAACAGCTGCCAGTCTTGAACGGGTCAACGAAAGAACTGATCGTTTTTACGTAGTTGCGTTAAAACTATGTGGTTAGGCTACTGTATGGGTTCACTACTAAAACCAATTATAACGACATCTAAAGCGACAATCACTCTCCTGTGTACTTTATCTTGTAAATAACACTTCTGCGATTGACAAGTACTTTTGCGCGCGTGCACGGTCGGCAAAAGTCGCACCATTAAATGACCTCCCTTCTTTTTCTTTTCTTCTTTTTTTTTTTTGAGCGAGAAAAGAGCGGGGGAGAAAATTGTTGAGGGTAAAAAATGTTGGAGATACGTATGTGCTCCGATTGTCATGATCGTGCATTTTTGATCACCCAACCTTTACAGCTCCCACATGAACGCGACGTCCCCTCATGTCAACTGCAGAAACAGTTTGATCACTACTCGTACTACATCAGCCACTGCATTCGGTTTTCAGGTTATTGTGTACTTTCGTGCGTATGTGCGTGCGTCTAACTTAGATATTTGGGATGAGGACGATTCGTCACATGCGCACTCGTCACAGGACGATTGGTCACAGGACGATTCGTCACATAGGAACATTCGTCACAGGATTACTCGTCATGCGGGCAATTGGTCACATCGATCGGGCAGGGGACGATAGTAAATTGTAAATTTCAACAACTGCCAACATTCCCTGATGAGTAGTTTCACGACTTCCCACTGTGACATAAACCAATGGTTAGAAAAACTAACCGTACAATACTCATCCGCTTTTCCTTTCGTCATATTACTATTTTTCAGCAGGTTGATCTAAGTTGCTGGCTTGAACGAGCAATAATCCGACTGGCAGTCAAATCAGTTTTTACTTTGTCTTGCATACAACTCTCCGAGAAAACCAATAATCATCGGAATTCTTTCTGCTGCATGTGTACGAGTACCCCTCGTGCAGCTGCATGGCTCCACCTCTCTCTGTTGCGATCACCTCCATCCTTTTGAATGCAGTCTGAGTTCAAAAATAGTCGCTTTTATATGGCCTCCCCATTCACCGTTCGGGACAGACTCAGGAGCTAAAACGTCTGTTACAAATTCTTCGACCTTGAGAAGCCAAAGACATACTAAGATATCAGGTGAGCCTCTTTGTCAGGCCGAACCAAGATTCAATGTTCGGGACCGAACCACAAGCTAAAACGTATGTTACAAATTCTTCGCCTTTCAGAGCCAAAGACGTACTAATATACGAGGTGAGCCACTTGGTCCGCCCGAACCAAATTGAACGAGACATTTTTGGGGGGACGAACTGTTGTGGGACCGGTTGGCCGCGTGACGAGTCATCCTATGACGAATGTTCCTGTGTGACGAATCGTCCTGTGACCAATTGTCCTGTGACGAGTGCGCATGTGACGAATGGACCGTATCCCTAGATATTTGTATCTGATATTTGCGAGTGCATATCTCGTTATATTTTCTAGATATAACATTGAAATTTTTTTTTCGTATATTCTTCCCGGAACGGTAAATCATCTATCAATATTTTTTTACTCGAGTTTATAACTGAAAATATTTACAACGCTTCAAACGTGCTTCAATGTGAAGCAAGTTCCCCAACTTCAGCGTAAAATTAAAAGAAACTTCGTTTTTCTTTTTTTCTTGAGGAAAATATTTTACACTATATCGCGTGGTGTTCCATTAACGTGTTGCATTATTTTGTCTCCATGAAAAATGCAGCGCTTCGAAATACACGAACTAGGCAACTTTGACATCTTTACCCAATATTTGTGAGTTGTTATCTGGCAGTGTCTTCAAGATATAGCATTGCACTATTTCTGATATGTTCTTCCCAAGAAGGCATATCACCTACATAAAAATCCTTGCACTAACTAATAACTGGACAAATTTACAGTGCGGCAAACAGCTCCTAGGGCCGAACTCGGTCCCAAGCAATAACAAAAGTTACAAGTAAAAAAAGAAAAACGATACTGACATTTTCAGAAGCTTTTATTTCTATGCCACATAGCCTTATTGCGTCCTGAGTTTGCGAGCTTATATGCTGAACTCAAGCAAGATTTACGAATGAACCACTCTAAGCGATCCATTATTCGCAAACACAAAGCAGCGTAGTCTGTTACGATGCGTTCTACCTTAAAATGGACCTCAGCGGACGCTACGAGTCATCGGAGGTAAATCAGTTCTGAGTGTGTGACACGTGACATGCGCTGAGTGTGGGGACACGCGGAGCACGAGCCCAAATGAAGCGCTCGCAGCGCTGCATTGGCTGGAACGACTTGCAGCGTCCGGTGTAGTCTATCCCTGTGTATACAGAACATAATCTTGAACCAAAGCAGTACGTCTTACTGCCCGGATTACCCCGAAGACATCTCCAAGCAGCTCACAAAAGTGTCATTGTATATTGTCAGGATGTCGAACCGGACAAAAACATTATCACGGAGTACCTTCCGCACAGGACAAGGCGAGGCGTTAAGTGCTCGTTCAACCGTTGTGAGAGCCAGTCCTCCGAGCACAGGATATAAAGCTACGACCCTCGTGAGCCAATCGGGGCATCGGAGCAAAGCACTTGACGATGTACCATTGAAACACGATCCACACGATCCTCCCACGGAGAGCTGTCTCGTGCGTCGCTCCCTTGCTCTGCTTGGCCAACAGGGATCGTAGCTTTCGCCGTTTACCAAGTTATGGTGAAACGGAGATGCACTCAGTTCGTGTAGCTTTTCTATCTGATCGTTTTTTCTGTTCCACATATTTTTAAAGTCCAATGTCACGGTCTGAGCGGAGAACGCAACGCGGCTTTTCGAAGCTGCTGGAGAATCCAGTGTATGTCTGTTATCTGATTCAACGGTCGTTTACTTACAAAAGCAAGCCGGGTCTTCCTGACAGAATAAAGTGCTCCTCGCTGATATTTACGATTCTGCCTCATTCCATGATTAGTTTAAGAAATAATCCAAATCCGAAAGCCCCGTCTCCATACCCCTGCCGCAAACCCCCGCGTTCTGTCACGCATCTTCAAGATCTCCGGCTTTGAAAATCAACGCCCGCTTAACAATTCTCCAAGCTTCTCCCCTTATCTTGCTATCAACGCGTTTCTTCCTACGCATTGTATACATGATTAAGCCAGGGATAGAGTTGACAACGCGACCACCATTACTACTTTTGTGTATTTGTTTATCGAATTCGCTCTCGTGGCCCGATGTCGTCATAGAGCGGAAGGTAAATACACTGCCGAAATATTCTGTACATCTGTAACAAATAATTACTAATAATAAACAGAAACAAAAGAGCAGGTCACGGGTCACCGCAAAAACGTCACTGATGGCATTTATAATCAAGTTAGGTCATTGATATTAGCAACCAACCAAATGAGGTGGTTTTATCCGTGGACTGAAAAAGTTAGGTTAGATGAACTCGTATTTCAAATTAATGCTGGTGATTCGGTCCGGACACTTCATCGAACGCTGTCTAACCGAAGCCATTTCATCGAACGCCATTGAATCAAACTCCATTTCATCAAAGCCGTTTAATTGCATGCTTTAAAATAGTATTTGGAGATCGTTTCTCGTTTTCGGAAATAGTTCCTTTTGCATCGAAGGACAACTATATTCTATGTCATATTTTCAATTAAATGTCAGGACCAAGAAAAGAACTGCTTTTCGCCTGCAATATAATGGCAGTCACATCAGGACAAGCGCGCGTACACTGTGCAGTGCTGACTACCCCGCAACAACCAGAAAGTTTCTGGCTCAGTGACTTGGTGTGCGCCGCCTATTTGTGTCACACTTGTGCTACTAAGCTTGTCTAAAGTAGGGAACACCCAAGCTCACAATTGTTTTAAAGATGTCATTTACGCACGAGAAAACCAGAAACGTTTAGATGAGGCGATGAAGAGGATAAAAAAAAAGGTACAAATATTTTCGGACATTTTATTATGCACATAGATCGTAGCTCAGGCTCAAATCAATCACGATTTGCCCAAGAAGCTGTCTGGTTTTCGAAGCTTACTCCCAAGCCTCCCCGTTATTTACAGACTTAGGTTTGAAACATTGAACCCAAACACAAGATAGAACGCAGTGGAGCCTCCTTCCCCCCCCCCCCTCCCCCTCCCCCTCAAGCGCCTCGATACCACGAGACACCGGAGGTGACTCAGTGCTGGGAAAAGTGACACGTGGCTTTCGGATTTGGTGCAGCGATGCGCGCCAAGGAGCGGGAAGTCATATGAAACCCTCTCACCAGTGCATCGGCTGGAACAGCGTGTAGCGTCCGGGTGTCCTACTTCCATCAAGCCTCCACCTCAGCGACCCCCCACCTTAGCGACCCGAAGGAATTCCCCAAGCAGGCTCTAAAGCGACCATTGTGCGTTTCGAAAACCTTGAACGGGCAATAACATTATCACAGAGTTCCTGGTATACTGAACAAAGAAGTAAGATAAGTCGAGCAGAAAGAGATGACCTTTTTGTATGAAGTTCTGGCAAAAAATAATCGTAAAATGAGAACAAAAGCGACTCTTTGCGTCGCTTTGCGTTCAACGACCATGCACCAAAAACTCCGCACAACAAATATTTCGAGCACCGAAATGTTCTAGACCCTTCAAACTGCTAGATGAAGCCTAAAACAAACCATTGTACTATACATGGGCTGCACCTACGCCACAGAAGGACGTCGCACGCCGGTGTCGACCATGCTGGTGGTTGAGACGACCGCGATTTGCAAGGGAGCTAGACGGTGGTGCGTTGGGTTGCAGCAAGCGCTCGCGCGACAAAAAAGAAGCGGAAACTACACGGCCGGCTTCTACCGTACCCCGGCGATCGCGACATCGGTGTGCAGTGCGACGGAGATGCTGTCCAAAAAAAGAAGACACGAATGGCAGAGCGGGCTCAGGGCAGACGTCGATGATGCGGCCGCTCATTATTGAGTTTGCGGGGCGCATTTATTTGTTAGCGGTGTGTGACGCACTTTCATAACGTGTTTGTGAATGCTGTCAGCGCCAATACGGCATCGACGCGCTAAAGTTAGTGGCCCAGTGATGGCTTTCCACTGCACCACAAGTTTGTGTGGTAGAAAGAACCTGTCTAGTGAGGTGCACCTTGTGTTGTTGAGCAGCGCTTCGCAAACTTGGAACTCAGAAAATGTGGTTATGGTTGAGTAGGAAGTCACTTCCTAATGTACACTATTCACCATTCGACATAACATTCAATCTCGGCTCCTGCACCCAGCCGATCGTCAAGTGGTTCTGTGCAGCTTAATGTGTTTGCGTAAAATAAAGCTTCTTTTTCGAACAAGGTAATCAATCTCGTGGCATGCGCTCTACTGGTCATGCGCTCTTGTGACGCGCACTCTAATGGCAAGCGCGCTCCTGTCGCAGCGCTCTCGAGTCGCACGTTTTAACGTCGGCGCTCTAGTTACAGTGAACTAGAACATAGGGGCAGTGGAAAAAGTGTCGACGGCGTCCCATCGGCCGTGTGAAGCCAGTAGTGCAGACTGCCGCGAGTGGCGCTGTTGTCGAAATCCGGAGGACATGGCTACTGTAACATAGGATATGGCGTCGCGTACGTTCTCAAATGGTTTACGGGGTGAATGTCAAGTGCTTGGCATTGTGATTACATACAACATTGTAAAACCCGAGACGTAGGACAAAAGAAGAAGAAGAAAAAAAAAAAAGGGGACAACACAGACACAGGTCTGTGTCTGTGTTCTCCCCTTTTTTCTTCCCCTTTTGTCCTACGTCTCGGGTTTTACAATGCTGAAAGTTCACCAGCTCGCTTGCATCTTCTCTGTAATTTCTATACGTGATTGCATAGTTTCGAGTTTTGTCGCTAAGCAGTGAAAACGAAGAGAAAGAAGACGGATGCGCAGCGCTACGCGTCAGCATGCAAGACTGGTTACCCCGTTAAAACGGAGGTTCGGGCGAGTTGGTTGTTCATGACTTACAAGGAAACAGCGCACCCTCAAAACAAGCACTCTAAGCTTTCATGCACACAAAAAAGAGCCACTTACACAGCGCTGTGTAAGTGGCTCTTTTTTGTGTGCATGAAAGCTTACAGTGCTTGTTTTGAGGGTGCGCTGTTTCCTTGTAAATCATGGTTACCCCGGTTTTCCCTAAATTGTGGAAGTAAGCTTTAAACAATTTATTCATACACGTTGAAACACCCATGAAGCATACAAAGGCCACACTAATGAACCGCTATGATCGAAACCGCTACGCTTGGCGCGACCTTCGCTGGCAGGAGTGCTCCGGAATCGAACACCAGCGCTACCTGGTAGGTTCCACACGAAGCGCCTCACGTGGAGGCCGGACATTTTTCCACTACTCCTATTCTAGTTCACTGTACTCTAGCGTCGTGCGCTCGAAAGGGCCTCTCCCGTCTGAGTCCAACTTTGGAGAGCGAAAACTAAATAAATACTGAACCGCTTCGAAAGCACTCGGGCCTATGCGTCATAGACCGAGAGGAGATTCATTTTAATGAATTATAGGCTGCTATGTGTCGCCATTGATGGTACAATTGGCGGCGCGTATGACCAAATTTGTGGCAAACGCCCCCTTTTTGGCCGATTTTGGCGTCTGAGGCAACCTTTGGAGAGCGATAACTAAATAAATTCCGGTCCGCTTCAAAAGCACTTGGGCATATGCGTCATAGACCTAGAGGAGATTCCTTATAATGAATTATAAACTGCTGAGTGTCGCCATTGATGATACAATTGGCGGCGCGTATGCCCAAATTTTTGGGAAACGCCCCCTTTTTGGCCGATTTTGGCGTCTGAGGCAACCTTTGGAGACCGATAACTAAATAAATTCCGGGCCGCTTCAAAAGCACTCGGGCATATGCGTCATAGACCTAGAGAAGATTCCTTATAATGAATTATAGACTGCTGAGTGTCGCCATTGATGGTACAATTGGCGGCGCGTATGCCCAAAATTTGTGGGGAACGCCCCCTTTTTGGCCGATTTTGGCGTCTGAGGCAACCTATGGAGAGCGATAACTAAATAAATTCCGGGCCGCTTCAAAAGCACTCGGGCATATGCGTCATAGACCTAGAGGAGATTCCTTATGATGAATTATAGACTGCTGAGTGTCGCCATTGCTGGTACAATTGGCGGGGCGTATGCCCAAATTTGTGGGAAACGCCCCTTTTTTGGCCGATTTTGGCGTGTGAGGCAACATTTGGAGAGCGATAACTGAATAAATTCCGGGCCACTTCGAAAGTACTCGGGCATATGCGTCATAGACCTAGAGGAGATTCCTTATAATTATAGACTGCTGAGTGTCGCCATTGATGGTACAATTGACGGTGCGTATGCCTAAATTTGTGGGACACGCCCCCTTTTTAGCTGATTTTGACGTCTGAGGTTGTGATGACTTAAGAGATACCGGGCCGTTTCAAAAGCTTTCGGGCGTACGCGTAGCAAACCTACATACGATTGATTAATTAGGAGTAACAGCGTGCTAAACGTCGCCATAAATGGTACTGTTCATGTCGCGTTTGCCAAAATTTCTGGACCACGCCCGCTCATTTCGGTATTTTTATTTTTAATACCATCCTTGAAGTGCAATAGCTGGTGAAATTAAATGCTGACCCTTTGTAAAAGATAGCTCGGATCAAAGAACGTTTTGACTCCTTAAATATTCAGCACTTTAAGTATAATTTATTTCAGCTAATTACGCGATGAGAACAAAAAACCTGCATTCAGGCTCCGTGTTTATCAATTAATAAAATATTCAGTGTAGTTGCCGTTTTGTTATACATTACATATGTTGCTAAAAATGTATTTAGGAACGCAACAACGTCACTGAATCCTCGAGTCTCCTCACCAACTGCGGCTCCTTTTTGGTATTTAAAGTCCTAGGGAACCACATTAAAATTAAGTAATTTTAAAATAAAAAGTGTTTCCATGGAGCTAGATACATTGGCTATATATATAGCAAAATGCAACTAAATTGATGTTGTGGTTCTCTTAGGGTTTGCATTGATTGTTGAAAAGACGTATGATTTTTCTGCGGTTCGCCATAGGAACCAATGAGCAAAAGTTTGGTTGCATTTTGGCCAGACTTAATATAAACCCACGACCACGAAATATCTCGTGCAGGTTGAGGACAACCTAGTAAAACGTGACACAAAAGTGCAAAGAAATTGAGTGATTAGTTTTCTTTGTATAAAAAAAAAGATCGCTTTTGTCCATTGAGTTACGGGCGCCGGCGCAACGGCGGCCGATAGATGGCGTAAGTAGTGGCGGCGCGCGCCTGTCCGAGAATCTTGGGGTTGTATCTAGATACACGACGTCAGAAGCGCCTATAGTGATCTCCATTTTGGGCCTGGGAGGTTTCTATGGTAACCGTACTGCTAGCGACGCCGGGCGGCAACCTTTATCTAGTTGATATCTCCATTCGTTAATTGAAAAGTGGTAAAAGACCTAAAAGGCGCTTTGCATGGCGGTACGGCACGGGCCTCTGGAGAAGCGGTGGCTGTTTCTTCTGTGAAATGAGACGATTTGCAGCGTGCACGGACAAGGAGAGTGGTTTTCTGCGCCGCCGGGATGGCGGCGGCTTCGTAGGACGAACGTACCGTCCTTGTACTTTCGAACTTCGCTCCTATGGAACAAAATCCGATTACGCCGGCCACGACAGGACGGTTGCCTCAGGACATGACTGCTGCTCGACTGCCCCATAGTAAGAGAATGTATGCTCAGCACCATAATTCTTCAAGACCCAATCATTCATTCAAGATGAGATAATTTCACCGCCTGGCGGGGAGCGACGTCGACGACGTTATGAACCTCGTTTTGGGCGATGCACAGTCGACTTGGTTAAACCAAGAAGGACAGCACGGTGGTCTACAGAGGATTGTTAACGCCATACAAAGAGACGGACGCCGGATATGAGGTGTTCTTGCCGACAAGCCAAGAGGTCGTCCGGAAGTTTACCGGCATGCAAAATGTCAATACAATGGTGTAGCACGCATACCCGTGTTAAAGGGGCCATGAAGTGATTCTTTAACTTCTTCTTCCTTAGCTTTAATCCCCAACTCAAAAGAGAACAGTGGAATCACGCGGTCGTGACATGCGAGGGCACCGGTGCGATGACCCCAAGCTTCCACCGTGCTTTTTAAGCACACCGTAGAACTTGTCATTCGTTAGTGCACTCATGTGCACTCATTGACCACGAACGCGAATTTAAATATTCATCGACGAATTGATTGTTGACGAGCGCATACGTCCGAGTGACGCAGTTTTCGTTTCAAATGTGTAAGCTGGGGTCGGCCGACGTCATTTTGGCTTTTGTAGGCATTGCAAAGAGGATATTTAGAACTATACACAGATGATGATAGCACCATAGCACACGGACATTAATGAGTACGAAAGGGGCCCAGCTACAGAAAATAAATATTACACTCGTAAAGAAATATTTGTCTGTAACTTGTTAATTACAAAGACGAACACACCTCTGAGCATAAAAAAAAACAACAACAACAACATTGCGATCAAATGCAAGCTATTGCAACGAAAGGACGTTTATCAAAGTCTTCAGAACTGTCAATTCGTAAAATCGTCGATTAGTAAAAAAGGTTAAAGGTCGCAGGCGCTTCCTCGCTTAAAGTTGCTGTGATTATTCGGTGACCCAGGGCTGAAACAACTTCTCCTAGGCCCTAGATTCTCAGAAATTTCAACATTCGAAGGGAGCTAGAAAATGCGAAAATGTTATCCTAAAAGCTATATCGTAAGATCGTTGATTAGTACAAAACGTAAAGATCGCAGGAGCTTCCTCGCTAAAAGTTTCTAATTACGCGGTTACCTGGTGCTGAAACAACTTCCCCAAGGTCCAACATACGACGCATACAATTCGCATTGATTCTCAGACATTCCAACGTTCAAACAAGGTTAGGCGTATGCAAAAATTGCATGCAAAATGTCTTATCGATCCTCGAACACATCCAGGAATACGAGCACCACTACGGCGATATGACATGCTGTCGCACAGGTGCTAATATCCAGAGCGATCTAGCACAGAAGAGGTATAAAGTCCCATTCTTTCAGATCTTCACGTTATACCTGCGTCAGAGAGCACGAACAAGTCTGAAATCGTCGGCAAGCAGCGGCACATTACGACTACCGCGCACAAAACAAACTCGTATCCACCAGCTCTGGGCGCTGCCATCTTACCGGTGACATCGTGGCTTTTGCGAGGTCATGTGACGAGTAGTCACTCGGTTGCTAAGGAAACCGAGCCAGCTCAGCTCGTTGCTATGGTACCGCGTGTGACCAATCACGGTGAGAGGCGGCACATGGAAAAGCGTGGCGCTACTCTGGCAGCTACGGCCGAGCTACGGGTTGTGCCAGGAACACAGGCGCCGTCAGGCGGGCGCAGTTAAAGTGAACTAGCGCAGTCGCGCGCCTCGTGGGCCCCGCTCATACATGGCGGGGGGGGGGGGGGGGGGGGGGGGGCGTGGCGCGGACATTGGGCGAGGAGGATTGCCCTCGATGGAAAGGACGAAAACGAGGGGAGAGGAGGAATTGCGCTACCTGTTTTACTAAAAGAGGGCGAGAGAGAAAACGGGAAAGGGCTACCGGCGCTTTCCCTCTTTCTGATTGTGTAGAAAGAGTGAAAGAGTGAAAAAAAGAGAGAAAGAGGGATGAGAGGCTTCGCCGGTGTTGGGTGTCTGCTGTGCGCGAACTTCGTTCGCGCTTTCTTTTCTGTTTTAAACTCGCAAACTTAATTGGAGCCAGAGGCTTCCATGGCAACAGTCCCCCGGTCATCGGGACACCATTGCTGGGTCATAGGGTGCACGAATAAAAACAGAAAGCATAGAATACTGTCCGAGGACATATGTAGCTTGCAAGGAATCCAGCAAGGCGAGAGCGGCTGCAATGTCTTTGAGCTCCATCACTTTCCACATGACCCCTGTCTCCAAGGGCAGTAGATTGCGTCCGTAAACCGAAAAGGCGTTTCCTCAACGCCATCCTCTCGATTTCGCTCGGAACATTTCATGAATGGAGCGCGCACCGAACGCTGTACCGCCGATGAACATGGGGTACGCTCGCAATGTGCGTGCGAGTTTTCTCATGATAACTGCTTTTTCAGCTTGTAAAATTTCGTAACTGAACTTATCTTAATAGTGATAATTTGCAGTGTGTGACTGAATCGATTTTATCATCTACAACACTTAGTTGAAGGCTTATTTCCGCCGCCGGGTGAGGCTGGAATTTGTTAAAAACGTAGTTCTATTGTTTTTTTTTTTTTTTTTAATCGCGATCTTTTGCGCGATGCCAGAGAGCTGGCAAAAGCGCTCCTTGGAGTGCCGCTGGTGGGTTGTTTCCGTTGACTAAGGCGCTTTGAGGCGCTTGATAGTCGCTGGAGGGAACGTCTCGTGTGTTGCGATCTGCGTTTTCAAGCCCAGTGTGCACGTTTCTTTGTTTGAGTCATGGCATCCGCCAGTGTGGCGACGGGGGGAACAGCGGCAGCGAACGTGCCAGCGATAGAATAGGGAGGTGAGTACTCAAAGTATTGCATCAAATAGTAAAATAATTCGTGGCTGCTTCGAGGCTTTCTGCGGTTCGATAAAAGTACATCTATCTAGAGCGTCTTCGTCGTTCATTCACAAGGACATATAAGAACAGGGATACGAAGATAAAAACAGCACAGCAAGACGATCTGTAGCAGCTCCGGGCGTTTACAAAGTTAATTGAGGTTCCCGTTTCGTATATCGCTTGTTGATTACAACTAAAAGCGGCTACGTTGAAATAGGCCCATTGCAAGCAAAAATGTATAAATGGTGCATCATTTCCAGTCATGCGGAAAGCAATGGAGCTTAAAAACATTCCAGCCGTACTTGCCTTGCCGGATTCCATGCAAGCTACATATAAGCCCTCGGACAGTATTCGACGCTTTCTGTCGTTATTCGTGCACCCTATCACCCAGCAATGGTGTCCCGATGACCGGGGGCTGTCGCCATCAAAGACCATGGCTCTAATTAAGTTTGGGAGTTTGAAACGTAGAAGAAAGCGCGAACGAAGTTGGGGCACTGCAGACGCCCAACACCGGCCATGCCTCTCATCCGGGACTTCCACTCTTTCTACACAATCAGAAAGGGGGAAAGCGCCGGTAGCCCTTTCCCCTTTTCTCTCTCGCTCTCAGGATGGCGCTACCCACGATAAAACCGACCCAAGCGGCAAACACCCCGAAGCTTGACGAGAGTAGGGACCCGGATGGATGGATGAATCCGGCTGAGCCCTTTGGATCGGGCGGTAGCTTACGCCACCTAGCCATTTTGTTTTACCATTTAAGCTTAGAATATTTAAATGTGAAATCTATATTCATTCCGCAGTGCAAAGAAAGTGAGGCTATAAAAAACCTCTTGTCATCAGTTAATAAGAAAATGCCTAGTTTTCTTTCGCTTTCTGCCACCATTCACTTAATTTTTGCTTGGTAATCTCTAGTCTTGAAATCCACTCTCCCTTCGCTGTCTCAAAAAACCCAATGACTTTATTAAATCTATGTTGTCTTCGGTACGCATAGGATGAAGTCCTTTACAGTAGAGTATCAAGTGCTCAGCCGTCTTGTCCTCCTCTCCACAAGCAGTGCACACTGTATCCATTTCCTGGTACTTCGCTCTGTATGTTCTGGTTCGCAGAACACTTGTTCTCGCCTCAAACAACAATGAGCTTCCCCTAGAATTGTCATAAATGCTTTCTTTGGCAATAACTGTTTTGTTTAATCTACAGCTTTCCAGAGCCGTCTTTGTGTGCATTCCCTCTAGCCACCGATCTCTTTCTGTGGCCTTAACTTTCTTCTTAACTGAGACTTGCCCTTCCGTATCTCCACTATAGCCTAAAAACTTTCCTCTTAATTTCCTAGTGCGCTGTCTCCACTTTGTGTCTATACTCCTCAGGTATAAATAGTTGAACACCTTTCGTCCCCATTGTTCCCCATCCATTTGCCTCAACCGATCCTCAAATTCTATCTTGCTCCCCGCTTCCCTGCTCTCAAATGACGCCCATCCCATGTCTCCTTGTACTACCTGGTTTGGCGTTTTGCAATGTGCCCCCAAAGCCAGCCTACCTACTCCGCGCTGTTTTATTTCTAGTCTTGCATGCACTTCGGATTTCATGCATAGCACTGCGTTTCCAAAAGTCAAGCCAGGCACCATGACCCCTTTCCAAATCTCTCTCACCAGCTCATACCTGTTGTAATTTCAAAGTGCTCTATTTTTCATTACAGCTGCATTTCGGTTGCCCTTGCCTATTATATACTTTTCATGCTCACTGAGATAGTGTGCACCATCCCATATCCATACTCCTAGATACTTGTATTTACTAGCTCCCTCAACTGTAATATTCTGTATCTTCAGCCTCTCAACTTCATCATCGTTAAAATCATAACTGCTGATTTTTCACTACTGAATTCTAAACCTATTTCCTCTCCTTCCCTACCACAGATGTTCATTAATTCCAGCAACTCTGTCCTGTTGTTAGCCATTAGTACGATATTATCCGCATACATCAATCCCGGTAAGGGTTGCTGAATTGTTCGGCCTAGCTTACTGTACGAAAGGTCGAATCCAAGCCCACTCTTCTCTAGTTTATCCTCCATTCCTCTCAGATACAACATAAACAGCAAAGGCGATAACGGGCACCCCTGCCTAACGCCTCGTCTTATCTCTATTTTCCCTGTCGCCTTTCCTTCCCATGTTATAATCACCTTATTATCTTTGTAAATGTTCCTTAATAGTGCTGTTAGTCCTTCATCTAGGTTTAAGCTTTCCACTGTGTCCCACAGGTTCCATTGGTTCACATTGTCATAGGCACCCTTGATATCCAGAAATGCCAGCCAGAGCTGTCTTCTTGTTTTTGTGCTATTTCTATACACTGTGTTAGAGAAAATAAATTGTCCTCCGACCCTCTTTGTTTCCGAAACCCGTTCTGTAACTCGCCCAGTATGCCCTCGCAAACTACCCACTCCTCCAGTCTGTTCTTTATAATCTGCATTACCAACATATAAATAACTGGTGTCACGGTTATGGGACGATAATTCCTAACATCAGACTTATCTCCCTTTCCCTTAAATATCATACTCATCCTACTAAGCCTCCATTCATCTGGAATATTTCCTTTGGTTATCATAGTGCTCACTACCTCCCTTAGTTTTGCATTAGATTTAGGACCCAAATTCTTCACCAGCTTGATTGGGATACCATCTGTGCCTGTCGACGTGCCACTAGGGATTCTTCGTTCCGCCTTTTCCCATTCCCTTTGTCTAAAATCCGCGATGTCACAAGCTGGACTTCTACTTCGTTCGGTTCTCCTATCTTCCACATGTACCCGTTCCCGAAATTTCTCCTCCATCACTGCTCCTATATATCGTATTGCACCATCTCCCTCTAATTGATCTCCCTGATGCGAGAGTATGAACCTCTGTCTAGCTTGCGTCGTTTCACCGAGTGAGTTCAAGTGCTCCCAAAACTTCTTGGCTGCGTTTCTATCTTTCTTACTTACCATTACTCATCCATTCCTCACTCTTTCACTGAATTTTCGCATTGATCGAACTGGATGCCTCTCAGCGACATGTCATAAAATTGTCCCATTTTCTTTTTACTTCCGTTTCTGACTCCACACTACGCTTGGAATACCTGTGTTCTTTAGAGTCATCCTGACGTTTTTGTATCGCTTGCTTCACTTCTTTGTCCCACCAGCTTTTTGGTCTATGTCCTTTCTTCCCCTTTCGTTTACTCTGAACTTTGTCTAGTTCCAGAGCAAAAAGCCTAGTTAGGCTCTCATAGGTCCAATCAGGGTGTCGAACCGGAACCGAACCGAACCGAAAACCGGAACAGAACCGTTATTTTTAGCCGAACCGGAACTGAACCGAACCGAAATCTTCGCCGCCATCTTGGAACTGAACCGGAACTGAACCGGAAAAAAATATAACGGTAACCGGTTCAAAACGGTTCACGGTAATTTTTTTGTTGTTAGTATTACAAATGTATTATTTGGGAATAAAAAATTGGCAAGTGTATTCCTCTACGTATTGATGAAATCGTCATATACAGAATTCCAATGTATAATAAATCCTGGTTTTTTGCGGCGCTTCTTTACTGGCACTATTAATAGCCATGTTGTCACATCGTCACGTGACGTCATAATGTCAAGACATGCTGTCAAGTAATGTCACATCACGTGACCCCGTGACGTCACGTGACTCACCGCGTAAAGTCGATTCAAATTGAGGACGTCGCTAGATCTATTAACGTTGTTGATACCGTGACGTCACATGACATCACAACTTCGCACTGAGAGTCCCGTGACACCATGATGTACCCGATTGTCATGATCCCGAGTCAAATGCTCTGGTTCATGACAACCAGTATCGCCAAGCATTCGGGTAACGGCTCGTGTTCAACTAAATATTATGATGGGCCCGAGTCCCACTAGAGCTAGAAGCAGAAACAAACGAAAGCGACAAGCCTCAGACACATGCAGCATGTTCGCGATGGTACCTTTATACGGCTTTGAGTTGTTCGGTGCTCGCGAAGTTAGCACGAGTGTTTGAGCATAGCCTTCTTTATTCTGCAAAGCCTGTCAAATCGCGAAATACTCTGGTTTAAGGCTAGCCGCTGTCGTTAGTTTCTGTTTGTCGCTTTAGTGGGGCTCGGGCCCCATTATAGCCAAACTAAAACTATATCTGAAGATTAGCCCATGCTCTGCTTTGCCAGCCCTGCTTATGACTATGATAAACACTGACGCTGCATATATTAGGATCAGATCACGTGGCTGATAGTTCTAATTGCGAGTTGAGGAGGGTAAAGCTGTTTCATTTCTTTCTTTCTACTGTCTCCCATTTCTCGGAGGGGCAAACTAATGGATGCTTTTGCAAGTTATCAACGTCAGGGATTACAACTTAGCGGTATTTATTGAACTGAAGGTAAGAAAAATGCTGCACGAACCCATTTTACATGTATGCACACCATTGAGGCTCCCAAACATGTTTTCGTTATTGCTGAACTGCCTCAGAAAGTTGTACCGAGAATAGAAGTGTTAAAGGGTCTAAATGTGACGTATTAGTCCGACGTTACATGGAACTATTAGTGTGTACGTGAGGGATACCTGAAAAGAAAGATCCTAGTGGCGTCACGGGGATAGCCAAACGTTGGCAGCCGCTCTAAGTCTCACAGGAGTGTCGTTCTCAAGTTCTCCAAGTTTCGACCGCCCTGTATTTTGTTTAACCTTCACAGTTTGGTGCAAAGTAAAAGCAAGGAAGAATTACTGTTAACGAGTGAACACCACTCAATACGGAGCAGGCAATCCCTGAGGAATAAAAAGTATCTTGAGGAGCAACTAAAAAAAAAAAGGGAGTGGGGAGGGGGGTAGTTTCAAAGCATACTGTGTCGTAAAGATTCCTCTACCCCGCACTTTCGGCGCAGACTAGAAAGCGTGGCCTGGAAACGATAGTGACAGATGGGTAGTTGGTACAACTTTTATTTGTAAAAACACTCTTGCCAGAAAGAACGTTTTGCCGTGCCAGATACTCGCGCCGTGCCTAACGACGATGCACCAAAAGAAAAATGTGTGCCTCTCAAATACATAGCTTGCACTGAGCGCGAAAATTTTGCAGCGTGCATTTTGCCCCATCGAATTTGATTTTCTCAGCAAGAACAACTCGCAATGACAACCAGTATCTAGTGCGATTACGTCACGTGCAAACCATGTTAAATACTTCAGCTTTCTGGTGAAGTGCGACGTTCGCAACACTAGCAGTAGACGTCCAAGGTGTAAAGTTGTGTAGTATTTATAGCAGTCTCGCGATGATATACGGCAGCCTAATGAAATGTAGCACATGACTGATAAAGAACAGAGTCGTGAAGTAAGGTCCCAAAACAAGTGCACGTAAAACCTACACACACAGCGAAAAAGTACACCCCTGGACGTGTAAACCGTTGTCCCAGGGCGGACTCCCCAAATGGTGTTCGTTTTAGACGCGAGGCTCGGTGTATTTCGTTTGCACCCGAGGTCTCGTGTAAAATGAACACCTTTGAACGTGTACTTCGTTCTGCGATCACACGTCTAGGGGTGTTTTTTTACAATGGCGGCCGTTTGACGCAAGACGGGTTCTACGAGCGAGGCCCAGCGCTTTACACGGCTTTTCGCCGCAGCGAAAGCGTAGTTTGCACGTGTTCGTTCGTAATCGTCCATACGTGCTGAACTACCGCAAGCATTCACCCCCAAGCGCCGACGCCGTATCCATTACGGCGATTACGCGACAGTGGGAGCGACCATCGACTGCATCCAGCAGCGTGCTTCCCCATCGAGCAGGTCTCGTTCGCGTGGCGGTTCAGCCGATCGCCGAGGCCTCAAGCCGGTTGCATTGTCACCGACACCGGGTAATTTCCACAGCAGTTATCTTTTCGCGACCACAGGCATGAACTTTATTGAAAAAGCCCGTTTGCCGCGAGGGACGACGAATAGCTCCGACACCGACCCTACCCGACCGGCGTTACCGACGTCCCGCTCACCTCTTTACCGCGAGCAAAGTTGTACGCGACGTTTCGACGTACCCACTCATATCTCGTCTGTACGCAAATTTTGCGGCTTCCCGGGTACGAATCGGCTACCGAAACGGCCAGCGAACGAAGACGAACTGAACGCCGGCGCTATGCGCCATTTAAACACGCGGTTACTTTTCTACTAGACTGTAGCTATGTGGTGTGGTTCCTTACACATAAATGGACTATGTACAAACAAAGCTAAAATAAAATTGGGCGGCTGCTTGCGCCACCTAGTGAGTATGCGGAAAACTACAAAAATGAAAGACATTTCGGCATTTGAGGAAGTGACACGCTCGAACACGGACGGCAGCATTACCAACACATACATCACAGCACATACCACAAGATCAACATACAAGCATCTACATACACAAACAACGAACAGAGACACTGACAACCCGACACTCCTACTCGATTACGAGAGAAACCCACTCGGTATATATAGCAGACTTTTTGTTTCAAACAAAGGTCCGGTGACCCCCCCTGTATTTTACATGAACGTAACGATATTACACAATTATTACTTATATAGTACGGCGACATAAATATAATTCGGGAAGGTACACATTTCTCTTAGTCTAGATTATAGCTAAAAGACACCCTATATTTAAAAAAAAATGTTTCGAGCTAGCCAAAATGTAGCAAAATCTGGTTTCGTTTTCGGAAGTTCGAGCGCTCAAGGCTGGAATGCGCTAGCGAAGTGTGTGCTTGCTTCTGTCAAACTACCGGGTGAAACAAGGAGACGGTAGGCTCTTTAAATCGATCGGAAAATTCGGTTTCTTAACCTATCGCGGTACGACTTTGTGCAGCGTTGCCCACAGATGGTGCATTTTTTTGGTAAAATTTGCAAAGAGCGAACTTACCTGAGGAAAAAGTAAAGAAAGAAAAAGGCTTAGCTCCTATGGAAACGCAGCGACGCCACCGGTCTGCAATCAACACGGCGCCGTTTTGCACGGTAGACAAGAGATGGCGCAACGAACGCCGCCAACGAACGAGCATACGGGCGCCGAGAGCCGGCCGAGGTATTCCTTAAAGGCTCTTTAGCAGACGATCTTTTCGACTCAAAAGCGGCGCGCGTTCCGCAGGCGGCGACAGTCGCAGAAACAAAAAAGACAGGCGCGGTAACAACAAGGAACTGCAGTTCCTTGTCTGCTAAATACGCCGGCTCTCGGCGTCGTCTGCTCGTTCGTTGGCGGAAGTTGGCGTCGCGACCGCTTGCGCCATCTCTTGTCTACCGTGCAAAACGGCGCCGTGTTGATTGAAGACCGGTGGCGTCGCTCCATTTCCATAGGAGCTAAGCCTTTTTCTTTCTTTACTTTTTCCTCAGGTAAGTCCGCTCTTTGCAAATTTTACGAAAAAAATGCACCATCTGTGGGCAACGCTGCACAACGTCGTAGCGCGATAGGTTAAGAAACCGAATTTTCCGGTCGATTTAAAGAGCCTACCGTCTCCTTGTTTCACCCGGTATAATCCGTTGTATGACGCTCTCAAAGCTGCCGGCTGCAGCCCCCGTCTTGGTTTAGGGTTTGATTTACACGCGCTCCCGTGGAAATGAAATTATGCGTGCTCGAGTCGATATTATTGACAGCGTGAAGTATAAACCGAATGTAAACGATTTTGCGAGCGACGAGAACAGCGACGGCGACCCGCTTCGCTGACGCTCGGTCACTCGCGCGACGACGCAAGCCGCATGAAAGCGGAACGATGTTTTCTAGAAATCCAAAAACCGAGTGACGCGACGAGCGATAGTGAGAAATCTTCGTAATACGTCGCTGACTCGTCGCTGTCGCCGTCGCTCGCTAAATCGCTTTATGCAGTTCAGCCTTTATACTCACGCTAGTGCCGACCTGCTTTACCCGCTGAGCCCAAGCAAGCGATAAGGATATTCAAATATGTCACAACAGTGGCGTGCATTCGCTAAGAAAACATATATCTCAAATTCCTGTAGTTTGACGTCGGGATCCGTTACTTGTTCTGCTGACACCTTGGCGAAACGGTCACTAAAGAGAAACTAGTCAGTTTGTTTTATCAGAAATTATAAAAACCTTATCTAGCCACTGTTATGCACAAAAGCACTCTGGAATTTCATATAAATAGTTTAGAATAAACTGAACACAATCGGTAACTTAATTTTCCAAGCATAATAATAAAAAAAAGTCTTAGAAAACAATGTATTTTTAAGGTGTTTCAAACAGGGACTCAAACCGAAAAATATAACGTTTCGGTTACGGTTACGGTTACCACTTCCTGTTGATAACGGTTTCGTTTCGGTTTTTTACGGTTTTAATTTTTACGGTTTCGGTTACCGGTTACACGTTCATAAAAACCGGTTTATTTCGGTTTTTTCAATAATTTGTCTAATTGAAATGCTAGACAGCCATTTTAGAAAAAACTTTAAAGTAGTCTCAGATATCCAATAACGTGAAATACAAGGAACCTAGAAACGTCTTAATGCTTCTAATTGGTCAGAAGTTGCACACGTTCCTAGCTCCAACTCTTGTTCACTACATCTACTTACATTATTTAGTTTGATGCCCGAGCATACATGTTACTTCTAGTACTCGGGGATCATCGCGTTCTATATAATAAAAATTAAAATAAACACCGCTACTCTGTTGTTTGGCACCATTTATAAACAATTACCCTAAGAAAGTTCCCACTTGATGCTGGAAGAACCATTCGCACTTTCTCGTCGCTACAGTTGATTTCAACCTCATACATGCAGGCGAGTCTTCGCTTCACTGAAGGAAGGAACAGAACTACAGCCATCCACTAGTAAAATACTGCTAAGTGGAATGAAGTAATAAAATTGAGAGCTGGGCTGGGCGAATGGAAAGTCCGCCGTAGTCGGGCGGCCCGTGAAAACTACTTGCCTCACTAAACACTGCTCAGTCGACTTCAGGTGCCTGCTGGGTCGAGTGGACTGGCGGTGTAGGTCCCGTCGCTTTTGACTTGTAGGCAGTGCTACCCAGGTCCGACTGAGAGTCTTCGACGACGCTTTGTTTGTCTGTAGTGTGTTCCTTTGTGTTGGTGTGGTTTTCCTCCTTGCCATCGTACGTGTCGAAGGAGCCGTCATCGGCGTGGGGCTCAATGACTGTCGGTCCTGCTGAGCCACTCCAGGATTCGCTCGGTGGCGGTGGTTGTCGAGTCGGGATCCATTGGGTCGTTTTCTTCGATCCAAGATCAAGCTCGGGCACGGTCGGCCGAGACGCCAGCCTCGCAAAGAGCATGGGCGAGAATGTCCTCGACAGGAAAAACGCACAGGAGCGTCGAGGAGACGCCTGTGCCGTCGATGACGGCACTGGTGGGTTTCGAAGACTCAGCGTAGCTGCCGGACTCACGATTAGGGGGCCTCTTCGACTTGGTGTCTGGGCGGTAGCTGGTGTGCGCGGGAGCACGAGGCGTGTGGCGTCCGCGTCGAGGCTGGTTGGGTAGCTGGTCGGGGAGCTCTCTGAAAACCTCAGACTCGAATCCTCGACGTCTGGGATAGGACTGCCGCCCTACAGTTACCTCTCGCGACGACGTGGAAGAGTTCCAGTCTATCGAAAATGAGGTGCTGGTGTTCGGGGAGCATGTCATCCCAGTAGAACCGATGGCGGGGGAGATGCCTGGTCTCATGGACATCTCTCGTGGAGAAACTTATGGTGTCCTGGGCGAGGTCGCTCAGAATGTCGTAGGCATGACGGACCCTCGCTCCGGCATGGGTGGTGGGGGCTCTATCAGAGGTAGTTGGATTGCGCTGGTGGCTCTGGTAGAAATGATTCTCGTAGAAGCCATACCTCCGGCGGAGGCAGGAAGAGGCCTCCGGCGATGCTGGAAGCGATCTCTCGGCGCGTCTGTGGATGTTCGAGCTCACCGTGCCGACGTTCGAATAGCTCGCGTTCACAGTTTTGCGAGAGAGACTGTTGAGACTGCTGGCCGTGTGGGGCGAGATTGGCCAGGCCATCGACGATTGGAAGCAGGGCAGCTCCCAAGGTTCAGGCGAAGGAGGCAGAAATTGCATCCGATGTCTGTTGGACGAGGGTAGTAGTAGTAGTAGTTTATTGTAAAGTGAAACGGGGGTAAAAGCAAGGCGAAAGGTTAGTCTCCCAGTGTTGGGGTCAGCTTTCTCGCCTTGCTAGGGGGATAGGGGGAACCAAGAGTGGTTGAAGGAGAGGTGGCGCAACAAACACTATGATACACTATAATACACTATGATACACTATTTACACTGTGATACAATATTAAACGAATTGCGTGGCTAATTGTGGTCTTGGTCCTTTCCTGACGTATTACAGGCTGCTATAGCCTGCGGATTTTAAATAGTCAAGCAGTGCTCTTAAAGCTTTTGTTCTCGAATGCCGCGAACCGGTGGGGAACAGGAGTGACTTGGTGTTGCCAGCAGGAATGTTAAGCTGTTTGAGGGTGGTCACAAGTGTTTCTCGGTGGTTGCTCACCGCTCTGCAATGCCAGAGAATGTGTTCGATGTCCTCCGTGGCACCACAGGCACTGCAGGCTGGGGATGACAGGCGTTTGATGAGATGCAGTCGAGAAGCGGTTCGGGCGCAGCCTACCCTTATCCGATGAAGTAGAGCTTGTTCCAGCCTGCTGAAGCTTTTCTTGGGAATTGTGTACGGCGGTGTTCCAGCCGCAGTTTCAGGGTCAGGGTGAAGTTTCTGAATGGCTTTTTGAATAAGGCTGTTTGACGAATTATATGGATGTACGGAGATTGTTGGTGTGACATCCGCATGAGCAGCCCGTGCGAGAGAATCCGCAGTCTCATTTCCTTGAATGCCAACGTGGGAAGGGATCCACTGAAACTGGATGGATGCACCTTCGACAGCTGCCTTCTGCACTAGGTAGGCTATAGTGCGAGCTAGCGGAGATGCTCTTTCCAGGTTCGTGAGTTGCTTCAGAGCTGCTTGGGAGTCGGAGAAGATGACAAAGTGGTGTAGCTCCGCGTGCTTGAAAATTTCTTGTACGGCAAGCCAGATGGCAGCAAGCTCGGCACATGCGGTGTTCATGCAGATGTCCAATCGACCTTTCGTGTGAATTCTAAGTTGGGGAATGCAGTAGGCAGCTGTGGCGGAATTCCCACGTATGCTACCATCTGTATATATGTGCGTTTGTCCTGCGTAGTCTGTGGTTATCAACTCTTCAGTAATAGACCGTGCTACACAATCTGCGACCCTACCTCGCCGAGGCAGGTCAGGAATAGTTGCCAATATTTGCAGTTTCTCTTCGTCACAGTGAGGCGGAAGTGTCTCTGGAACGTTAGAAGGATAGCCGATTGTTGAACGAAATGCTTCACCCATCCTTCCCAAAAAAGAATTATGCCTTGCTATGATACCTTCGATGAGTTTGATTGCATTAGGTGCACTGTGGAGCCTAGTGAAATGTCGAAGCACTCGTTCTTGTGCTTGATTCCGTAGTGGGGAGTCGCCGGCTTCTACGAGTGTGGGCACATTTTGTGATGAGCAGGGCAGGCCGAGGCAGAACCTTAGCGCCGTTCGGTGGAAAGTTTCAAGAGTTGTCCATTGCGGTCTTGCTATGTCGAGTAGGGGTAATGCGTAGAGCACTCTGCTTACAATGAGACCCCGATAGAGCGTTAACAGTGATGACTGGAACGGACCCCAGTTTTGACTCGCGATGCGGTGAAGAGCACCACATAGTTTGCGAGACTCTTTCATGACGTGCTTAACAGCAGGGCGCCAGTTCACTCTGTCGTCTATAATGACGCCAAGGTATTTAACTTGTGTCCGCCTTCGAATACGTTCTCCTTCCACGCGAAGTCTTGAGAATTCGGAACGTAATCGCCCTCGTGGTCTGTAGGTGAGTGCGGAGGTCTTAGCAGTGGACAGTGTGAGGCCAGCGTGAAAGAGAAAAGCCGAGGTGGTGTTAAGAGCCTTTTGGAGTTGTGCTTCAACTGTTGTTGAGAGGAGCGTTGGGCCAGCGCACCACAGTACGACGTCGTCAGCGTATATTGCACATTTGACTGGAAATATACTTTCCTTTGGCAAAGCAGGGGGGAGTGCTGCCATGACAACATTGAAAAGTAGCGGGCTGAGGACACTTCCCTGTGGCACTCCTTGTGTGCACTCGCGTGGCGTACTCAAATGCCTGGCCAGTCTAACTTGGAGCGTTCGTTTGTTTAGAAAAGATCGCACAAAGGCCAGGGCCCGACCTCCTACCCCGATTAATTGCAATCTCTCTATTATTATGTCGTGAGGAAGAGCGTCGAAAGCACGATGTATATCCAAGAACACAGCATGTAGAACATGTTTCTGTGCTTTGGCCTCTTCAAGAGACGAGGCAAGATCTCCGATGGCATCTGCTGTGGATCGACCTCTTCTGAAGCCCGACAGTTCGTGTGGGAACGCGTTTGTATGTTCAAGTTGCCAAGTGAGACGGCGGTGGATCATCCTTTCCATTAGCTTGCAGGTGCAGGACGTCAGCGATATTGGGCCAAGTCATTCGCGCGCTTTCCTGCTTTCTTGACAGCTATCACGGTCGATTGTAGCCAGGCATCGGGTAGAACTCCTCTCTGCCAAATGTCGTTGAAGTAGGCGAGTAGTTTGGGTCGGTCTTTTTCGTCGATGTTTTTTAGGGCCTGGTTAGTTATACCGTCAGGTCCTGGGGCACTCCGTCGACGGCAGTTTGACAAGGCGTAATTTAACTCTGATAATGTAAAGTCGTCATCAACTGACTTTTTAGGGAAGTGTAGAACGGGAGGCCTGGGTCCAAGAAAAACCGCCTTTGATGAGTTGATGTGAGCGGTGAATTCATCTGCAAATCGTTCTCTGAGGGTAGCGAATGAGATTTTGTTTTTGATGGCGATTGCTGCGAAGTGGTCTTTAGGTGGGACTGCAGTGAGTAGGCATTTGACTGTCGTCCATGGGAGGCGGGATCCAGCGTCAGTGTTTAGTGAATTACTTCTCTGTTGCCATTGATGACGGCCAAGTTGTACGGTATATCTGCGAAGCTTGGCCTCAATTCGTCGTGATGTTGTCCAGTCTTGGGGTCGCTTAGAACGTCTAGCTATTCTTTGAGCTCGCCGGGATGCGGCGCGAAGGTTCAAATATGTCAGGTCTGGGACTGGTTTTGTTGTTGGGAGCGTTATTTGCTTAGTGGCGACTTTGAAGGCGGTGGTTACGGCCTCCTCAATTGCTGGAGGATTTTGGCCTGTTAATATCGTGCTAAGGGTTACGCGATAAACGTCCCAGTTGGTAATCTGATGCGTTCTGATCTTCTGTGGAATGGCCGTGATGGGGAGGAGCAAGATGGGCACGTGGTCACTTCCCCATGTATCAGGTTCTGCATTCCAGACCATTTGTATTTCGGGTGATACGAATGTTAGATCGAGAACGCTGTCTGTTTTAAGAAGAGGACGAATGAATGTTGGCGATCCGTTGTTGAGGCATCTTAAGCCTAGATCTTTTGTTACATCAATGAGCGCATTTCCCCTTTGTGTGGTTGTGTCACTTCCCCAAACAGGGTAGTTCGCATTAAAATCTCCGCACCATATAATTGGCCCAGGACAGCGTTTTCTGATCTTTCTCATTTCATCGGGGTCCCATGGTTGGTGAGGACGTATGTAGCTTGAGACAACAGTAATATCACGCTTGTCCATTCTTATTGTTACGGCTGTATGCTCACTGTATAGAGTGTTCAAGTCGCTAAGGTCGATTTCCATTTGTTTGAGGTGATTCTGCACGAATATAGATGCCCTAGACTTCCCGTCGAGGTGCGGTGTCTTACTGTGATATTGGACGTATGGGGATAATCGATGAGGTCCTGGTCGCACATACGTTTCTTGAAGAGCAAGAACATTTGGTTGAAGCTCCAGGAGGCGGCGACGAAGTTCGGAAAGTCGAGGTCGGAAAGTATTAACATTCCACTGGATGATCGATGGAAGCATCTTGATACGACCCGGCGCTACCGGCACGCGCACAGGGGATCCTGCAGCGTTGCTCTCAGGCATCGCTGTGTTGAGAATTTTTCACGATTCCGACGATAGCTGTCTCAAAGAGCATCATTCCTTGTAAAATTGTCTTCAACGTGCTTGGTGGCATTTGTGCAATGGCACTCCGCAGTGCAGAGAAGATGAAGCCTATTAAGCTATCGGCGGATGTGGCTGATTCTTGCGCTGGCTCCTCAGACACACGTCGACCAGAAAGTACATCACTGTATGCAAGGTTTCTATTTGGTCTAGTCTGGGTCATTTCTTGTTGGACCTTCTTCGCATCTGACTTTCCTGAGTTTTCTTTATCAGTGGTTGGAGAACCTTTAGAAGAAATATTCATTGACCTCGATGCAGCTCTTTTTGGCGAGTCCTTCTTAGGTTGATTTTTTCGTCCTGCTTGCGCATGGGAACGATCTGCGTGCGTTGTTTCTTTTTGGAGCGCAGGATATTCTTCTTGTGCTACAGGTAGTTCACGTTGTGTTTCAACAAGCTTTGGTCCGTGAATGAAAGATTTTTTCCTTGTAAGTGCTGCCAGGCGTACCTTGCAATTTGCATAAGAAGCAGGATGGTCACCGAGACAGTTCGCACATTTGGTGGGAAGTGTGCCAGGGCATTCTTTGGACGAGTGTGGTTCTCCACATCTTTTGCATTTTGTTTTTCCCTTGCAGTACTTTGCAATGTGGCCGAGGGCCTGGCAGTTGAAACACCTTGGAGGTGCTGCAATGTACTCGGTTACTTCGTGCCGTGTGAAGCCGAGGTTGATCTTGTCCGGTCGCTCGGTGTTTGGACGGAATGTTAGAACCACTCGGTCGGTCGGTTGGGCAACATCTGTGGCATTTTCGCGTCGCTGGTAGAGCCGACGAGCGGCGATCACACCGGCTGGTCCCAGAAATTCGTTAAGGTCATTATCAGTGTACCACTTTGGTACCCCTTTGATTAGACCGAAGTTTTGTAGGTACGCTTTGGGTATTGTTGCTTGTACCGGGATCCCACAAAGGGAGTGCACTTTGAGAAGTCGATGCAGAGTCGGTACCTCTGAGACATCAAGTAAAAGACCTCCCCTCGCTGTGAAACGATGTCTCACGATGGGCGCGCCAGCCAGTGTCTCTACTTCAGCAGACAATTTCAGCGGGTTTTGTTGCTGCAACCGCTTATCCTCCTGCACGGGCGTTAGCAATACTGGAACCCCTGTCGTCCTCTGTCGACGATGTTGCACTAAGGTGAACTCAGAGTCCTCTCCGGCTTCCGTCTCTTCCATTTTTTCCGGGTGGTCGTTCACTGATATCTCCTCATCATCACCGTCTCCCTTACGTCGCTTAGTTTGGGGGCTTACTTGTGTTCCATTGTAGGTATGGTCTGATTCGGTAATATCCGAGGTCGTGGCTGGGGGATGTCCATCGGCACAGGACATACCAGGTGTACCCCTGCCTCGAAAGGCCAAGGTTGACTTGAATGGGCGTCTTAAAATATACGTGTCGAAAAATTCAAACAAGAGAAGAAAAAATGGCGACCTAGTCAAATAGGATTCTTCTTCCTCCTCCTGGACGAGGGTGGCGCGTTGGCGCGTTTGACGAGGAGGCATCCTTCTCCTTGGCTTTTTCTTTTCTCATGTTGAGAAGCCGAGAGGCGTGGCAGTGCCGGCGACGGTAAAGCCCCTCTATCCTGGGAAAAGTGGCGCCGTTCATTGTTGTTAAATGCTCGAGGCACGTGCGACGCGCTACTTCTGGGAAATTCATGCCGTCTGAAATAGCTAAGTGTTGCGCTGTGCCGCCATGATCTTCCCAAGGGCGGCACGTTGCACGTGCCTTGTGCATCGACGAACATTGCGCTACTTTTGAAACATGAAGGGGCTTTAGGCGGCGGGTGCCACTCGGTTTGAAGAAGGGTCTCGGCGCGGGAAGGAAAAGAAAAAAACTCGGACACCCTTCTGACGTTTCCTCGCTTCTTCCACCACTCTCAGCCCGAGCATATATATATATATATTGCATATATAATACAAAACGTCAATGTCAAACCCCTGACTTTTTTTTTCTTTCTGCGTTGTTTCAAAATCGTCACTCGCGACACGTTTCACACTAAATGAACAACATAAACATTATTAATGAACAGCAGGGCCCATTAAAGCCCCTTCATGTTTCAAAAGTAGCGCAAAGTGCGTCGATGCACGAGGCACGTGCATCCCTTGGGAAGGTCCTGGCGGCACAGCGCAGCACTGAGCTAGATTTCAGACGCCATGTTCTTTCCAGAAGTGGCGCGCTGAACGTGTCTCGCGCGTTTCCACAACAATGAAGGCGCCACTTTTCCCAGGATACAGGGGCTTTAGGGCCCGTTTGCTCGAAGCGCTAACCGCGGCTAAAGTTAGCCGCAGTACCTAGGAGAGGGATTCTGAGATCATGTGACAGGGATCGGTAGGGATGCGGGAAAACATGGCGGTGCCCCGCAAAGTGAGCGCCGCTCGCTCCGGAACTAATATGTCGTTGTAGCTGCAATATCGCGCGCGTTAGTCAGTAACTAATGGTGCAGGAGGCTTTCGCTTTGCCTTACCTCACTTAAATCGCAAAGCATGAGCAATGACCTCGCCGCATTTTTTAGATAGTATTTCGATTCTGGCCATTCTTAAGCCTAAATGAACACGATAATTGGCGGCATGCATGGAAACGTCTTTGGAAAGTGGATTGCCTTGACTCAATCGCCCTTGTATTGATAGCACACAAATTTCCCAAGCACCGAGGTGCATGCTACGAGTGTAGTTGCAGGCATTGCGCGTGCTGGCGTATGCAGTAGTAATATACCCGTTGCTCTGGGCAGGGGGCGCGAGCGCGTCCGGAAGACTTACGCAAGACGCGACCAAGTTTTGCTGGCTGCATCATCCGTGTGGCGCTGTAACGTTCGATTTTGCACGTGCCACGTTCGAATACAAGCCGCTGTCAGCATCTGTAGATGTGCGGTAACAAAACGTCTAAAAAAAGTAAAAAAAAAAGAACAGAATTATGCTGCTTGCGGCCGCAGCGTTCCATTAAACATTCCTTTCATATTTGCTTTCTTTCACAGCTTCCGCGAGCATGTATATTTCACTTTACGTGATAGTGAAGCCGAAGCTACTCGGAAAAGCGCGTCATTATGAACGATGCTCGCACTGCACGAGCGCGCGTGCTTGGCAGGGACGCGGAAAGCTCGCAGCTCGCTCTTGTAGCCTCTGCTACGCTGGAACTTAGAATGGAACTGAGTAGAAAAAACTCTAGTGGGGAAGCGTATTGATGAATGTTCGAAACGCGAGCCAAATATTCTATTTTGCTCGCCTGCAGCGCTGCTCAAAACTTGTGAGCTACGGGCCTATCGTTCTAAAGGAAAAAGTCTAAAACAAATTTTGCCTTGCACGCGCGTTCGTCCAAGTCTTATAATGATTATTTACTTCGAATCTTTTATAAGAGGAAGGACAGCGAGCGCGGACAATAGAATTACACTTCCAGCGTTCTTCTCGATGCTTGTGTAATTTAGAAAAAGGTCTGTCGGGGCGGGACGCTGGTCTTCTTTTGTGTACTATTAATATCCGGTCGATTGAGTCAAGGCAATCCGCTTTCCAAAGACGTTGCCATGCCGACACTTATCGCGTTCATTTAGGCTTAGAAAGGCCAGAATCGAAAGACTATGCAACAAATGCCAGAATCGAAAGACTATGCAACAAATGCCGCGAAGTCATTGCTCGTGCTTTGCGATTTAAGCGAGGTAAGGCAAAGCGAAAGCCTCCTGCACCATTCGTTGCTGACTAACGCGCCCGATAGTGCAGCTACAACGACATATTAGTTACAAAGCGAGCGGCGCTCACGCACCGGGGCGCCGCCATGCTTCCCGGCATCCCAGCCCCCAGTCACGTGATTTCAAACTCCCTCTCCTAGGTACTGCTGCTAACTTTAGCCGCGGTTAGTGCTTCGAGCAAACGGGCCCAGGTTTTCTTTTCCGCCAGCTCTGCATGATGGCCAATTTACCTCGTTTCTTTATACTGCAGGCTACTGCATGTCAGGAACATCGGTGGTTTTGATAGAACCGAGTTGGATGGACATCTGAGAATTCGAACTTATTAGTTAATACACTGAAAGCGACACGTACTGAATACATGTAGCGATGTAGGAGTATGACAGATTTAGAAATATAGAATTTTTTTAATTATAAGCTCGACCACTAATTCAATCTAAGTATTCTTAATCCTAAAGTCAGATTGAATGGAAATATGTAACCAGATGCACCACTCGCTGACAGTAACTCTGTCAAATGGCCACAGCAACTTAAGATCCCTCCTCCAGGTCATACTTCAGAAAAACTAATAGTTTATTTTTCGGTTAATATTGGTTAAAACCGGTTACCGGTGAATAATTTACGGTTCCGGTTACGGTTACGGTTTTTATAAATATCAAATAACGGTTTCGTTCCGGTTACGGTTACAGAAAAAATTTCGTTCCTAAACGGTTTTCGGTTTCGGTTACGGTTACGGTTTGAGTCCCTGGTTTCAAATAAAAAAAAATTGAAAAAGGAGCCTTATTTCAGCTGCACTATCACGTAAATGCTTTGGGAAAAAAATATCTATTGAGAAGTAGGTTTTGCAATCTCTAATTTGCTTCTTTCAACTTTCCAGTTACTTTATGCATACTTGCAGATTGTATCCTGACAAATCTAGACAAAATTGTATAAAAAGTAACAGTCTATATAAAATTTATAGCCTAATTAAATTCACATTTGTTTGATAATGTTCAATCTTAAATATGAGTTTTAAATTTTACATCTATTATTACAAATGATTGAATTACATGCTGCTTGATGCATGCTGTGCCGCCCCCCCCCCCCCTTTTAAATATATATATCCTGTATATTTGCTGGTTAGTTGTTGTAAACCTCTTAATGTCGTGTTATTTGTTTGTTGTTGTAGGTGTGTGAATGCATATGTTGTACCCCACTCCTACTTGGGCCTTCAATGGCCAGTAGTATCCTCTAAATAAAATTAAAAAAACAAGTGAGCAGTAAAAATCTGGAAGACAAAAGTAAACACAGAGCCGTGCAAAAAGGCATTCAGTATATGAAACAGATACAGATATGGGCCTCTGGCGGTCCATCGGTTCAGCCTCCACACCGCCTAAAGACGGCAGTGTTGCAATATTACGAACCAGCGCACAGGTAGACAGTTACCAAAAATCCAAACACAAAAAACTCACATCAGCGCTGTGCGAGTGCATATTTTTGTGTATTTGGATTTTGAGTAACTGGTCTACCTGTGCGCTGGTTCGTAATTATGCCGTACCAACTCGCCCAATCTGCCGTATTAATAGTGTTGCAAAATACTTAGATCAACTGTAATGCTAATGACTGCAGTGTATAAAAGCAAGCTACTCGTCGGAACGAGCTTGACGGTACGAGAATAAAGAGAATGTTTTCACAGTTAAACTCAGAGTCTGTTGCACCGTCTCTTCCGTCCTCAATATTGAAAGTGCTACAGATTGGTGACCTGGACATGATGATTGACTCCGAGCACCTGCTATCCAGGGGAATGTTCTTCGTGGCCAAGGGCACGGCAATGGCTCTGCCTTTACGGACGAAAATGCAGTAGGCACATATTCAACTTTCTCAGCCTCCACATCTGCAGCGCCTCCGCAACCACCTCTGCTCTGTCGCATCTAGCACCGGCATCTCCCAGCAATGGGCTGCGACCACCTTGCTTGCCCCACCGGCTTGGCAAGTGAATATTCATCGACATCTTCACACTGTTCACAAGGCATGTTGCTAGCCGACCAGGATCTCCTCATCGTTGCCATGTCAGGCATTCGCTCTCAGTTCGGTTCCTCATCTTAGGGGATGTTGCATCGGCCCCGCAGTCGGCCGGCATCCCCCTTTCAGTCCGAGGCTGTACACTCCAAACTGATCGAGCCGGACTGAAAGCACGACAGGGTCGATTTCCCCTGTCTGCTGCCTCATTTCCTGACCTCGGCGTCAACTACCATGCACGGCTTCCAAACGCTCTCTTTCCTGCTCTCTAGTATGTCATCCTGCTTGCGGTACATGTCAACAGCAACGACACCTCTCTGGAGCCGCAATCACTGCAACAAAATCGTGCCATTCCTCACAGTGCAGAGCTGAGGGCGATAGCTCTGCGGCAGTCTATCGGTTCAGCCTTGGCATCGCCAAAGATGACAGTGCTACTCATACTCGTCGCCACGAGCTCAACGACATGAAAATAAACAGAATGTTTTTATTGCTCGGAGTCGGTCGCAGCATCTTTTCCGTCCACAACATCGTATACTCTATAGGTAGTAAGCAAGAGACACACTTCAGATGAAAAGAACAAATGCTCAGATCACACATGCCGCGGGTGTCAAAAATTATCCATCATGTTGAATATTGTTTTGGTTTTTTTAATTCTAACAGAAGACAAACATCATTATCGCGCAATCAAAATGAATACTTACGAAACACCTAAGTCGCAGTGTAAGTGCTCATCGCTGAGCTGCGGCTGTGGCATATATGTATTTATTTAAAAGTGCACCGATGATAAAACCTTCAGGTTGGGCAACAATACCGAGATTACAACGGTTGTTGTCCATTATAAAATACAAAAGAAATAAAAAATACCGGAAACAATGCAAGGTACAAATCTGCACAACAGGCTTCCGAATTCAACTACTTCGTCGTACTGGAGTTTGTTACAGTAATAACAGCTTTGGATGGGCTGTGAGGACAGCATTCACACTGAACTGGGTGCCTTGGTGACTATCACCAGTGTTGAGGAGTTGCCACTCCAGAGTTGGAACGATTCCGCACTTCCACAACCCTGGAATCGAATGCAAATAAAATGGTGGCAGCACTGGAATGGAATGGGAATGAAATTAGTAGTTACATTTTGCCCAGAATAGAGTAGGAATGGAATAGGCTTTGTTCTAATGCGAGCTGCTCAGATGCCGTCAAAGGGGCTTTCGAAACGGCATTATTGCACTTAGGTAACTGACGGTTTGGTTATCTGACTGCTTATGTTCTTTCGAGGATGAAAGTGGCAACCCCAGTGAAGCAACCCAAACTGTAGAGTTGTAGGCTGACAAGGGCAATTTACTCGATCTTAATCCAGGGTAAGGGTTTTGCACCTCAGCGTTCCAAAAACTACCCGTGCCCAGCACTTTTCAATCTGTGTTGTCACGTGACACGACCCACCGGAGTAACTCGGATCTATTTGGGTAAGATTTGGAACACAGCCAAAGTGTCGTTCCTGGTGCTGCGAGATGCAACCATAAGGCTGTTGGGACCATGTGTGATTACAGCACCAGTTGCAGGCCACCAGGCAGGGACAATGTCACACCGCCCGCACTTCGTTAATACACGTGACTCCTCACTTATTATGTATCTTGTAAAAGTGGAGGACATATACGGTTCTTTTGTGGAAAAGATGGGCGACTTAGTTTTCCTCTCTGTTACGAGGCTTTTACACCTGGTGGTGCGATCAATATCTGCAGCGCCCCCATACCAATTGCCACTAGTGCTATGTGCGACCAAAGCTCAACTTAGTAAAATCAATGATTGCGGGTAGGGTTTTGAATTTTGCAGTTGTCTACGCATTTCACAACGCCAGCTTTACGCCGACGTTATTTTCCGGTAACTTAGTACTAGCTGTCAAGTGCCATTTTCACAATTGGGAGGGATTGAGAGGAATGGAATGCAGCAGTTCAGCCATTCCAGGAGTGGGAATGGGCCCAGTTTTTCCTTTCCAGGAGTTCAAAGGAATGGAATTAGTATTAGAAAATTCCAATTCTCTGCAATGGAGTTGGGTGGAATGGGGAATCTTTTGTTTGTTTGCACGCCTAGAATGTTTGAGATGACTCGAGAATCTTGTTTGTTCGAGCTCGGAACCTTCTAGATACCTACGGGCTTACAAAAAGAGCTTTGCATGGCTGCTCGAGTCAGTCGTCTTTTTGTCGCTGTCAAAGTATGTGCGGTCTTTGTTACTTTATGTTTCACGGCACAAGTTCGCTGCATTTAACATTGATCTGAAGTTTTATTAATCAAGTTTGTTTTTGTTCATGACATATTGGTGGATGTGCAGGGTAACGCAGTCTATGCCCATAAAGCGTACCATCTGTGAACACGATAACTCTGAAGACGACGATCGTGAAGGCGACGTCCTTGAAATCATCCGAGGACGACTCCAACTCTGACACCAACGACGACCTCAACTATGGCCTCGGAAGCGACCCGGACAATGAACTTGACAAAGCCCCTGGCTACCACACTTAGACGAAAACATCATGACGACTTCTACGCTGATGATGGAACGGACGACAACTCCAAAGACCAAACCCGGCTACAATGTCAACAACCAACCTTACAACGGCCTCGATGACAAACAGTCTTCAACCGTGGTGACGAGACTGATGACGACACTGATGATGACCCAGGCGAAGACTCAAACAATTTCATGGAAGACGATCCCGACTACGGCTTTGACAGTTATCCAAGGGCAATCCGGACGATGACTTTAAAGGGCAACTCCGGCCAAAACTCGAAATTAAAGAAATTACTGGTATCGCTGTAGTGACACAAAATACGACCCCAGCCAAAATATTACGTCCGTGGGATGCCGCATTCTCAACTAATGCCGATAATAAAAATGTGACCCGCCACGAGCCGCTGCACCTTAGCGGTCGGCTAGCGGGTTGCCGATCACTACAGCAACATTGGGCCGTGACGTCAGTATCGTTCTTTTTTTCCTCCAAGCGTTACGCGGAGTGTGCTTCTTTGAGCCGCTACCACCGCTACTTGGACTTGTGATTGTCATGTTTAGCCATTGCTTTTATCTGTAGCCCGTGTAGCTTCGGTATAGCCTTTTGTTTATTTGCTCAAACACTGCTTTTAGCGAGCAACTCGTAGCGCCCAAGACTGCCCAGCTGTTCCTCGAAGGATGCCGAGTAGAACTTGTAGTGCTGTGGGCTGCTCAAACAACCCGCTGCACAACCCGGAGGTGCTTTTTCACAAGTTTCCAACATACCAGAAATTGAAGAAGGTGTGGGTAAACGCTGTTCGACGAGTGGACTTTGGCTTTTACGCGCCCAAGGAAAAAAGAATGCAAAAACAGACATGTACAGCCCCAACGCAGCAGCCCGTGCCGGAAAGCCTCAAAGCTTCGTGTCTGTTACTGACCCGCAGCGCGAAAGCGAGAGGGCACCCAGTACTGTACTTCACTGGCAGCGCGTCGTAGAGCAACGCCGCTCCATCCACGGAGCCCCGATGACAATTTAGGCCTAGCGACAGAGTACGGAAGACTGCACACACGGCGACAGCCGCTGAGTACGGTACTGAACGAGTTCACTCGTTTTCCAGTCGCTACCTTTTGGGTATACTAGCGACAAGTACGGCATGGCACACGCACGGCGGCAGCGGCCGCCGAGTACGGCACTGTACGAGTTTACGGGTTTTCCAGTCACTAGCTTTTGGGTATACGCACTAACTCTTCCTACATGTGCTGGATAACTACCACATATACAGAATTAAAATAAAATCAGCTTACCTCCTACCTTTAGACGGCTAGCGCAACAGAAGTAGCTGCTGATCAACCTGCATACTCGTTGAACAAGAACGATCCTGACGTCACGTTCACATAGCGGCTGATTTCTAGTGCTGACAGGGCCTCGAGCGGCTAGTTTCGGTTTTGTTGGCCGTGCCCCAAACAAAACTTTGAGGCGTCCATATCTTTAAAACTACGCACAATAACGAGGAAAAAATTACACCTTGCAATTCAGGGACGCTGACTGCACTAAAAACAGTCATAATCCCAAAATTGAAAGTATGGTCCGGAGTTGCCCTTTAACGACAACCACGACTACAAACTTGACGGCGACCTTGATGATGAACCCAATGACAATACCTAGGGCAAGTGTGGTATCTGTCACAAGACGAACAGGACGACGACGCCTGGTATGTCACTCAACGAACGGAGGAAGTTTGCCAGCTTGGTAGCATTTTGATGCAAGCCAAAACTTCCTGACGATGACTGCTACAATCTTTGTCACCACGACGCCCAGTTTCAGCCTGGCTACCCACTGTGAATCTAAACACCAATTCATCGTCGCAGCAAGGAACTGTTAAAGTGGTGCTTCGACCTCAAGGTTATTCGCTACATGAGACCCAAGTTGTAAGTCGTTGGCCAATGGCACATCAACATTGTCACGCTGCCCTCTGCGACCCGTAGGCGATTCACGTCTACCGACTCAACTGAACTAGGTATGCTCGGTAGGACTGTGAAAATCTGCTATTTACGAGACTGTATTTTGACCTAGTCTTGTTTAAGCTGTTAATTTAATTTTGTGTTGCATAAAGACGATGAGTCTTTCACAAGAGGGGAGTAATGCCACGTGCAAATAGCCGAGTCAGCAGCGTGATCGACTCACATGCCGCTGACCCCGCCAGCGCATGTCCTTCTATTGTTTGCGTGACTGGAATGATGAGACGACTCTAAATTTTTTTTGTTCGAGCTCAGAAACTTCTAGATACCCCTGCGCTTACAAAAGTACCTTCGCTTGGCTGCGTGAGGCAGTTGTCCTTTCGACACCATCAAAAGTCTTTGTTAATTTATGTTTCTCAGCACAAGTTCGGCGCATTACACACTGATTTTAAGTTTAATAAAGAAGTATGTTTTTATTTGTGACAATATTTAGATGAATTTTGATAATTCAATCTTCTGATATTTCAAACTAAAGTGTGTGGCTTCCAGGGCCCGTTTGCTCAAGCGCTAACCGCGGCTAAAGTTAACCGCAGTACCTAGGAGAGGGATTTTGAAATCACGTGACTGGCTCGGCAGGAATGCAGGGAAACATGGCGGTGCCCCGGTGAGTGAGCGCCGCTCGCTTTGAAACTAATATGTCGTTGTAGCTGCAATATTGGGCGCGTTAGTCAGCAATGAATGGTGCCAGAGGCTTTCGCTTTGCCTTACCTCATTTAAATCGCAAAGCATGAGCATATGACCTCGCCGCATTTTTTAGATAGTCTTTCGATTCTGGCCATTCCTAAGCCTAAATGAATGCGATAAATGTTAGCATGGCAATGTCTTTGGAAAGTGGATTGCCTTGACTCAATCGGCCGGGTATTAATAGCACACAAAAGCAGACAGCGTCCCAATAGACCATATTAGACCTTTCTCTAAATTTCCCAAGCACCGAGGTGCATGCTACAAGTGTAGTTACACGCGTTGCACGTGCTGGCGTCTGAAGTAGTAACTGTTCTAAAGCAAAAAGTCTAAAACAAATTTTGTCTTGCACGTGCGTTGGTCAAATATTTATTATGATTATTTACTTTGAATCTTTTATAAGAAGACCAGTGCGCGCAGACCGCAGAATTATACTTCCAGCGTTCTTCTCGATGCTTGGGTAATTTAGAAAAAGGTCTATAGGGATGCTGTTTGCTTTTGTGTGCAATCAATACCCGACCAATAGAGTCAAGACAATCCGCTTTCCAAAGATGTTGCTAAGCCGACAATTACCACATTCATTTAGGCTTAGGAATGGCCAGAGTCGAAAGACTATCTAAAAAATGCGGCAAGAGCCTTGCTCATGCTTTGTGATGAAGTGAGGTAAGGCAAAGCGAAAGCCTCCTGCACCATTCGTTGCTGACTAACGCGCCCGGTATTGCAGCTACAACGACATATTAGTTCCAAAGCGTGCGGCGCTCACTCACCGGGGCACCGCCACGCTTCCCCGCATCCCTACCGAGCCAGTCACGTGATTTGAAAATCCCTCTCCTAGGTACTGCGGCTAACTTCAGCCGCGGTTAGCGCTTCGAGCAAACGGGCCCTGGAGTTTGAAATAATGAGAGTCGACTGTAAAACACCATTTTTGCTACCCCAAGTAGCAATTTATTTTAGTGTAATTTCTGGAATTTTTTATTCAGACCGAACACTTCTTTTTCAATAAGCTTGTCGGCATAACATTTAGACTATTTTTTATAGCCTAAACGTAGCAAGCGTTCAAAACAAATACAACCTAGTGCATCAGATACACAGAAAACACAATATTAGCAAATGCTACTTTTATTGAACACATCTGGAGTTTCTGTTGGATACATACAGCGCTGTGAAGAAGTACACCATTCTTATATGAAAATAAGCTTCCCACCAGTGAAATTTCTCAAGTTGGACAGCCTTGTTGTAAGTCAGGCACGTTAAAGAGAACCCTGCCCAAGTTTTCATAGACACTCTTACGAAGTTGTTTTATCCGTACAATAGCGACTTCAAGGTATATGTGTAGAAACTTCCCAAAGTGCAAACATTATGTGAAGAAACTGCATTTCAAAGTTGACGTCCTCGCAACCCCCCCAATCGGTAGCTGCTCTACCGGCAACAATGAAAAGAACTATAGAAAGACCGCTGAGGCCACATAACGTAAGACATGGTGTCCAAGATTCGCCATGGACAGCATTGTTGGTAGTTGGACTTGTTTGTGCTCACTCTTTTACCCAGTCTGTCGATTGACAGCTATTTAGAGTGCATGATAGGAACTATTTGTGCTGTAGACATAAAAACATGTACATGTTGCCCCCCCCCCCCCCCCTTTGAATCTGGCAGGCGAGACCACTCGAAAATGTTTGAGAGTAGCTGTGTAGAAGTGACATGTTCTAACATTCTGATGACACAATTATTCATATTAAAAGGTATGCTTAACCGAAATTCGAAGCTTGCAAAACAACACTGGGGCGGTAGGCGGGACGCTGCAAAACCCCCAAAACATCACACATAGAGCATTATTTCTAACGGATGGCCGTATTTTTGGAAACATGTGGGATTCAACAAGGCCGACGAGACATGTGATGTCGCGATTCTCATTCCCTCTCCTCTAGGCTTCATCCCCTTAAGCAGGTGAACCGAAGCGGGAATGAGAGAAGCGAGGCCGCTTCCCCTCATTCTAAAGTGTACCAGGAGAAGTATGATGTCACATTTCTTGTTTGATTGTGCCCTTTCCTTTCCAAGAATACGGCCATCCGTTTGAGATATTAATGTATGAGTGATGTTTCGGAGTTTGTAGAGCTCCCATTCAAAGCTTCCGCGGCCTTATTTTATGAAATCCAAATTTTGGTCCAGCATCCTTTTAAACAAGCTTTTTCAAATATTAGCATAATGAACATACAATTGGACAACTTGCTAACTCACAACAGCAGCCTCCCGATGATGCCGTACAAAGGTTCTGTCACACGCACCAACCGAGGGGATTGCTGCAAGTCCATCCACCCTCAACTTTTAGTCACCTTTGAGACTGAAGAACTGCTGTATGAGGCCCGTCCGGCCACTGCGCACACAAAGAGAAACACGGGAAATAACACTCAGTGACGAGCAAAGTCTCTGGGCGGAAGGCCCTCCATGACAAATGAGCACTGTTGGGTTACGGCAACGGCGTAATACACAGGTTCTGCTTCTTGGATGCCTTCACCGCTGCGGTGGGTGGTCGTAGCTAGTCGTAGCAGATAGTGTCACGTTTGTTGCTCGTACCAAAACACCAAAGCCGTGTAGTATTCTTGTTGCCGAAGTTCATAAGCCTACGTTCCCGGGCTACACACACTACACAAAGCCAGCCACGAGCAAAGCTAGCTAACCCCGTTTCTGCTTCGGCGACAAGCCGCCAGGGCGGTGACACCGCCGCTGAAACTTCTGCCTCGGCTCTTCAAACCAGGGCCCCTCAGTGCACAAGCATGACACTTGCTAGGCTGCTCTGCCTGTACCAAGTGACACGCGCCCGCATGTTCCCTCTCATAATTCTTCTGACTGTACGTGCCCCGTATTGTACACGGCCATACTGTGCACATGGCGAAAGTTCCCTTTTGAAAGTGCTCCACGGTCGGCTTACAATGCTGCGAACACATAGCACATGACCACTATAGGTGACGACACTTGGGACATTTGCCATCCGTCGTTGTGGCGCAAAGTCGCTTTCTCAGTCGTCCTCACAAGGGGCGAGGAAAGGCAGGCACTGCATAAAAAATCAATACATATTATAACACTGGCTTTGGCAAACTAGTTTCAAAGATGATACAGTCATGTCTTCTTAATATGGACACCTCCATACTATAAAAAGATTTTTTTTCTTTTAATGTAAGGTGTTTATATGAGAAAATTAAATTTAAAACAAAAATTGGATAACAAGCATAACCAAACAAACAGTTTATTCAGCTAAAAGATAATGAGATGTGAGTTTGCTCTATCGCTTTAGAGCCGTTTAACATGTAGCACTACTGTCGTTTACAAGAACAGATACCCAGGCTGTAAAGTGATGATCGGCTGAATAGCAAAAGATGTTGCACTGTATGCACAAGCCGGATGTAATTGACACTTAGCTGCCGGCAGTTAGGATCCTATAATCTTATGATCGCAGACGGGAATTACATCTGGTGCCTACGGCTGGAATAATGTCTCGCTTCGTAACAGAAAAAGCACAAAAAAAACACAGGATGGAGAAACCGGGTGTCACAAATTCAGGCTTCTCTTCATTTTTTTAAATACTTTTATGATCTTTTTTTTGGACCACTTTAAGTGTTGGTACGGTCAAAAAGGGGGAGTGTGGTGCCACTTTTAATCTCAGTTCGTCCCGTCGTAGTTCCTTTCTAAGTCCCCAACGAATTTGCTCGTTTGCGGAATGGGTTTTTGTTAACGGGCGACGTAGATCATCCCAGGTCACAGTTTGTGGCTTTGACCTCGCGGACGGAGGGGTGCGTATGCTGCTGGCTCGCGTATGGTGCCGATTTGACATGCAGGGGCGCCGCCGGGATACAAAGATGTTTACGCTGGCTAGCACGCTTTTTGAAGGCGGCAGCTTTGCTCAGTCTGCCGCCTGTCGTGTTCTATGTATCGGCGATAATTGATGTTTTTGGACTCGTACGGGGGAATGGATGGGCACATATGTTTGGTTGTCTGAAAAATGTAATAGGTTTTGCCATTTGGGTCGTTGCTGTGTAGCTTTGTTTTTCTTGAAAGTTAACTGACCCGAAAGGCGGGGAAACGGGAGGTTGGTCGGTAGACGAGCCTATAAAAGGGGGTTCGGGAACAAAGAAGGTAGTCCAACCCCAGAGCTGGCCGGGTCGCTACTCAACGTGGTTACTCCCTGCAGATGAGTCTTGGAACGTGTAATTTTTGGCTTCTGCCCTGCCTGTCGGACAAGTGTTTGAGTTTGTTGTGCTGAAGCGTGTGTGGCTGTGTGGTGCGCGGTGTCGACCTCATCAAGCCTCTAATTGGACCGCTGGACTTCGAGACGCCGTTCTTCGGCCGACAACTCCAGACTACGGACTGCTCTGGACTCGGCACCTACCGGAAAGCTAAGCCTGGTTTTCTAGGACTTGTCTACTGCATTCTCTGGCTCTGAAGTACGAATTGTTGAATGTTGGGAAGATTTTTACACAGTGCTACTTTCTGTCACGACTGTTTTGGGGGATTATCCCATGTGTGTAGCGGTAACGTTCGAGCTCCATCTCGGTTTGCTCTCGTTGTTAGTGTCGGGTTTTCGTCACTGTTTTGTTGGCTTATTCCGGTTTTATGAGCGTCGAGTCTTTTTAGTATTAGTTTCTGGCTCGCAGGGCTCCATAGCTTTGAGCTGGAGTGTGGTTTGTGTTGAGTGCTCTATTGCCGTGTACAGCTTAGTTTTTCACTTTATTAAATCTAATCTTTTGTTTGCTTATCCTCCCTGTGTCATCATCTTTCTCTACTGATTATACACCAGGCGTGAACCTAGCGCTAGTCAATGGTCGAACTTAGCTCTCTTGTTCTTTTCCCGTAATTTCTCGTTTATTCTCAGAGTGGATCATTGAATTATTTTTATTAATTTGAACCCCACTCCGTGACACCGAAACAGATGGGAAAGCACCACAACGTATTAAACTCGTCGAACATTAAATGTTCTTGAATTATACGTCACCCATGCTTGCTATGTGATGAAGCCCAAAGGTTAGTTCAATGCCAATCAATATTAAATGTCTTTAGATGGGCACCTGCTGCCCGATCATGGCCTCTATTGCAAAGCACTGTTCACACATTTGCGAGTCCTGCAGTGCCTTGTGGAATGGTGGGCGATACTTGCCGTTCCGCAAGGCACTGCAAGACAGATCAGGCTCAACTTTTGAATGTCGACGTGCTTACGGAATGCTGCAGCAAACCAATCATTCGCCGAGGGAAAAAGAAAGGAAGCTGCATGCCTCCGTGTGCTCATTGCCAGTGTTTTCTGCTCTGCTATGTACCCTGCTTGTGTGCTGTGATTTGCAAGCCAGCGCGGGATATATTTCCTTGATTTGTTTGTCTGTTCAGCTGTGCGAGGTTATGATTGAAACAACCAAGAAGTATAGACCGCCATTCTTTTCATCAAGCTAAGGCTTCGCTCATCCGAACCGGGGACGATGACTGCTGTTGTTTACACGATTTTCGACAGCTATGTGGAGTGGCTTTGTGTTTAAAATTGCAATCCTAAGTGCAAAAAGAAGTTACCGCAGACTATATTGTTAGAGGTTGATTTCAACTGGCAGGCTCTGGCAACAACCACCTTAATATTCATTCAACATTGTTTGCATTTCTACTTACCCGTGATCGCTTCATTTGCCAAACACGTTAGTGGCTGGTCACCTTACCAATGAAACTAATGTGCTGGTGTCTCCGGCGAAGAATTCCCTCAGGGCTACATGCAATGCACAACCCAGTTTGTAGCCCGTTGTGACTGAAAGCTTTCACACTGGGGAAACGTTGTTGCCACAAACGCAGTCAAAGAATGCGATAGGATTGGGGGAACAGGGGGATTGTCCAAGTTGACTGACTGCATGAGCATATGTTCCTATCGCCACCGTGTTTCCTCCACGCAGGTGACGGAGAAAACGATATAGAGACTCCTCGCGCTTGCCAATGCCAAGTTTCTCTAAAACGTCGAAATACGAGACACCCAGCAGCGAAGTGTCGATATTGCCGGAGAGAGCGGCGGGACAACGATCAGCGCAGGATCGCGGCTTCGCCACTCTTATGCGACGGTGTATTCGGTTTCCGCTCTCTGCAGCTTCCACCGGGACGCTAGCCGTGCCTAATTGTGCTAGCTTTGAGCACCACAGTTCATAGGGTTCACAGCGCCCGAGCGAAAGCTCGCGCAAAAGAACCGGCGAGCAGTCGAGTCGTTTCCAATCGACGGGGTGGCTAAACGCCGGTTGTGTGAACCGGGCTTAACGCCTGAGCCGGCTTGCTCAAAGCAAATCTAACGTTCTTGAATGTCATGTAATAAAAATCTGAGACGTGCTACATTCTATACAAACTTGACAAAAAAAATCAAACACTCACCTTCGGCTGCTACGTCCGCCGTACCGCTTCAAGGCAGAAGCAACATGGCGCTCGACGTTTTGGGGTGTTTGGATTGGATTGGATTGGAGTCTGCGGCTCTTCCCTTTGTATCGGGTGATCAACAGCAACAAGTACTGGATCTAGCCTGTCGCGCCTCCCGCGACTTCCGCTTCCGCTTGATGTTCCGCTGATCGGTTGCATTCCCTCCGCCGATGCGTCTCCCTCCACCAGACCTCCAGCCGCCTCTTCGTCACGTCAACCGCCGATCGAACGTTCTTTTGTTCTTCCTCTCCTTGTTCTGCACCGATTCGGAAACCGAGTGCTACAGGTAGCACCTCTGTACTTGGGACCGGTACAATGTGCCGGCACTGCAGCACTAGGTGCTCCATCGTCTCGTCGGTCTGCCCGCAGAGTGTGCACGTCCTCTCCTGTCCCTCCGTGAACCTGGCCCTCCACACCCGGGTCCGTAATGTGCCCATGCGGGCCTCTGCGAGGAGTCCACTGCCTGTCGAGTTGTCGTACCAGGGCTCTTTCCCTATGGCCTCCTTCTCCGCGCAGTACATCGCGAGGGACGGCTTCGCCGCCGCTCCCGCTCTCCATCTCTCCGTCTCCACTGCTCGGATGCCCTTTCTGATTGCCGCTGGGCCCTCCCGGCTCTCGCCCGCTGACTCCAGACAGATCGGTTCGAAACCATAGCGGTCCCGCAGCCTTCGGAGGCGGTGCATCCATTTGGTGCCTCTTCCCTGGTATATCATGTAGCGCAGGGTGCGGTGGGCCCAATTCCCATCCGGGAGTCTGTGCACTCTCCTCTCGTACAGTGCCTTGGCGCTGGCTTCTCTGGCCTCGAAGGACGACCAGCCCAAGTCCCCCTGGACACCCTCGTTGGGTGCTGTTCTTGAAACTGCCAAGGCCATTCTTCCCGCATCCCTCTGTCTTCTCTCCAGGAAGGCCCTTGTTTGCGATGAGAGGACGAGTACGCCATTTGCGTACGTGAGTCCCGGAACGATGGCCATCTTCCATAGACCCCTCACCACCTCGAACCTGTTGAACGTCCAGGTGCTCTTCTTCGCCAGGACTCCTTTCCCCCTTATCGCTCCCAATCTCTTCTCTCGTTCATGGACCTTCAGGTAGTCGGGCTCCGCAGTCAGGGTCACTCCCAAGTATTTGACTGTGTTTTGTCTTGTCAACCTCCCTCCCTGCAGGTGCCACCGTTGTTCCTCTGGTTCCCGATTCGGTCCATCTCGGTCTCCCCAGGCTAGGACCGCACTCTTCCTCTGGTTGAAACGGAGTCTAAAATGCGTGGCGAGCTCCCCGCATATGTCCAGAAGCACCTGGAGGTCCTCAGGCGAGCCGGCAAGGAGCACCACATCATCGGCGTAAATGAGGGCCGGTATTCTCTGCCGCTTCCAGGCTCCCTCCACTCTGTATGATAGGTCGAAGCCCACACCCGACTGCTCCAGCGCTTTCTCCAACGGTGCCACGTACAACATAAATAGCAAGGGGGATAGTGGACATCCTTGCCTCAGGCCCCTGGGTACTGGTAGACGCCTGGTCATGTGGCCCTCCCACTCAATCCGCACTGAGACCCCAGCATACAGTGCCTGCAGCAGATTCACATCTGCCTCGTTTATTCCTAGCCCTCGAAGTCGACTCCAGAGTATGTTCCGGGGTGTTTTCAGTGTTGCTTACACGCCTAGTCGTGTAAAGCGAAACCGAAACACCAATTTTTACTACCCCAAGTAATTTTTTGACGATTTATCACTAGTAGAGCGTGTAAAAATATGCTAACGAGTGAAAATGGGGTGTAAACAGGCGAAATATTACATTTTCGCTAACAGTGTAAGATAACATTAGCCTCCCGAGGTAGTATCTCGCGACGTTTCGAGCTGAGGCAAGCTGATGCCCAAAAGTGATTTATATTAGGACTCTAAAAATCTTCATTTGCCCTGCGCGGAATCTATGTTTAATTAGGAATATCATTTTATGCATTTCTATGCATTTCTTTTTGCAGTAAAGCGTTGTGTAAGGGATTATTTAGAAAAAATTGCGTGTCATCTCCTTATTTCTGCACATTTCGTGTATTTGCCTTCCGATATATCATGTGACCACAGTGTATTTTGGCATACCCTGCAACCCAGTATTTTACACTGCAAAACAGTTAACAAAAGCACGTTGCCGAAGACTCAACAGCTGGCGTATTTTCGAGTATCGTCCATCCGTGTCGGTCTCAGGCGGTTATGTGAACTTCATAAAGTCAAATTTATCCATGATAATACAAATATACTTAATTCCTGTCTGAATATTTGGCAGCATAAATAGAAGATTTTCACCTCAAAGATATATAAGTAAATGCACCTTTAAATTATCTGAAAGATGTTCTGCAAATCTTTTTCGGCGCTTGTATCCTCTATAGACACGTTATAGGTGATTTGGAAAAGCTTTAAATCATGTTTTTTTTTATTTTGAAGCTAATTTAAATAACTATATGTGGTCCTCACGCATATATAACTTTTCAAATATATAGAAGTTTATTATCGCGTTTTTTATGTGTTTTTATTATCGCCTTTTTTTATTGGAACGAATGATAGAACTATGATGATTGCACACTTAAACTCTCAGAAAGTGTCCAATTAAGTAGCTTCCGAATTGAGTAGAGCATAAAATCCCACTTTGTTCTATTTTACAAAAATCATCAATTAGAGAGGGTGATGCTTATTTGCAAGTTAAATTGACCGGCATTTTGTCAAGAGCAAACCTCAGAACCAGGCTATGCTAGTTTATCCAATATAGAAAATGTTCACATGGGTAAGCACTGTTGCTTACCCATGTTTAGGTCAGATTCGATCTCAGTACGAAGGTGCTCATAGGTTAGAGTGAACAATTTCAGCCACTCCTTCTCGCATGATTCGTCGCCCGCATCATGGTGCTGAGAGCAAACAATGCTAGTTAGAAAAAAACAAGCATTGCGATTGTCGCTTAGTGTTTTTATAAAATATAGAGTGGAGGGACTTGTCCCGTGACTTTCGTGACATTTTTAAAAGTATATTGCCTTAAGCTCAGTCGTCTCGTCATCATATATATTGTGAAACGTATTCCGTAAAACACATTTTATGGTATATATGGCGACGAGGTGCCCATTTCATGATTTTATTCACTGTAATTAATTGCTTAGTTCAAGGGCAAAACCACGATTCAACTTCTAATACTGCGATACAAAGTTGTACCAATCACGGGTATTTTAGGCAACCTACTTCACTTCGCGAAAACATTTCGATTCAGGTACAATGTATGTGACTCTGGTAAACGAAGGGATGTTGAGTCGTATAAACACGACGTTCTGTATGTTAATGTAGATTTTCCTTTCTTGCTGTGTAGGTATAAATAACAGAATTTTATAATTTTTGTACCTGAAAATAAAACTGGATTCAACAAACGATAAAAAAAAAAGAAAACTATATACTGTAAACGACTTATTTTTCGTGGGCTCAATATTTCGCGATTTAGGTCAAAGCTGAAGTTTTGGAATAATTCGTGGGTTGTAATTTTCTCGACGCGGTGGAATCTCACTATAAATTGCAATCTGTTTACATTTTACCGAAATTGTTCGCGGGACCCATTTTTCGCGAAATGTAGGCGATTCGCGAAATTCTCAAAAATAGGTCCTCGCAAAAATCAGATCGTTTACAGCCGTTAATTTCATGGCCTAAATAGTGCCTATTGACAGAACAACGCAGAAAATATATTCTCAATTTAGCGGTTCAAACCGGTTCGAACCGGTTCGAACCGGTTTGAACCGTTATTTTTTGCGCCCCGGAACTGAACCGGAACTGAACCGAAAGCCGTGAACCCGAACCCGAACCGAACCGATAAAAATATCGGTTCGACACTCTGGGTCCAATCTGTATACCGATGCCCTGACACTGCTTTTTCTATTCTGTCAGCAACTACTTCCAACTCTTTGTCGCTGCAGAAAGTTTGCTTTGAATTATGTTGTCTAGTTTCAGCATTTACTTTTCTGGCAAAATTCAGCTCAATACGTTTGTGATCACTACCAAGACCTTTGGAACCTTCTTCATCTATTTTCATTACTTGTAACTTACCATATATTTTGTGTGACATGAGTACGTAATCTATAGTTGAATGTAGATTGCCAGTTTCCCACGTTATGTGCCCGTCACACTTCTGACCAGTATTACATAAAACTAAGTCATGTTTTTCCACCAGTTCTAGTAATATGCTTCCAGTTGAGTCCGTATACCCATCCAGACCCTCAATATGGTCATTCATGTCTCCCATAATAATTATTTCAGAGCCTTCCCCTAGCTCACTAATGTCTCTTGATATGCAATCAATCATTTTTCTGCTTCCTCTTCAGCACCTGTCCCTGTTCATAAGTAAACCACCCCAAGGACTGTTGATTCCCCAGCAAATTTTCCTTTCAGCCACAAATGTTCGGCGCACTCCTTTCTGATCCTTTGAAAGTTCACATTCTTCTTAATAAATGCTCCAATTCCACCTCCCTTCCTCGTTCCCTCCATTCTGTAGCATTCTTCCCACACATAGTCAGGGTTGCAAGGTGGCTGCTCCATGTTTCTGAGATGTGTTTCCACAAACCCACACACCATTAAATCTTCCTTTCTTAGTTGATCCTCTACCTCTTCCCATTTTAACCTATTTCTACCACCCTGCATGTTAATATATCCAATGTCTGATTGTGCTGTTTGTTTATACCTGTGCTTACGTTTTCTCCTCTTTTTAACCCTGGGTGCCTCTCCTGTCTTTGTTGGGTTTTCACAGAGCCGTATATGGGGAGAGTTTGGTCAGTCTATGATCTCGCCGCCGTAACGCTCTCCTCCCAAGTGAGCCAATCAGCACGCGGCGTAGAGCGAGAGGCATGAGCGCATGCGCGTGAACTCCAGGCTGCTCCCACCTGAGTGGGGGGGGCCGCCATATTCGATCATTTTCCCGGCGGAATGCGTGGGATCGGCACCTAAATCTCGATTATTGCCTTTTATATCGCTGGCTCTGGCAAGAAAATGGCATTCTGTTATTCCTCGGTGGGTTAAAAAGTTAATAAATGAAGATATTTCGGCGTATGCCCACAAACTTTTCTTCAGGCGAAAAAAAAAAAAGTCGGCCCGTAGCAGACGACGCGTAGGCTCAGCAGTGCTCTTCTCCGACCAGTCTCCGACAGCGTTGCTAAAAAATGGCGGTCGTCTCCTCTCTGCTCCCTTCGGCGCTCTCCTCCCTTTCATTTCCTTTTCTCCTCTCCGGCGCCTTCGTCGCCACACCCACTGGCCAAACTCTCCCAATATACGGCTCTGGGTTTTCAGTTATGTCACATTCGTCTGGGGCGCGCACGGCACCGAGACAATGCTGCCCCCAAGGCCACGCCACTGTGTAGGTGCACCACACGACGCACTACCAGGCGAACACGAAGCATCCCGCCATGTGACGCGCTCGGTGCGGTCACTGCAAGGGCAAAACATGAACGGGTGGACGGTAAAAAATATCCGCAAGAGTGGGGTGGCGGCTCGCGCCATCTAGCGAGGAATGAAAGTAACAAATTGTCTTCCAAGTGGAATGTTCAAGTATGTATTGTTACAAAGAAAATTCGCCCGCCAACGTAAAAACAAAAACACATGGACTATGAAACAGAGCGCTTACAGATATGCGGTTTTATTGTCGGACTGCTGACAAGCAATAGGAACACGTCCGCTGTGAAAATCAACAGAGGCGAGGGTACGCAGGGGTTAAAAGAAAAACAAGAAATTTAATTAGGCGATAAAAAGCCGCGCACGGCGACAACACGACAAAACCATCAGAACGAAATGCGAACACGCTTTACTCCAACAACACATTCACGAACCTTCAAGCAGCGGGGCCGCGAAAAAAACAAGACAGCACTCAATCCCCGACACAACGCGAAACAACTCACCGCTGGCGACACAAACTGCAGCCGGGAAACAAGTTCGCCGGTGCAAAGAAGACGAAAGTTCCGAAAAAGGAAAGTCCCCACTGCGGGACCCAAAGTCCAGGCAAGAGTTCAAACGAAGTCCGAAGACTCACCGACGTCTTCTATCCGACGAACGACGAAGGCTTCACGTGCCCGGCGTAGTGGACTGGTTGCTCGGCGGCCGACGCAACGGAGCACCGCACGCGCACACACGCACTTCCCGGAAAGGGAAAAACCGACGCCCGTCGTCACTGCTGGAATCGTAGCCAGAGCAGAGGGCTTGAGGGAAAGAAGATAGCAGCGCCGACATCACGTTCTCTCGAGCTGCGGGCCGCCAAGTTTCGCGAGACGAGGAAGACCGACGACGCGGCGAGAGAGAGAGAGAGGAGGTGCCGAAGGAGAGGTCGCAGTGCCGAGGACCTGCATGGTCTCCTTCCGACGGTGCAGCTGGTGCAGCAACGCACCGGTGCCGCGCGCCGCATGAAGTCCCAGGCGAACGTAGTGCAGCCGCACCGACACGACCTGGCGAACGTGACGCGTCCGTCGGCGCAGCGCGGTGCGGTACGGTGCGCCCCAGCATGTGTGCGTCCCGCCATTGCTTGAGCAATGGCGAGACGCACACATGCTTTTGCGCATCTCCGTCTTTTTCTCTGCCTGGTGGCATTAGTGAGCCTTCGCAGGTGTGGCCTTCCGCCATCAACAGCGTCGACAGAGCGTGGAAATCGGGTGGCCCACTTGTGGACAATAACAGCTTCGCCAAGCACCGCTGCTTGTAAAGGCGAACTGTTGTGGTGGGCAGGCGTTAGGCCTAACGGCCGGCCTTTATCCGCTGGCTCAATCCGCCGTCAACCGCATCTCATCTGGCTCCTTCTCATCGCCGGTGACGTGCCCCCAATCCTGGTCCGCGCCCACCTGCCCTCGCTGCTCCCGGTCGGTGTATGACAACGTGGCCGCACTTCAGTGTGACGGTTGTGACTTCTGGCTACACCGAAAATGTAAGGACGTATCCTTTGCGTCGTATCGCCGCCTCTCCTCATCATCGTCAGAGTGGCTCTGTGCTGCATGCCAACTTCCGCCCTTCGCCGACGACTTGTTCCCGTCCGAGCAGAGCCGAGTCGTAACTTCAACACCAGCTCCTCCGAACAACCGGCAGTGCAGGCTTCCCCCGCGACCATCGTTTCCCCACCGCTTCTCTCTCCTCCGTCGGCGGCCAAGAACACCAATCTGGGAATCTGGTTTTTGAACGTGCGCTCGCTGAAAAACAAACTGCTTGACTTCCGCACTCTTCTCCTATCCTACCCGGACACAGTATTTGCAGTTTGTGAAACTTGGCTTGACCGCTCAATACCTGACGGGCTTCTTGTGGATGTGGAAAATTTTACTATCTTCAGGAAGGACCGAGCCTCGAATGGAGGAGGTGTGCTGGTGGCGGTACCCTGCCACATGACTTGCCGGAAACGCCAGGACCTGGAGCATGAGCACCTTGAGGCTGTATTCGTCGAGGTAAATCGCCACCGGGGAAAAGTGCTGATCTGCTGTGTTTACTGCCCCCCAACCTCACAGTCTACATCCTACGATCTCCTCGGCAACTCCCTCAGACGGGCTGGAATGGGCAATTACCTGAACATTTGTGTGCTGGGAGATTTCAACGCGCATATCGACTGGACGGATCCGTCTGCTCCCATCCCATCGGCCCTCTGTGATGATATGCTACTTGATATCATGGAGACCGGCGGGGGGCCTTGTTTCACCCTGTATATTGAGGGCGAAGAGAGCTGTGAATGTAGAGCGTTGCTTAGCTTGATCTTGCGATCAAACCCAGTATGCATAATATTGATGAGGGCAGGTGGGAATAAGGAAGGTCCTGCAAAAAACCGCTACATTGAGCCACTCCACACTGGAGGGCATGAGCCCTCAATCAAGGAGTTTGGCCTGCTCCTACTAAAAGATTTTCCATTCAAAGTGTGTTCGCCAGGTGGAGTTGTCGCATTACGTTGCCAGTGCTGCCAGGGCAAAATCGTGCACTTAAAGGTTAAGTGTCCTAACAAACTGGAAAATGACGCGTTCTTTAGTTTTAAGAATTAAACACTGAAAGTTGACTATGCGACACAGGTGAACGTGCAGATGACAGTGTCTGGCGTATAGAGCTCACTTCTTTGTTTATATTAATGATGCCACGTTTCGCCTCTGGAACATTGTCTATAGTGCTGTGAAGTTCGAGGACTTCAAGGAAACGATTCGAGAGATTTACGACATACATATATTTGACGAGATATTTCAGCGTTTTAAGTTGTAACATGTGTTTAACAATAAGTTACATGCATGAGTACAGATACGTTTGAGACGCTGAATTTGCCTTAATATCGCGGCCGCTGTCATGTTAGATAATCAATGTGATTGAAGTTTGTGTCACAAATAAACTGCAAGAACTCGACCTTACCTTTGTGTCTGCCCGATCTCACGTGCAGCACCTTGTGTACTGCGAAGCACTATGCGTGCTTGTGAGGTTATAATTTTTAACTTTATTACATAATCAGTGACATTATTTTTTTATTTATAGTACTCACACCCACAATGCGAAAAAATATGCTTTATGAAAGACCATAGTTTCGCCAGTTTTTTTATTTTTTTATTTGTCATCCATTTTAGAGAAAATATTCATATATTCAATTTTCTCTGCAAGCACATAGATTAAACCTGTTTTCCTTAATTTTTCTAAAACCATACCTGTACCATATTATAACGCATGTTCATGTATAAAGAAAGAAACTTAAAAAAAGGTACTCAGATTCAAGTTCTAGACTTAAGGACATCTCGAGCAACTTTTTTTTTACGAAAAAAATATTAATCAATATCATCTCACGGTTCGTTAGCTAAACCTATTTGACCGAAATGGTGCGGGAGACGACGACTAGAAGGAGGAAACAGGACAAGCGTGTCTTTTTTTTTTACTTCTCCTTTCCGCTATCTTATTAAAAAAAATAAAGCCTGAGGACATGGGAATGCGAGTAAGTTTTAACGCAGTCATAAGGGACCTTACGCACATTACACCCCTTAGCAAAGACCAGCATATTAAAATATACTTCGTATATTTTTAGTGCAGTATAAGCAAGCGAGAGTAATCGAAATTCCACAAAAGTACAATAATAATATCAGTCCCTTCTTAATCGGAACATATTTTGGGAATATGCTTAAGTATGTTCGCTATTAGTGTATATTAATTGCACTCAAAATATGTGTACATAGTTTTCCAGTGTTTAAAGTACGTTGTTAGCAGTAATAAGGAATGCATATATTGAGCACTTTAATTATACGGCGGAAGTGCCCCAAGAATATATTTGAAGAGTGCGGAGATTCTACTCAGAGTGCACTCGATGCTTCTAAGGATACACAAAGGTTAACCTTGGGCGGAAAAGAAATTGGCTTTGACGGGCGAAAGAAGAAATCATAAATATGGTTTACAGTTTCTCAGATAGATGGCGGAAGCTACCGACCATTATAAAGTGTACAGCCATTAGCCCATCCGTTTGACCAGTTCGACGTTCGACTAGAAGTCTAGCCGTGCAGATGGGCCTGTCGTCGATGGCCGCGCTCGGTGTGCTGAAGCTCCTTGGTTTGCTCGTTTTGTTTGTTTGCCAACTTTTTAAGAAAGTGCTCGGTTTTCATGACGACCGCACTGTGAACGCGATGCCTTGGAAGTGTCGTAATCTGTGTTTTGAACTGGCATGATGACTGGACGTGCTAGTTGATTCAACCACTGGGTTTTTGGCGCAACGCATGTATGCTCAAGTGTTTCATCGGTTGTGAGTTATGGCGGGAAATTGGCGTCTTGATTGCTGACTTTTAACACAAGAAAACCATTGTGCGAGTTAATTTTCGCACAGAATCTGTGTATGGGCTGGCTTTTACGCGAATACCGTCACGCTTGAGGTGTGATAAAAGCAAAACCTTGCAGGCAAGCCAAGGCACCATAAAAAAATAAATACGGGGGGGGGGGGGGGGGGGGGGGGGGAGGGGGGGAAGCCGTCTGCTCTCCCGCGCAAGTCGGTGCCATGACGTCCCTTCGCCGTGCTCTGATTGGAGGATGGCTTCGTGCGGCAGGTGTACTGATAGCGCGTTTCGTCGACAAAATTTGTTCGTCGACGAAATGTCGTAAATATCGCCAAATGCCTCGACAAAACAAAAACTAAAAAGAAAAACGAAAATACATTGGGGATCGATCCCGCGTCCGCTTGCGTATGAGCCAAACATTCCGGCCCATTTAGTTCAGCGAAGTTTCGTGGACAACATTCGTGTTTATTTTTTTTTTAGTTAATTTAAAAAAAAGAAATATCGTAAATATCGCTAAATTTCTCGACAAAACAAAATTATCGAGAAAAGAACAAAAAAGCAAGCCCACACTGTGGATCAAAGCGGTAGGCGACACGCCGTGGGCGACACCCCTCGTTCTCGAAGACGAGCGAGGTTTACGAGTGGAAAATCGGCGACTCCCTCGCCCGGGGAAGAAAGCAAGGGGCGGTGTTTAATTTTTTTTTTTTTTTTTTTTTGCCCGATCTTTTGAAGGTTTTTGTGGAAAGTACTCTAACTGCCCTGTGATAGTTGCAGGGAGGTAAACGGAGAAGAATAGTAACCATGGACGAGAAAAAACGGAAAAAAAGGAAAAGAAAGTTTTGAATTAAATAATTCAAGGCTAGGTGGCTCAAGCTACCTCCCGGTATAAAGGGAGCAGCCAATATCCATCCATCCATCCATCCATCCAGTGGTTTGGGACGACGGCCGCGCCATTTTGCGCCTCCTGCTTCGTTATGTAGCCGCGCGCGGGAGGCCTGGATTCTTTGTTCGGAATTTTGCGATTTCAGGGCTCTCACATGGATAGTAGCACTGCACTGTTATCGAAGAAGGTGAGTAGCGCCTTGAGGGCCTTTTCTTTTGCTTGCGCCGTCTCATGCGGACGGATGATCTGGGGGGCTATGTTCGACAAATGTCTCGTTTCTCCTGAAAAGAAACGGAGGTGACGGGAGGTGGCGATATCGCGTCTGATTGGTTCGAGGCTCAAATGACAAAAGTTCCCTCTTTTGTCATTTGAGCCCCCAGCCAATCAGACACGATATCGTCACCTCCGTCACTTCCGTCACTTCCGTCACTTCCGTTTCTTTTTCGGAGAAACAAAACATTTGTCGAACATAGCCCCCTGTTCTCTTGTGCAGCAAAGGCCGGCATTGATGCCGCTTGTTTGCCGCTGGCGTGGCCTGTGAGTCGTGCCGAACGCCGCCATTAACTCTCCGCGATCGTCGGTGTAGCGCCTCCTCGGTCGGTGTGATCCGCGAACTCGGGCAGGCGGCTGGTGCCCGCCCATTCTCCACAGGTCCCGCACTCCGGGTCAGCGCTCGGCCTGAGCCACTGCAGCATCACTGGGGACGAGGCACTGTTAGGAGGCAGTGGATGACGGCCTGCCGCCGCCTAGCGAGGCGGTCCTTTGCCGCGTACCTCGCGTCGGGATCCTTGGCTTGGGCTTCCCGGGCCACCAAAAGCTTCGCGTCCTCGAAGGGCTCCACGCTGGACAGCCAGAATTCAGCGTTGTCGTGTTCGAGCTTGGCCAGTTGGTCGGCCTCCTGCTTCCCAGTGTTGCCGGTGTGGCTGGGCACCCCTTCGAAGGCGAGGGCCTCGCCGGTGCCCGCACGAAGTGTATGGATTCCGTGCCCACTTTGAAGTTGAAGGAAGTTTATACTGTGTTTGTGCGCGTGACGTTGCGTGTTTAAGACAGCTTCACTGGCGATTGCGGTATATACCAGTAATCTCGGATTACATGTTCAGGCTTGCTGCCTTTATGGTGAGTACATTATACCTGCCTGAAGTTTTTCAACGGACGTTCGCCCTGTTGCCAGTTTCTAGTGTGCAAGCGCCGTGCAGTGGAGTCCTCGATAAATCCTAGCCTTGCCTAAACGTCAAGCGGAATTCTTCAAAGTCCTAATTTTCTTTTTTGAAATATGTGGGATAAAGACATTTTTTCATTTGTTTGCAAGAGTGTAGAACGGGTATGTGTGCAAGATACGAAGAAAAATTTCTTCCCACAAAATAAAACGAGAACGGAGCACTATGTAGAAACGCCGCCTAGTCTGTTGTGGCGCCAAGGATAACATTGGAGCGGTCACAGTATTGATTACATAGCTTTTATGGCGTGCGATAACACCATTCCCTTGAAGGCTCGCAGTAACAGCTGTTTGTGTAAAATGCTATTTTCCGTGGCTGGGGTGGTTATTTTGACCATACTATATTGGGTAAAAGCAATGAGATGGGCCTGCTTTGCATATTTGTAGCAATAAAAGCCCCGGTGGCCGAGGATGAAATGGGTAAACATCGACCGGCTCTGAAAGATTATTCTTTTCTAATCATTCATTTGTGTAGCACATGAATCCCAACCATTTACATGGTATCACTGCACTGTCTATTAGGCAACAGTTTATTTACTTAGGTGCAAGAATGTATTAACAAGAATATGTCCAAGTAAAATGTTAACAATCCTTGTTTAGTTTGATTTTGCACATGTTGACAAGTACTTAGTGGTTAATCATAATTACATTGCGAGTACTGTCTTTTTTTTTGCCAGCTCACGTAATGGAGAAGTCCTGCAACGAGGACGTCACCAGCGTATGGCGGTACCTGGCCAGAAAATGCAATCACGAATCGTCAAAAGAAAAAAAGAAGTAATTTGACACATTTTTTCAGCACATTATATGTTTATTTTAAAAATGCGCTTTTTTGTATCTAGATATTTGAAGTCCATTTCATGAGCTTCTCCATATTTTTGTGTTAATTTTAAATGTTGAATAGTTTTGTGAATAATATAACTTGTTTTTTTTATTTTTTTTTTACTTTTATACAATTGTGCTGAGCTTAGGCTAGAAACCTTTTTTTTTTTAAATGGGCTGGATATATTTATTCTAAAAATGTAAAATATTTTTTTTAGCTTAGGTACACAGATTTGAACTTAATTTATGAGCTTGATTATATTTTTATGTTCATTTTTAAAACTTCCATAGTTCTTTGGGTGACATAACTTGCTTCTGTTGTTTTTTAAAACTTTTATACAACTAGGTATGCTGAGCTTTTGGTTAGAAACGTGTTTCTGAAGATTTGTTTTTCTGCTGTCTAAGGACACCGAGCATTTAATTTTGTTTATCATATAAAGCCTACTTTTAGCCATTGAGTTGTTTAGCGTCATTTTGCACCCTGAACAAGGCCACATTTTGTCTCCCGAACAAGCCCACGAAGAAGAGAGTGAGCGCGACTCAAACCGTCCAGTTCTTGATCGCTCGATCGGCAGTTTTCGGGCGGAAAGAATACGAATTTCGCGCTGCGAATTGTGTTCTGGGTAGGCTCTCGTGTACATATAGAAACCTTGACTAGCATAAATACCCTGTCGGTGCCCCTTGAAGGGTCGCAATGTAGCTAACCTACTTTTACATTTTACCTTCTTGAAGTGTTTTTTTTTTGTATGAATTTCCTTTCGCGCTATTTTTACGCCCTATATAAAGATCAATGCATATTCTGGAAGCTGACATTTTGTATAGATTTTCTCTTTCATATATCTGTTCTTGAATAAAGTTTTTTTCTGTTGTCATTCTTTCTTGTATTTCGTAGAACTGCATGTGTAAATTGGCACATATACGTTTTCCTGTGCCAAGGATAGTTTAAAGTAAATTTATTAAAAACATAAATATCTTAAAAAAATAAAGTTGGAACAAAATTTAAAATTTGAAGGTTATGGGAAACAAATTTCCAGCAGTGGAACCAAACCCTAAAATTACTGCAATTATGCAAGGTCTGTTAGTGCCGGCAGTTGGTTTTACAAGCTTCCTATGTTAATTTTTTACCTAATGTGGTTCCAATACCTATAAAATTGCACCGAATGCCACATTTAGTGCAACTTTCTCGGTATAGGAACCATTTTAGGTCAAAAATGAAAATAGGAAGGTTGTAAAACCAACTGCCGGCACTTACAAACCTTCCATGATTGCTGTAATCGTAGAGTTTTGTTCCATTGCTGGAGATTTGTTTTGCATAGGCTTCAGAACTTAATTTTTGCTTAAACTTAATTTTTTAAAGATATTTCTGTTTGTAATAAGTTTGATGGTGCTTTAAATACACTTTTAATAATTCTTTTTAGGAATTCGTAAGTAACTTGAAGGAAGCTAAAAGTACATTCAAAGTGCCAGCCCTACGTTTTGGAGTTCATGAGGAATATGACAATAATGCATAAAGAATACGGTAAAAGTACAGGTGTAGTATACTCAAGCGCGGCCAATTAAATTTCAACAAAATTTGTGAAAAATATTCATATTAAGTTTCTCAAATATATTCGAAATATAGGGGTTTTCGTTAAAGGGTACCTTAGGACTCACAAGTTTCTTTCAATGCTAATCTAGCAAAAAGTTAAGCAAATCTGAAGGATATTTGCTCACGCAACGTGTGCATCTCGTGCAAATAAAAATGTTCAAAGCGCGAGCTTGAAAAAAATATTTCATAAAAAGGCTGCTCCATAGAAATGACTCAGAGGGCAACTTCGGTTCAATTTTTGACGTTGAGAAAACAGTACAGTCCCAAGTCGTATCATCTAAACAGCCATCACGTGAGCCTACATATTAAATATTACGACTTAATTACGCCTTAAAGTTTATTGAACCGGCCAACTAAAGCGCCGTTCACACTATTGCGACCGAGTAAGACCGAGAGAGACCGGACCAGTTTTTAAGTCTTTTGCGACTTCTTAAGACCGGATGCGCTGCAGCGGAGCTGGTCCTAAGAGATCTCAAGAGGCTTACAAACCGGTCTGGTCTCTCTCAGTCTTACTCGGTCGCAAGAGTGTGAACGGGCCTTAAGTCGGAGCGGCTCCAGAGTCACTAAAATCTGTCCATTCTAGCAGGTGGTGCACGGAACACCGCCGGCAACGCTGCTCTATGGGCACGGCCAACAATGTGCAAAACGTCACAAACGCAAATAATTGTTTTGCTTGTTTCTTACTTTTTAAAGCGCGGTGTGCGCAGGCGAGAGAGAAAGAAATGGTCGTCGGGCGTTGATGACGTAGCCGACGTAGTTCTCTGTACCACGTGATGTCATTTAATGTGATGAGGAAGACCGATGTTGCCTGCCTGGTCAAGGTTTAGGTTTTTCTTTGTGATTTTTGTTTAAACGAGGTTTGGAAGAACTCTATTTAACCTTTCGGAAAACAAATGACATATAACCGTTTAGTAGTAGCTCTGAGACGATCATCACATGTAATCCCAGATTTTGCGGAATTGACCGGAGTTGCCCTTTTATCGCACACGCCCAGATTAACATGGCACCACTCTAAAATCACCCAGCGCTGGACTACCATAAGCCAAACAAGCAAAATGCATCTGACGTTCGCACGGACACTCAGTAACACCAGCGTGCTCATTAAAACACTTACAGGAACCCTTCCTCAGCGAAAAGCTGCGCTTATAGGTTTGTTATTCCTGCGATTACCAGCATGATATCGTCCGTTATGCTGAGCATGTTCCACGGAATTTCTCCAGCTAAAATGTTGAAGATTTTCATCCGCTGAATAGCTCGTTTCACGTGGACTCACGCTGGCGGAATCTTCTGCGTCATCAGGGCTTCTTGTTAAGAGAGCAGCACTTGTTGCCTGAAGAGAGCCCTGATTACTGTGATCAATCGTTGCTCACGAAATAAATCAATCAAAAACCCACGATCAATCATGATCGCATTAATCACTTAGAGTAAAGAGTGGAGGACACCGCTCCGCTAAAAATAGCTTTATCGGAAGCCCTGCCAAATTAGCCCTTGCTGATATGTGCAATTACACCACTTGGTCTTACGCTAATCATTATTTACATCTGAAACCTTTTTGTAATAGGAGTACGTCAGCAGCGCACGCTTCAAACGCTTAGGATGAGCAACTGGCATCTCTGTGCAGTTTAATACAAGTCGGACATTCTTGAAAAGTCGGAAGTGCGCCTGCATGTTTTCGATGGTTACCTCTTTTGAGGAGATGGACGCAACCGAGCACAGTATATGTGAAAGGGCTCCTGTAGTTTCAAAGATTTTCCTTGTGCATGTTCATAAGGTACACATAACAAACGAGTTTTTAAGGAAAGTTCTTGAAACATTGTGTTTCAGCTTCATCATAGTAAGGACTACTCTCTCTCTCGTGCACACAACTGATGTTTGCCTGTAATCTTGACAAGCTTTTTATAACATATGTCACTAGTGCATTAAGCACTTCAAGGGATGAGAGCCCAGTAAATGGATTTATGTTTTCGTCTCCGAGATTGGACGCGAAACCTTCAGGGAATTCACCGCTCGCAACTTGTTTGCCTCTGTCTTCATTGGTGTTGCCATCAACGACCGCAGTGCGTGCAGACATGCCAGTCAGCACATCTGCCACTGCGCTCTCACTGGCAGTGAAAGGGCCATCGAGGACTGACGTTTTCCCGGCGCGCGACATTTTCCCAGTGCGTGATATCGCTGATGCTGGGAAAAACAAATGTTTGAACTAAAATATTGTGGCCGTTCAATAGTAGCTCTAAGACGATCATCACATGTAATCCCAGAATTTGCGGAATTCGCGGAAATAGAATCAATACTTTAACGTTTGTTTCTTGTCTCCAGATGTACAGCGAATTATATCTGGGGGAGCTTTTGCTTTTCGTTATAAAATACTAAGACGACAAAGACTGACTAACCATTTGATGGCCCAACGTTACTTGAAATACTGGAGACCTAGAAATCCTGACGTGGTTTCACAACACAGAGGATGGCTGAAATCTTGTCTCAGAAAACAATTCATTTTTTTTGTATCGATGTTTTCGAAATGTAGATTGTGAGCAATATTGGGCATTTGCAGCATTAGTTTACGTCCAATGACTGAAATCAGTTACATGCTAGGAGAAGGCACAGGTGCACTTTGCATTTCACACAGTAGAGACACTTTTGACTGGATTTGCAATATTTGCGCCTGTTTTTCTTCTCAGATTTTGAGGTCAGTGGTGCATGCCATCGCACCTCACATCCCCTGTCAGCTTTGGCTTTAAAGATGAAATTCAATTCTTCACTACTAAGCTCAGGTATCCTCGGCCTGGTGACCGAGGGGGTTAAATGTACTGAGGCGGACTTGGCGTGGGAGAAATTTAATCATTCTTGAGTTGTTGCTCCTGAGCAATACTGGGCATCAAGGGGCTAAACTGTTTCTGAACCAGCAACTTTTCACTTTTGTTAAGTTTGGTTAAGGTACTCGGCAGCGCCCCCATTCTCTTGGGTAATCTCATGGCTACTGATGGTCATTTCTACTTGTTCTTGCCAAAAAAAAACAAAAAAAAACTCAATGTCTCATTTACTGTTCAGTTTCAATATGGCGCAGCAACATTAGTGCGGCTCAGTGTCTGTTTGGAAGTGATTGTAGCTGAGAAATGGAATCAGTAAATAAAACAAGCAACCTTGTAATGTGTGCAGTTGTTGTTTCCGATGGTGCCATAGCACACTATCGAATTGTGGGGCCCGGAAGGATGAGAGATAGGAGAATACATATATTTAATTGATCATTTTTGTGAAGCAAGTGAAAATTATCCCCAATCCAGCTTATCGAAGGCGTCTCGAAGCTTAATTAGCCGATAACTAAATCCCCCGCACAGCGGGTGGTCCAAGCCATGTGTGAGGTTGTGGACAGCCCAGGTTATCTTGTGAGGCGTAGCGTTTCTGTAATTTATATAGTCGTGCACATGATTTATCTGAAAGGAAAAAAAAAGCGGCGGAATATAGCATGCTTTCAACCGAACATTAAGATATTCTTCTACTAAGGTCATTGAAAAACATAACGACTTTTTTATATTGGGCAAGTTTGACATAAGTAACTCGTTAATAATCAGAATTTACTCGTTATGTTCCTCAAGTGCGGCATGACTGAGGCTTTTGAATTGAATATAAAGTTTACCACATAGCTTTTTTTGAACTCCTACCAACCTATGTTTCACCTAGCAGCAGTATTTATGGCAGCGCAGTTGCAGAGCACTATACTTCTCACCTTAAAGGTACAGTGACACCCCCCAAATTTTTTTTTTTAAATTTTTTACCAGGCGATTTAATTTTGTTTCAGAAGACTACCCAATCGACATTTTTCTACAGCATCACGTATATTTTAATAAAGTAAAAAAAAACAAAAAACGCAACTGCCTGAAACCGATACCGAAACTGGACTGGGGAGGAAGAAGAGATATAGAGGAGGAGAAAGGAGGCGGAAGTCACGCGGCTGTGATACTTTTTTCCGCCAAACAACGCATTTGCAGCTTTTTAGAAGGCCCCCAAAATAAGTATCGTAGTTCTCTTCTATTTTTAGTATTGTGTGCGTGCTTTCGATGAATGACCTACTTTTTTATTATACTTGGTGGTTACGTCTAAACCTTAGAAAACGGTGTGACCACAGAGAAGAGAGTTAGCGCGACTCCAACTGGCCAGATCTCGATCGGCAGTTTTTGGGCTGAAAGAAACCGAATTTCGAGCCGAAAATTCTGCGATGGGTTGGTGGCCTCTTATATGTCACGTAGAAGCAAAACCGCGGCGAGCATAAATACCCTGTCAGTATCCCTTTAAGGCCAGACGCAGATGACGGTATTACCTGACTTATCAGACAGCGTTCAAATCGTACCATTGTGGTGCTCGTCATGTTTGTATACGTGTTCTATCATCTTTAAAACAATTATTAACATAAAGGACCCAGCGACTTTCTCTTTTATAGCGGCTTGACTTGTCCCATCGGCTCGTAGCGTCAGTGACGTATGAATGTAAGCTGGAACGATGTATGGTTGTTCGTAATAATGTGCCTCTGGGCACCAGCGCAGATGACAAACGAATAATTGTCGTTGCTCTTTGAGGTCACATAGATTCCCAAGACTGACCGAATAAAACGGTATGGCAAAAACAAGAGCTCAAGGTTTGTTAAACTGCTCCCGTACCTGTCGGATGCGGCAAGTCCGACAGGTCAGGAGGTGCTTATAAACGAACATCGGGGATCGTTGCGAGAAGTACTCCACGCGAATGCATGCGAGCGTACGGCTGTTGGCCCGGTGTGTCGCGGACGGATCGTCGTGGAAGCCTCGGCGGTTTTCTTACTTATTTATTTATTTATTTATTTATTTATTCAAACTACCTCAAAGGCCTGTCGGCATTACATGAGGGGGGTTATATAATCTGGTTAACACAAAGAAGGAATGGCAGGGAGCACGCCGACTCTATACAAACATCAATACACATCTGCGCGCAACAGAATAAACTAAATATTTGCACAGCTGGGTAACATAAAGCACATACTGAAATAAAAAATAATAATAATACACACATCCGTTAACATTTCGAGTAAAAATATAGATACAGTGACCAGTTTGCAAGAAAATAACATCGTTACACATTTTTAATTGGATAACATATATGCGGTTAATTCTGAACGAAAAAGTGCTGGGTCGGAAACTGAAACAACGGCCTCGGGAAGATCATTCCAGAGCTTGATGGCACGTGGCAGGGAAGAATTATTGAATGACAATGATGTCCCAAAGATGCGCTTAAAACTCTTAGTGTTAAAATTACGTGATTCCTTGTTCAGGTGTTCCAGATGCAAGAACCAAGTCCCAGCGGGGCTGTGGCATAATCGGTGAATTAAGCATAGGAGAGAAATGTTACGTCGAGTTTCTAGTAGACAGATAGAATAATTTTGCTTTATTAGTGACACGCTGTCGAAACGCGAATATGATGAAGAAATGAAGCGGGCTGCACGGTTTTGAATGGATTCGATTTGATTAATGAGGTAGGTTTGGTAAGGGGACCAGATAGCGGAGGCGTACTCTAATTTCGGGCGAACATAGGTTTCATAGGATAATTTGCGGAGGTGAGAGGGCGCAGATTTAAGATTGCGTTTCAAGTAACCGAGGGTACGGGATGCTTTAGCGGTTATCGTGTTAATGTGAGAAACCCAAGAAAGATTAGAAGTTAGTTCGACACCGAGGTACTGATAAGCGGAAGCAGCGATGATGGGCGAATTGTTGAGTAAATATGTGAAATCTGAATTTGTGCGTTTACGGGTAAAAGAAACAAGTTTACATTTTGCTGTGTTAAGGGTCATTTGCCATTTGTGGCACCAAGTAACTACCCGATCAATATCAGTTTGGAGATGTAAGTGGTCGTCAGGGTTGTTAATCTTTCTGTACAGTACACAATCGTCGGCAAAAAGACGTACACAGGATGTTAGCGACTGCGGGAGATCATTAATGTATATTAGAAATAGAAGAGGGCCAAGGACAGTACCTTGCGGCACCCCGGAGGTTACATCGGAAAGCTCCGAGTAAAAATCACCTACTGTGGTGAACTGCTGTCTTAAGGAGAGGAAGTTTCGGATCCAGGAAAGAGTTAAGTCGTCATTGCGAAGTGAGGAGAGTTTAGATATTAGACGGCAGTGGGGCACGCGGTCGAACGCTTTAGAGAAGTCTAAGAAAATGGCGTCGGTCTGGGTGTTTAGGTCCATGTTACTATGTATGTCGTGAGTGAATTCAAGGAGTTGGTTGTCGCATGAGAACCCCTTACGAAATCCGTGCTGGTGTTTGTAAAAAAAGTTGTTTTGGTCAAGATGGGACATCACATTCGAGAAAATAACATGTTCCAATAGCTTTGAGACAACACTCGTTAATGAGATGGGTCGGTAATTATTTGGTGAGTTTTTATTGCCACTTTTAAAAACTGGAACGATCTTCCCGATCTTCCAGTCAGAAGGGATGGATCCGGTAGATAATGATTGTTCAAAAAGTAAGCAAAGTATATTTGATGATACCTCAGCAGTGTTACGTAATATTTTAGAGTTAATCATGTCGGTGCCCGCGGATGTTGAGATTTTAAGGTTATTGATGAGTTTTAGAATTCCTGCAGGCGATATTGAAATGGGTTCCATAAAACGGCAGTCTAGCTCTGGTACAAACGGAATATTACTTAGGTCCTCGGTTGTAAAAACAGACGTAAAGAAAGTATTGAGGACTGTTGGGCAGCTCGCGTCGGGTACGAGTTGGCCAGAGCCGCTAATAAGGGATATCTTATCATGAGACTCGGTAGGCAATAAATTTTTCCAGAATTTAGTTGGATTGTTTTTAAGTAGAGCAGGTAAATCGTAATTAAAGTACTTTTTCTTTGAGTTTTCTAGACAGGTAATATATTCTTTTTCGCAGCTAGAGTACCTCGCCCACAATGCATCAGAATTGGATTGTTTTGCCTTTTGGAATAGTCTTTTCCTTTTATTACGAAGCGTTTTTAGTACTTTATTAAACCAGGGCTGACTGACGTCGGAACGGATTGAAACAAGGGGAATATGAGCATCAATGAGCGCAGATAATTTATTTTTAAACATATTCCAATTATTTTCTACTGTACGAGTGTGAAAGCCGGCAGTGAATGAAGAACAAAAACGCAGGAGGCTTTTATTAATTGAGTCATAGTCAGCCTTGCTGTAATCTCTTATCAGCTTAATAGTATGCAGCTTTTGGGAGGTAGATAAGTTTAATTTCAGATGCACAATTTTATGATCACTGAAACCGTCGCAGCAGGTCAAGGAAGTGATTACGTCTGGTGCTGATGCTAGTACTAAGTCGAGAATGTTGTTGCCGCGCGTGCTGGCGGATACGACTTGTACGAGGTTGAAAGTTAGGCATATATCCACGAAATTTGTTTCAGTATTATCTTGGGATGATAGTGTCGACCAGTCGATAGATGGAAAGTTAAAGTCACCAAATACAAATACGTCGGCTTTCGGATGGTCGCAATGTATCAGGTTTAAGTTATCGTGAAACGAATCGCAGAATGATGAGTCACTGTTGGGTGGTCGATAACAGACGCCAATTATGGTTTTCTTGAATGAAGTATGAAGACAGATCCATAGCATCTCGATGTCTTTATCAATTTTTATTATGCACGAGGGAATGTCTTTTTTGACAGCTATCAAGATACCTCCTCCCCTCCTGATACATCTGTCACGGCGATAAATGTTGAAGTCTGCGCAAGTGTCAAATATTTCCTTATCAAGTATACCAGGTTTAAGCCAAGTCTCTGTTAGGATTACAACGTCGGTATCGTTATCGTACAAATATGATGATATTAAATCATGTTTAGGGATTACACTGCGGATGTTAGTGAACATAAATGAAACATTGCACGTTTTATCCGAGATTCTTGATAAGACCCGATTAGGACAGGAGGGCTTAGATTTTTGTTTCATTCGCTGTTATGCTGTCAGTTGTTCTACACTGTCTGATAGGGGATTGTAAACAAATATCCTGTTCTCCATTTTCAGCTTATTAAACGTCAGCTTGTAAGACATATTTCTTTCTTTTGCAAAATGGAGAAGTTTTCTTCTAGCAATACGAACATCCAAAGAAAAGTCTTCCCCTACGGCAAAAGGTGTCCCCTTAAGCAATGGACCGGACATTAAGATGCGATCTTTCTCCTTGAATCGGGAAAACTTCACGATTATTGGCCGATTTCTTTCCGCTGAAAAACGTCCCAGGCGATGGGCCCTCTCAACATAATCGGAGCTAACGGTTTGTTTAAGTTTTTGCATGCAGAATTCTAAGATGATTCCCTCGCTCATGGCCTACGTTTCGTTTTCAGAATCCTCGATACCGTAAAACAAAATGTTACAACGGCGAAGCCTGTTTTCTGCATCGTCGCATCTAGCCTGTACATGACTAATTTTAGATTCCAATGACGAGATGGTTTCAGCGGGTAAGAGAGAGGGGGATTGGGACTTCAACTGCGCAAGCTCGGCATCTATTGCTGTCACTTTGTCCGATAACTGTTGCAGTTTAGTATCTGTGGTTTTCTGTTTATCTTTCAGTAGTCTCACTTCACTTAGAATTTGTGTTTGGCCTTCTTCAATTCTTTGCACAGTTGCTAGGATTGTTGTTTGAACATCAGCGCTTCGGGTTTCGGGGCCAGGGTTCGATTCAACATCTCCTGCCACAAGAAGCCTCAGACGTGATAAGCAGGAAGGGAAAAAAGATACAAAGCACGCGCGAATTCTCTTTCCAATACTTTGGTGGTCAAAGGGGCATGACACCGCGAACAAACAATAGTCGCTCGACCGATAGGTAGTGCAGTGGTCTAAATAACTAACCTGTAAGTACAGTGACGGTGAGTGCGCCATTCCGATGGTGTCACGCCCCAATAGATAGGCGCGTGGGTCCTCGTTATATAGGCTGCCAGTTGCCGACGCTGTGGCCGTAGGTTGCTAGTGAAAAGGTAGCGATGAGTCCAGTTTTGGCGGGTGTGTCGGGTAATCCTCCGCTGCTTGCTGTTGGCGAAGAACGTCAGGCGCCGCTGGTACTGTCGGCGGTGGAGCCGCATCAAAGGTAGGGGTTGTGATGAGGAACAGGATCTGTAAGTACAGTGACGGTGAGTGCGCCATTCCGATGGTGTCACGCCCCAATAGATAGGCGCGTGGGTCCTCGTTATATAGGCTGCCAGTTGCCGACGCTGTGGCCGTAGGTTGCCAGTGAAAAGGTAGCGATGAGTCCAGTTTTGGCGGGTGTGTCGGGTAATCCTCCGCTGCTTGCTGTTGGCGAAGAACGTCAGGCGCCGCTGGTACTGTCGGCGGTGGAGCCGCATCAAAGGTAGGGGTTGTGATGAGGAACAGGATCTGTAAGTACAGTGACGGTGAGTGCGCCATTCCGATGGTGTCACGCCCCCTTACGTGAATCATCCGGCACAACTGAAGGCACCCTCTTACGTGAATCATCCGGCACAACTGAAGCGACTTTCACTCGCCAACCTCAAAATTCTTGTACAGATCACCGTGTCGAAGGCTGAAAGTAGGCAGGAGCCGCACAAAGTTTTGAAGAACTGCCTGTCCTTTTTTTTTTCTTCAAATGCGCTGTAAGCTGACACAGTCGGTGTGTCATAATCGTGGTGCTCAGACCTCGGAAGATAACATCATCATCGTCGTCTGAGTCTGTCATGAGATCTCGCGAAATGTAGTTGACGTCGTTATGCTCGCATCATGAATTTTATGCCCCGTGGTGTCGAGCTACTGCAAATGGGAAACCTATTGAGTTCTTAAAGTGAACAGTAAACAGAGCGTGAGGTGGAGGCTGACCGCTGGGAGTGAACCTTCATAGAGGTGGGGTCAGAACCTCGTGGGATCATAGGAAACAGTAAAGAACTCAATCTTTTTCAAAATATAGTCCCTTTCACACATCTAAAGGGACACTGACACCCCCAAACGTTTTTATTTATTTGTACCAGACGATTTATTCAAGTGCCGGAAGACTACCCACTCTATATCTTGCCACAGCATCACACATAGTATATTGTCGCGAATGAAGGTGATGAGAGGACGAGCAGTGAACTGAAAATAAAGGTTTAATCGGCGAACGTATGCAAAAAAAAAAACGAGCATTGAGACAGCAGCGAAGAGGGCGTCGATTGGGCGGCGTAACAGCAAGCGAGAACGAGACTGACTCGACAAGGTCCCGCGCAGTTCTTTATTTATACTCGGTGACAAATTTTCTAGGCAATGCAGTGGAAGTTGAGGAGAGCCCGCGCACAGCCTTATCCAGCGCTCAAATTGTGACAGGGGACGCGTGCCTCTACCCCCCACTGCAATGCCAAGAAAAAATCGTCGAAGAGTATAGCGTCCGTCCATATTTCTAATATTCGGAAAAGAACGTTCGAGAGTCCCGCTTTCGGGGCGAGACTGAGCAGGCACTTTCGAGAACAAGAAAGCAGGAATAAAAGTTACGTCCGGAGCAAGAATAAACGTGAATCTTTAAAAGTCAGTAACCGAGCATTGCTTTCTCGGCCCTGCAGGCGGCAATATTTCATAGAGTTAAAAAAAATTAAAGACTTTTACAATTCTCTGTAAGGCCGAATTAGAGCGCGCCTCTCGAGGAGGTGGAGTAGAGGGTACGGAAGAGAAGGTATGTTCCTCCTCCCTTTCCGTACGCTCTCATCATCCTCTTCCATTCAGCAGAAAATGTTTGCTAAATTTCCCCAATAATTTAGCCGGGAAATTTTCCCGCTAATTTGACGTGTGGCGTCTTTATGGGAAACGGCCCACTAAATTTAGCGAATAAATTTCCTCCGAGTTTCGCAAAAAATTTTCCTGCCAATTTAGCAGAAAAGTTTTACCCTAGTGACGTCACGTGACGTCATTATGAGAGACGTCCTATCATCCAACGCGCGGTTACGCAGACACCGACGCCGCTCAACCCGGAAACGGGCGCCTAAGTGCTGCGCTCTAAGAAAATGAGATGTCTACACTTCTCTTTGATGCCGAATCGGAGCGCAGCTTTTGAGGAGGAGGAGGAAAGAGTATGCCCCTCTTCCCCCTCCGTACCCTCCCATCCTCCTGGCCCGCTGCCCTCCCATTTAGCGGAAAAATTATTTCTGCTAAATTTAGCGGAACAGCTTTTCCACTAAATTTAGCGGACAAGCGTAACCCCCTAAATTTAGCGTGAAAATTCCCCTTAATGCAACGCGCACGGTTACACCGACGTCGACGCCAACGGCGACTCCGCTGAATCGGAAACGGGCGCCTAAGTGCTGTGCTCTAAAACGCAACTGCTCGAAACCGAGACCTAAATGGACTGGGGAGGAAAAAAAAATTATAGAGAAAGATACCGAAAGTCACGTGGCTTTCCAATTTTTTTTTTTTTTCGATCGACGTATTTGCAATTTTTTTGAAGCCACAAAAATGGGTATACTACTTTTGGTATATTTTTGGTATTGAGCGTGTGCCTTCGATTACCCACGACTTTGATTATCTAGGTGGTTGTGCCTAAACCGTAGAAAACGGCACGTGACCACGGAAGAGAAAGTGAGCGCGACTCAAACCGGCCAGTCCTCGATCGGCGGTTTTCGGACGGAAAGGAAACGAATTTCGAGCAGAAAAGTGTGTTCTGGAGAGTTGGGCTGTTATATGTCATGTACAAATAGAAACCTTGGCGAGCATAAATACCCTGTCAGTACTCGCATATGCAATGACTTTCTTAGCGCCGTCCTGGACCTGAAAGCCACTTTCTTCCCCGATATTTTGAGCTACAAAATTCAAACACATCCTCTGAATTCCGGTGGCTTCCTTATTCTAAATGTAGCTGCTTTTCTCCAGTTGCACCCTAGTTAATTGAAAAAAAAAAGTATTATTGTTTTTGCTATCGAAACCGAAACTTTGTTTTTCTAGTTTGGAACCAATTTTCTCCACGCTCCAAACGTGACTTCAACGATGAGATGCAAGGCGCGCGGCCAGCAATCAGGTAAACACGCGCCTGCCTTGCTTGCGCCTCAGAGAGCAAACGGTCGTTCATGATATAGAAAGTAATATTAATATCCATTTGCACAAAATGTGACCTTGGTCTAAGTGCTGAATGACAAGAACAAAACAAAAGCAACCGGGATTTTGAGAAAGCAAGTTTCTCTCAAACCGTGGTTTGAAAATTTCCGTGAAATTGCTGGCGTAAATCCGCTCTATCACACACAAACAAATACACTGTCAAAAAAAAAAAAAAAATTGACACGACGAACAGTATATTTTTTTTTTCAAAATATTTAAGCAAACCGAAGAATGCTCGAAACGTGGAAACAGGTGCAGCATAAGCTAGTCCTATCTGAATTCACGTGCTATTCGGTTTAGGTTTTCTAGAAAAAAGTTAAAGGGGCGATGCAACAATTTTTGTACTTTGCGCAAATACCGCTTAGAATGGATCCCTGACGTTAATGACCTATGAAACAGGCGTTCGTTTTTCACCTCACGCAATAGGAGTCCCAGAAAAAGATTAAAGAAAAACGAGCAGCGTTCACCCCCTCAACTCGCAGATAGAACAAGCGGCCACGTGATCTGGAGCCGATTATATGCCGCCAATGCTTATCATAGCCGCGCGCTGCGGTTGGCAAAGCACAGGACACACTCTGAGTTACAGACATTGTTATGGCTCGGCTGTTGTCGTCGTTGCAGCGATTGGACACGGGCCACTACCTGAATGTTTCTCGAGCAAGTAATTATCACGAGCCTAAATCGAGTGCTCACGCAATGCTCGGGTCCAATCTATGAATCGCATTCAAATATCGACATTTGGTTCTACTCAATCCCCACTTTACGTCATCAAATTTTGCATTGTCCCCGCAGCTCCGTCATCAAGTTTTGCGAAGAAGAGACTGCAAGAAAAGGTCCGCTTTTATCCTTGGAATTCCACGGCAACGAAGACGCTTCTTGGTCAGTGGCGTTGCGTTAGAGTATTCTTAGGGCCCACCAGTGCCAGTAAGATGCTGTAAAGAGAGAAACGTTCCCACCAAATATTGTTGCACAGCCCCTTTAATGTTGTAGACGCCATGAGAGAATCACACACGCAACTTGCAAAAAAAAAAAAAAAAAAAAAACATGTAGCATGTGTTTTTTTTTTTTTTTTTTTTTGCATGGGTAATTTTTGCAAAACGTCTATTGACCACTTCAGAAAAGCGCATCTGGTCGGAGTCATCTTTAGCGGTCGTGCATGTGGTGGGAACTTTGCTCGCCTCCAGAAGCGGCGAACATGCGTGTGCTGGGCTGTGAGGTACCTAGCGCACGTGAACTTTGATTCCTAAACGTCCAAAAGGTGTATGAAATAAAATGAACCGTATTCGTGTACGCAAGGTGGCGGGCAATTACTGTCCAGAGATCTTGTGCTATAATGATGATTTGAAGAACTCAGCCACCAAGCCAAATATCACGGAGGCGCAACGACAGGCGTATGAAAATACGAATTCACCATCCTTTAAAAAAAAATTGCTTGAATATGCAATAATGTGTAAAGCTCAGCTAAAATACATAATAAAATTGAAAGTTTAAAATAAAGGAAAAAGAAAGTTATGTGAAGGAAAATGTGTACACACATTTTTGTTTTTCCCTGTAGATGTAGACCATAACCCGCTTGAACCCTCATCCGCGAGTGCACATGGGTAAATGAGATATCCGATATAGGACTTTTTAAAATTAAATTTTCGTCTTACACTGCCTTCATAAGCGGTAAATTTTCACGCATCTTCTCAATCTTATTTATATTGCCATAGTTGGGCAAATCAACCCCCTTTAACATTTTCTGCTATAGGAATCTATAAACGCGTTTTCACAATCTATTCTAAGATAAAACATTGCATGCCAACCGTTTGACAAACGTACCAGGCCACTGCTCTGATCTAAATCGTGACTCGACACCTGCACCCCAAAACTCTATAATATTATACACGAAGGCATATCTCTTAAAATGCATGTCCAAGTTAAAAATTGAATTACGCTTACGCGAATCATTTCCCGCTTTCGACAGATCGGCCGCGTGATCGGAACGCCGGGCATAGCCTGAGCTGGATGTGGCGGCTTCGGCCTTTCGGAGCTGATTGATTATGCCTCCTCACTAAAGTGCATATTAAATCAACACCAGGCTGTTTCAGCGGTGCGTCGCTGCACAGTACGTCAAATTGCGAAAGCATGTCGACGTTTCTTCTATTGATGCCATATTCCGCCTAATAAAGGGAGCGATAACCAGGTATTTTCCTTGGCTCTCGGTCGCGACAGAACTGGGCACTTTGCATTTTTGTGCCCAGTGAAACGCTGTTCTCTCGTTTCCGGTGTCTCGTTCGCACGACAAATGCGCTTAGAGTCAGTGAGCCCCCGCGTCTGTTCAGCGATGTCTTTTTCAGTCGTCTGCATTGCCTTGCGAGGCACTGTGAACTCTACCAGAGTACTCCCAGCGAGGATGTCTTCTATCATAAGACAGGTGTAATAATATATCGTATTGACTACACAGTTTGAACGAGGCGGCTGGTTGCACCGCATAGTTTCGAAAGATTAACCCTTTCCCCCCTTTGAAATATTTCTATAAGTTCCGTCTTTCGTTTAATCAACTACCCGGCCAATTTTGTGTATTACTACACCTCTCTAGACTTTTCTACCAATCTTCTGACATCCTATTTCAGATTGTAAGCTTTTGTTCCTCCGTTCTTCTATCCTAAGGTGCATAACACAGTTGTCCCACCAATTTCTTTACCTCTTCATGAAAGGCAGGATGTAGCCCCGCCAACTTTTCTACCACGTGTTTAGCGTTTCGTTATAAGAATGGCCTACAGCACATAAGTGTTTATATCTAAAATTAGTCTCAATATGTATTTTGACATAACAGTCCCATTCTCGCCATAAGCAGTAAGGAGCCTTCTTAGTAATTTATCAAACAACTCTTATTTCAGTAAGTCCTGTTCTTCGTGACATGCGCCTTGCTAAAGTTAATTTCTCTTGAATTCTTCTACCCAAGATTCTTTCTGCTTCTTTTAATTTATTTTTAATTAAACTAGGCTGCACGTCTCCGGAATCAGTCCGCAGGTACTTAAATGTCAGCTTTCAGGTTACGTTTTACGTTTTATTATTTATTTTATTTTCAGGCAATTGACGGAAAAACAAAACACAAACTGTAGTTGCACTAATAAATCAATTGAATATACATCATTCCACAGAAGTGTCTCGATCGGCTTCTGTCTGTCGTTCGCCTCGTTCCCCCCGCTCGTGTCTCCAGACTTCTTCTTTCTTCTCGTCGTTTTCTTGTGAGTGTCAAATTTTTTCCAATCTGCAACATCCTCCCCCCCTTCCCCTCTTTCTTCCTTTTTTCACGTGAGAGTTCCCTTGGTTCATTCATTTGCAAGTTCCAGGGGGTAAAAGAGCTGCACGGGGCGCCGAAGCGTTACCCCGCTCGGTAGGCGCACCGAGCAGGAAGGTACGTGGTTGTCTCAGCCCAGCTGAATTGTTTTGCTCCTCCCCGTCCTCAACATGAGCCGTGGGGTCTTGTCTTAGTTAACAAAAATGAGGTCCCCGTTCTGTAGGTCGTTTGTCCGTGTCTCAGGCGATCGGTGTGCGGAGCGGAGCCGAAGGAGGTATTCCTTCCGCCATCTGCGCCAGAATTGGTCCAGTAGTTGCTGCCTGTGTAGCCGACGTCTGGCGATGTCCCCTTTTGCAGAACCTGGTATAGCTTCTACGTTGACTGATGGGAAAGCCGTCAGACGCCTGCCCAACAAAAAGTGCGCATGCGTTAAAGCATCCTGCTCGTGTGGAGCGTCGTGAACAGGGGCCAAAGAGCGAGAATTCACGACGGCTTCTACCTCGTGTAGCATGGTTGTCAGTTCTTCGAAGCTGAACTTGTTCCTTCCAAGTATATTCCGTAGACTACGCTTCACAGTCTGCACCATTCTTTCCCAGAACCAGGCTGCTCTCTCGGCGATAAACTTCCACTTTATCCGATGCTGTGAGCAGTGGTCCTGGAAACGTACGTCGGTACGTGAGTACGTCCCATACGCCGCATAAATCCTTTCCTGCCCTCTTGGAGGTGAGGGCATTGTCTGAGTGAACGACGCTGGGTGAGCCCCGTCGAGCAGTAAAGCTCTGGAAGGTCATGATGAACGCTTCTGTCGATAGGTTGGAGACAAGCTCTATAGGTGTATGGCTCTCGTCCCCTCACATGTGAAAAGCGCAATGTACGACTTTTCATCTGATGCTGCAGTCTTTACCATCAATGGGCCAGCAAAGTCGATCCCGACCACCTGAAAACGATTCGCTTGAGTAATCCGATCCTGTGGCAAAGGTGCGGTCGGAGCGTTAGGCGGCTTGAGTTGGTCCAACCGACAACCATTACATTTGTTGATGCCCTTCTTGGTCAGCTGCCTTTCTCGCGGTATTCAGAACCGCTTTCGTACTTGAGTTAAGGTATCCTGAAATACGCCGTGCGGTGTTCGGCGATGGCAGTCTCTTACCAATAACTCAGTGAAGCGGTGATCGGGAGGTAGCAAAAGCGAGTACTTGACCTTGAATGTTTCGTTTAATTGTTGCAGTCGTCCCCCCACACGCAACAATCGATTGGCGTCAATGAGGGGGCGAGCAAGACTATGCTGGATCACCTTTCCAGATTCTTATCTGCCATTAGATTGTTCAATTCTTCTGTAAAAGCTTCCTGTTGCGTTCGTGCGATCCATCAAGTCTCGGCTTGTTCAAGTTCTTCGGACGCTAGCGGGCCCTCACGTCGGTTTCGCCACGTTCGGCAGTTCTTTACAAAATGCATAATCTATGCATTAATCCTGAGGATCCGTTCCAGCGCCCCGTACCGTTCAAGTTCCAACAGGGGTGCAATCTCTTCCATTGCCGTCTGCAATGCGTGATGTTCCAGCTTTCCCTCCTCTGCAATAACTTCTACTGGAACGTCGTCACACATGACGAGGTTCGGCCATACGTCTTGGGTTTTACCAAGCCACTTTGGACACTTCCACCACAGTTGCATACCTTTTAGAGTTTCCGCAGATACTCCCCGCCATCAAGTCTGTCGGATTTTCCTGTCCGGGGCAATGCCTCCATGTAGAAGGTGATTCCACATATTGGAGCTCTGCCACTCGATTTGCCACAAATGGCTTCTATTGAGTTGCTGACCCGCGGATCTAGTGAAGCGTGATAGTGCTATCTGTCCAGTAGAATGTCTCTTGATTGTTCATGAATTCTCGGAGACACTGGCCCATCCGTCTTCCAAACACTGCAGCCATTTGTTCTAGTCGAGGGAGTGTTATCCGCATTATGGGCGCCACACGTGATTTCGAAAATACCAAGTTCACCTCTACCTTCCCATCTTCTCCTTCAGCTCTGAGGTAGGCACAAGTGCCATAGGCCACCGGACTTGCGTCGCAGAAGACGTGTAGTTGCAGAGAACATATGAATTCTCTTGGAGTCTTCATGATGCAGTGAGGAATCACTACCTCTTCTAATTGTGGAAGTTCTGCGCACTATCGCCGCCATTCCACCAGCAGGTCGTCTGTTAAATCGTCGTCCCAACCAATTCCTCGTTCCCAGATCCGCTGAAACAAAACTTTAATTCGTATGACGAACGGAGCAAGGAGTCCCAACGGGTCGAAAACCCTAGCTGATGCACGGAGTACATAGCGCTTTGTCGTCCCGCTGCACGTGACTAAGTTCAAGATCCTCTTCACTGGAATGGCCAGCGTGTCAGCGTTACGTCGCCAAAGTAGTCCAAGTACAGCTCTCGGCTCAGAGATTGTGGGCGTTGATGCAGCTTTATCAAACGATTTTTCCAGCTCTGTCACGTTGGTAGACCACCTTCGGAGTCTCATTCCTGCATCATTCGTGCATCTTTTAAAATCTGGTTGGCAGTTCCGCAGTCGATTTCAATTCTCAACGGACGTTGCTCAGATTATGAGTAAGAGTGGCGGTTAGTAGAAAGGGGCTGGCCGATGTCCCAAAGTGCACTCTCGTCATCCTACACTTTCTAACGGTTGGCTCTGAGCTTGCTGATGACGAACCTCCACATCCCTCATTTTGGTTAACGTTTGTTCAAATTTCAATTTACTAATTGCTTTTGGTGTCTCAAAGGACAACCAGTTTATGTCCCCCTGCACCCCTTCATTTGCCCCTTGCGCCGTTGTAAAATATTTAGTTTCGATTGAGTGTCTCAACCAGGGATGGGCAAAATACATGCAAATATGTATCAAAATACAAATACAAAATACTTCATCAAAAATGTATTTAATTACAAATCTAATTCCATTTCCAAAAAAGCATTCATGTATTTGGTTTCCTCCAAATACTTTCCAAATACATTCCTCAAAATTTGCGTCAGCGACTTCAGGGCGCCTGCAACGGGCTTCTGGGTATCTCATTTTAATTTTGCGTCGCACACTCGGGAGTTAATGTGCGAGGCTCTAGTGAAGTAATAGAAATATAATTACAAAAAAAAAGTAATCAGCTTGGACGTAATAGGCAAAAAAAGTACAGAGCTTCAAGCAGCTTTTTTTGTCGATTACATTTAGGTATAAACCAACAAAGAACCGAGACGACCAAGACGCGCAGCACTAGCTAGCGAATTTTTTATTGTTGCAACTCGCACCAGTTACGAAAATCTGGACGACCCGCGCATTTAGAATGTTCCAGGCAAAAATATGGATGAAAATCAGGCTGGAAAGCATCACAAGTTGTCACAGGTACTTATTTAGCCAGTCTGCCTGTGAACGTCGATTTCGTCACTATTCTTGCCCTGGACCATCACCGTAATCACGAAGTCACTAAACGCGTGTGCTTGATTGAGAGAAAGTGCATTCGGTGCAGAACGTAGTTTTCTTCCTGCTTTGGACAGTGCATTTAAAATGAAGCCGGAGGAGAAAAAGAGAAAAGCCCCATGGCCGAATAAAGGATGAAGACTATACCTTACAACCACATTCATAAATACAAAACTTATCGGGACAATAAATTTGAGGGAGGTATTTTCGCCCACAAAATTGTATTTAGTTACAATTGTATTTGAAATACCCACGTTTTAGTATTTAAATACACACGTCAAATACATTACCCAATTTGTAATTAAATACAAATGCAAAATACACAAAGTATTTAAAATACGTATTTAAAATACTTGTATTTGAAATTTTGCCCATCCCTGCTCTCAACTAATGCAGAGGACCCCATCGCCAAAATATATCCTAGGCACAATAGTAGTTTCCTAATGCACCCAACCACTTTATATCAATTATACATCCACAATGCCATGAGTTTTGTAATAGCTAAATTAATTTCTGCGTACCTATATAGAGGTTTTTTTTTTATTCTTACACATTTGTTAAAAAAAAAAAAAAACGTGAAAGCTACACTAATGCGGTTTGTGCAGGTTGATTATACGGCGAGGCGGACAGTATGTGGGTGGATAATCTCTACGATAAGTCGGCTAATTAATTAAAATTCGGTAATTAACTTTTTAATTACTGAAAATAAGCATATGGTTTCAATTTGAAACTTGCTGAGCACCATCGAAAACCCCTAAATTAACTAATTTCAGCAGGATATAACGCCGGGGCAGCGTTTTACGGCGTTCTGTAAAAACGCTCTATTTGGACGGGTTTCTAGTTTTCGGTTTCTTATAGCCGATTCACACGACGGACCAAATCGCGATTTTCGTCCGCGGACCGTGTACCACGTGACCGGCACGTCACCGATTCCTGCGATCCGCGCCTCCTCCGCGGAGGCGCGGACTGATAAAGTCGAGCGCCTTTTTCACCCGCGGACGTTTGGCGGCAGACTGACTTGGAAAGCATTTAGTCTGGCAACGGTAGATGGTTTTCTTGGTAATTTGCTTCTGTGCGTTCAAAACAAAAATGGCGCGTCGTTGCGTTTTGTGCGTTTGTTGGTTCATTTTGTCGTACGATTCTTGGTTCCACGCGTGAAAGAAACTCCAGAAACTTTGTCCGGCTGACGCGACGCAGGTTCCGGTGCTCCTCCGGGTCCCTGTCAAGAAGCTCCCGTGAAAACTCGTCTAGCAGGCCGCGATAATTCTTGCACGTCCAATCAGGATTTCACCGAGCAAGCCCTCTCTTGTGAATGTGGTGTGCTTGAGTGTTGTGCACGAGCGCGGAGTGCGTGAAGGCATCTCCAAACGCCCCTCCGCGAGCCCAGAAGTTCGTCGCGTCTACGCCGAAGCTTTCTCGGGCAGGATCGTGCCTGTGTCCAGGGCCGTACCCAGAAAAAAATTTCGGGGGGGGGGGGGGGGGGGGGGGGTTTCGGGGACAACGGCGGCCATTTTGAAAATGTCTATTGTCTTATTTTCGCCTATGAATCATGTGCATCGGTGGCATATAATGGAGAGTTATAGCAAACCGGAGAACCGGTCCCGGTTTGGTACCCGGTAGCCGACCGGCGCCACTGCGCGTGCGCAGAGGTGGAGATTAAATCGGCTGGCTACAAGTGCACCGACCAGGGCCGTACACAGAAAAAAATTTCGGGGGGGGGGGTCAGAACCCCCTATCCCCCCTTCCCCCCCTGGTTACGGCCCTGCCTGTGTCACTGTCATGCTTTGGGTTAGTAAAGTTAGTGGCGCTTCGCGCGAAGCCTGTCCCGGTGTTGTGTTCTCGATCTGTACGTAGCAGCGGCGTACGATTCTTCATCGCGGTAGCAACCGTCGATTTCTCTCTTGGACAACGGTGCTACTGTGCGATGTTGGAGTTTCGCGGCACTGTGGGGTGCGAACAGGTTCGGTCCGTCCTCACTGGCGTCTGCTCGTCGTCTCCCTCGTGTGGATGCGCTTGGGAGACGGACGAACCGCGGATATGTCGTCACGTGATCAATCCGTCCGCGGATCAGTCCGTCGTGTGAATCGGCTATTATCGGAGCGCATCTACGCGCCCGCGATTTTGCTCCCTGGTGCTTTTCGGAGCGAAGCCACCTCCTCGCCTCCCTCGTAGAATGGAGGGAAGTAGGGCGCACGCGTGTTGCGCGTCTCAGTCACTGGGGAGCAGGACCGTGGGCGCGGTGATGCGCTCCGATAAGAAACCGAAATCTAGAAACGCGTCCAAATGGAGTGTTTTTACAGAACGCTGTAAAATGCTGCCCCGGCGTTATATCCTTCCAAAAATAGTTGATTTAGTGGTTTTCGATGATGCTCTTCAAGTTTCTAGTTGAAACCATATGTCTATTTCCACTAATTAAAAAGTTAATTAACGAATTTTAATTAATTAGCCAACTTATTGCAAAGATTAGCCACTCACATAATGTCCGCCTGGCCGTATAACCCACCTGCAGAAACGGCATTAGTGTAGCGTTCACGGTTTTCTTTAAACAAATGTGTAAGAATAAAAAAAAAACACCCTTTATATTCCCTTCATGTTGGTCTTTATGACGACCTCACGTTTTAAGCCATAACTCTAGATATTTTAATTTGTTTCGACTCGGTTTATTGTAATGAGTTGTATTTTCGTCGGTTGTGTTTTTTTGTTGTGAAACACCATTAGTTCATACTTGTAACTACAAAAGCTCAGGCCATAGATGCCCACTTTCTCTCCACGTATAACAGGTAGTGTTTTGAATATCTTACACGAGTGCTCGTATTGTCGAAAATGTGTCCTCCGTTGGAAGCTATGATTCCCGCACAATGGGCGACACTAGCGTGAGCTCATTACGTTCGATTGGGCCTGGACTGGTTGAGGCCTCGTGCAGGGGAAGCAAAAGTCACGAGCTACCGCTTGCGCCCCGTGTACATTACGCGGTGTCAGTCGGAGAACGAAATGTTATCACGTTTTATAACTGTCCCATGACAAGCCTTTCCGCCGGTGCAATGATTGAGCGTCGGGTTCGCATTCTGAAAAATACCGCGATTGAATTTCGCTCAGGGAAATTTTTGTGCTATCTTCTCAATTTATCTACTTCACTTTCTGCCGCGCATACGAATTATTTTCGTTTCACACAACCCACGTTTCCCGGGAGGTATGGAACTAATTGGCTCTAATCACTTCGTGCAATAAACCTCGCGCCATCCCGCAACTAGCGTTACTAGAAGAAACAGCGAATTGGGAGCGTGCATCGTGCAGTCTTAGTTGCACGACAGTCCTCAAAAAACTATTCCACTGGGACCGGAAATGACAAATCGGGATACAATCTGCAGAACAAACAAATGAGCTAGACCAAGTCCGTCCTTTTGAACAGAACAAAACAAATATTTGAGATTGGTGCCCTCTCATCTTGAGCCACGAACAAACACTGCGAACACACTCTGTACTTTTTGAACACTCACTCTCGACATCCACAACACTTGAAGGAAATGCCACACCTCAGCCACAAAAACAAGTTACAAACCGTTGAGCGAGCAAATGAAAAAATCCGACCACCTCAATTTGTTTCAATTTATTTTGCCTCGTTTCCACCCTCCAGTATTCTGTTGTTTCTCGAGAATGCTCAAGGGGCACTCTGAGATACTTGGTGAAAAAAACATTAAACTAAAATATAAAGAAGTAATAAGGAGTCCTTTCTTAGCTATCGTTCCAAAACCCCACACGTTTGTCGCAGTTTATGACACCACCCGACAATCTCCGAAACAAAGCGACATATTTCTGAACCACGCTAACTCACGGCGTTATGGAAGTATAATGGATATGAAGTGATTAGGAGTATATGGAAATGAATTTTTGTGTCTGAACTATGTTTGGCACTGGGGCGCTGCGCAATGAGGTCAGAGGTTCAATCAGGATCGAATATTTGACAAAGGGGTATGGGCAGGTTGACGTCAACACACCAAATAAGGGGTACAAAGGGTACACGGGTTGGCAGTGCTTTGAGAGCAAAGATGCAATTAGTAAACTGAAAGTTGAACAAAAATTTAAACAGAAATGGGAAATACGTAGTGGAAATCCTACAAAAAAACAAAAAAAACATTTAAACCAGACGGGTGTCAAATCGGTCGACCCGTTTGTAAATCGGCTGTACTGGTGAAATATCAAGATTTTTTGACCGACTAAAAACCTACATTAGAACGAAAAAAAAAGTTTGAGCAAAACGATATGTTCTTGCTTTTAGCCGAAAAAAGACCGACAAAGACGCAGGGATAGTTTAGCTGCATTGTACATATCCCATCGACCTCGCCTGCTGTTAAACCTCTACGTCTTTTTTTTTGTTTTTGTGGGGCTGTGAGCACGGGCGGCGGCAGGTTGAAGGAAATCACCCATACGAAAATGGTCGATTGACGTCCATGGAAAATCCTATGGTGAGCTATCACCTTCTATGGCCATCTATGGTCAACCATAAGAAACCATAAGACACGCTATAGGTACCTATAGAAAAATCTGTCTTCAAAGCTATAGAACCTCGACCATTCTAATTTCTATAGCTGAATATGGAATAATCTATGCCTATGCAGCTATAGACCGGCGACTATTCAATATTCTTTAGCGAGCTATAGAAATATGTATGCTCTTAAGGCTATAGATTCGCGACTGTTGAATGCGCTTTAGCCGGCTAGAGAGCGGTGTATGTCCCTAAATTTATAGACTCGCGACCATTGAATTTACTTTAGCCGACACTATAATGTATTATGTCGCCAAAGCTATAGGTCTCCGACCTTTCAATGTGCTTTAGCCGGATATAGAGTGGTGTATGTCCCTAAATCTATAGAATCGTGACCATTTAATTTTCTTTAGCCGTCTCAGTAGTGTTCTATGTCACCAAAGCTATAGCATCCGACCTTTGAATGTGCTTTAGCCGGCTATAGAGGTGTGTATGTCTAAAGAACTATAGACTCGCGACCATCCAATTTTTTAGCCGTCTAAAATGGGGTTTTATATTGTTTAGAGTAAAGACCCGCGACCCTTTTTTCTTTTTCTTTTTTTTACTGCAGACGTAGGAAAGTGGAAGAGAGTCAATCATGCGCTCGATCGGGGCGAGAATTTTCTTTAGACAGTTTAACAGGGCGTACGTCGCCGCGGCTAAACGCCCGCAATCACAAAAGCGTCTTTAGCTGCCTATAAGAATATTTCAGTTTTGCCGGCTGCTTTCTTTCCGGATCGCCTTATTTCGGCGTTGACGTCATCTCAATCTTCCGTTTATTAGTTCCAATTATCTGTCTTTTTTAGTGTATTTTGTAAGTATATGTATTTCGTAGCGCGCTTTCTACTTTGTCTGTGTGAATGCCATGTTTGTATTTCTTTCTGCCTGCTTTATAAATATATTTAAGGTTTTTTGGTGTATATTACGTCGCTCCTCGACGGGGCGTCAACGAACATAAAGCCGCTGCTTACGCCACTTCGGAGGTGAGCTCTACTCTTGCCACGACAGTCTGTCGCGCTATAACGTCGTCAATTGGACTCAAATAAAGTTTTGAGAGGGCTTTTTTCGAATGCAGGTGCACATGTCATCGGTGTAGGTAGAGCAACGACGTAGCAATCGCGACGAGAAAGCTGACTGCGCCTCGATCTGGCCGGCCGCGCTCGCTTTGTGGAAATGTGAGCTTGGCACTCTCGAGCAGCGTTAGCTTACTGAAGATGCAAGACACTACTTTGCCGTCGCGAATCTTTTGCCCTTAGAATGGCTGCGAAGCCGCTCCAGCGCCCGGCGTATCCTACGCAGCGTCCTCCAACAACCGTTCGCACGGCATCGGAACCTTCCATCTCCGAGCGCCGGCGGTTCGTCGTTGCGGGGATCATGTTCGCGGAGGTTCATGTTCGCGGAGTTTCATGCTCGCGGGGGCTCATAAAATGCGCCCATTCAAGTCGCGACGATAAATCGCTGGCGCTTGCAGATTGCAAATAGGCTCCAGAAAGGTTGCGATGCTGCGCCGGCGGTCGCTGACAGGCGCTGCTGCCTAGCGTACACCGAGCACTGGAACGCTTTCCCCGGCGTTCGCAGGGCAAAGATTCTCAGCAACAAAGCAGCGTCCTGCATCATTAGCAAGCTAACGCTGCTCGAGAGTCCCACGCTCACATTTTATCAGAGCGAACGCGAACAGCCAGATCTGATTAGATCGGAGCTCTGACTAAACCATTGACACAGTTCTCTCGAGAATTCATGAGCGTTAAATGAACGCGCCTATAGCGCTATAGAGTGTTGTGACAAAAGAAAAGCTTATCCCGGCAGGGCGTAAGCAGCGGTGCAATGTCCGTCGACGTCCCGTGTCGAGAACGGCGAACTATAAGCAAAGACACAAGTTAACAGCCGAAAAAAAAATATATATCGTTAGGCACGTGCTACCCTAGGTGCGTCCTATTATCTCTCTGTTCTGAGAATTCCACAAATCAGCAAGCGCTGTGGCTAAATTTTCTTCGTTTTCTTCAAAGTATGAGACACCAAAGTCGTTGGAGCTTCTTAAAGCACACAGCACCACCATGTGTCATCGTGGTGCGCAGAGATTGTAATTGACGACAGTGCTATAGACTGAACTCAGGCATGGTAAAGTATTACGGCGAAAATTTCTTCAACCATGCAATCAGAAACGCCACAACGATGCAAAGATTCCTAAAATTGAAGTTAAAAAATTCGAACCTAACAGTGAACACATAATTTAAAATTGCTTGGTAAAAAAAGAAAAAAAAAAAGAATATATATATATATATATATATATATATATATATATATATATATATATATATAACGGGCATGGTGACGGGAGGCCGAAGGCGTGGGTATAAAACTGAGAAGAAAAAAACCCTTAGTGAAAACAGCAACAACGGACGATTTAATCTTCGACGTTTCGGCCGGAGTCCGGCCTTCGTCAGGAAGACGGAGTCCGGCCTTCCTGACGAAGGCCGGACTCCGGCCGAAACGTCGAAGATTAAATCGTCCGTTGTTGCTGTTTTCACTAAGGGTTTTTTTCTTCTCAGTTTTATATATATATATATATATATATACATATTTATTTATTTATTTATTTGCGGACATCCTGCGCAAAAACAAAAGTATTCGACATTAATTTTTCATTTTAAAACATTATGTGGGTTACATGGCGTAACAATATGATATCTTCAAACCTGTCCCGTTTTGGGTCAGTTTTGGGCAGTGCAGCTTTGGAAGTCCGAAAGCTGGCCTTCATGGAGCTGTCCTGTTCACTCGGTAGGGACAGCAGAGTAGACGCTAGGCGTGTTTCAGGTCAATCGTGTCCCCGGGTAGGGTCACGTGACAACAGTCTCGAAGCTGTTGATAACGCTGAACACGGCACCTGCCTTAAGCCCAAGGCCACACATAGCATCCACTGCCGTATCAACCTTGGGTTGAACTGTCAACAGGATATAAGTGACGCATTCTCTCGTTGTGTTCATTGTTGGTATGCCCCTGAAGATTAGTCTTTGTGATCGCACCCCCGTTCTGGCCTTGAAGGAGCTCTGTTTTTCAACTCATCTGTTTTCTTTCTTTCCCTAAGCTGAAAGCATTGTAGAAGGTGCGGACTCGGCGGACCAATCAACCGTAGACTTCTCATCGCTTCACTCCGCTCTCTGTGTGCATGTAACGAAAGTAGCGTGATGACTTGGCTTGACGGATGCCGCATTAGCCGTTGCCAATCCGGGAATGCCTGTTTGAAGACCTTGTTTCGCGTGTCATGCAGCCCGTGGGGCTGCTGTAAATTTCACTTCTATGGTAAATGGCATCTCGATTGAAAAGTCGTACCCGTATGTCCGCAACAAGCGGTTTCTTCGAAGAAGCTCAAGACATTCTTGTGATGCGTTCAGTGTTCAGTTTGGCAAATGAGTGCTTGTGCAACATCGCGGTGAATCTTCACGGGTCTCTTCTTTCTCGGTTTTGTGTTAGAGTGGTGTTACGCGAATAGCACGCTGCAGAGGCATTTCGTCACGCCTGTATTCCTGAGGCGCGTGCTCGCCTACCCAGCCCACCGGTTCACGCCACTTCTTGTCGAGCCTGCAGCTCATTAAAAAAAAGAACATTTTGTGTTGTTCATAAACATCACGTGTTGATGAAACGATCTGTCGACGAAACGTCGTTCGATGAACTGATTGCAGCGCCAATGAGAGGCAACTGGCACTAGAATTTCGGGGAAGGGGGAATTCGGCCGGCTGCCGCAAAACTTGTTCTTGCGGCAGCCGGCCGCAAGAATATATTGGTTTGTAATATTCTCAATTGTATAACAGCTCAGCAGCACCTCTTCACATCTTACAGATTGCTTAGACCCGTGCCACACGGGCAACTCGAATGGCATCTACAACGAATGACATCTGAACGATCGGCCAATCAGCGCGCGACACTCCGAGCGTGGGGCGTTCCACGCGCGACAAGTCGCGAGCCGATTCGTTGATCACACGAATGTCATTCGTTGTAAATGGCATTCGAGTTGTCCATGTGGCACAGGTATTAGTTTGTGCTCGTCTACAGAATGGGGTGTGTGTAATAAACTTCTAGGAGATTTGACAATAATTCCTTTTGCCTGTTTACCTGTGCTTTTGCAAACACCTGGGTGAGTACCAGACACGTAGCCAGGATTTTGTTTCGGGGGTGGGGGGCGTCCATGACAAAATGCTGTATGAGGGGGAGGGGGAAAGGAGGTCCCAGCAAATTGCAAGAGCTCGGGGGGGGGGGGGGGGGGGCGCGGGGGGGGGGGGGGGCCCATGCCCCCCCCCCCCCCTGGCTACGTGCCTGGTGAGTCCATTTGTTTTTTGTTGTTAATTTTTCGTTGAAACGTTAGCTCTTTGTTTTAAATGGGGTTATGCAGTTCGACACGTCTTACAAGTTTTTTTTTTTAAAGATGTACAGTTACCACAAATAATTTGTTCACATTTTATGCGAATGCGGTAAAAAGAAAAACTACAGGCAGCTATAGCATGATGTAAAAAGACCCATAAGACGAGCTATAAAAGAAGCTATAGCAAACCATTCAGAGAGCAATAGGCGGCTAAAGAAACCATAGAAAAAGCCAAAGGCTGCTATAGTACGGTGTCTAAAAAGATTCATAGAGTAAGCCATAGAGATCTCTATAGCAGGCCGTACAAGAAGCTATAGGCGGCAAAATGAACTCTAGGAAATGCCATAGGCAGCTGTAGCGCGATGGGTATAGAGAACCACAGGACGATCTATATAATGAGCTTTAGCGGACCATACAAGGTGCAATAGGCGGCTAAAGAAACCATAGGAAAAGCCATAAGCAGCTATCGCACGTTGTCTAAAAAGATCCATACACTAAGCCATAGAGATCTCTATAGGAGACCATACAAGGAGCTATAGGCCGGGGAAGACGACGACGACACCGTTCAGGGTAACCCCGTTTTGGTTCTTCCATAATTATACTTCAATAGCCTGTAAATTGAGCTCCTCATATCAGATTATCACGATCCCCTACGATCCCCTACCACCAGAGAAGCATACGATCCATATGCACAAGGGCCTCCATCGAGGAGGCGAGAACATCTGCAGAAATGTCCGCCGCGGAACCGAAGACACAGATTGCCCTTGAACCAGACAAAGAGCAAGCAAGTCCATGCACGTTTCTGAAAAATGATGATGAAATTCCGCTAATGGAAACCAACTCTGAAGCATTCAACAGCTCCTCATTGACGATTCTGTCCATTCACAATGATGACGGCATAGAATCTGAGGACGGCAAATATGAGGTCGTACAAGGCAAGAAACGACGATAGACGAGCAAGAGCGAAGCATCATCTTCCAAGGATGGCGCCAACCTGCAAGTAGGATGCACAGTACTGTTTACCGCTACTGAGAATCACAAAGTAGAGTCACTCAGCAAGCTAAAGCTCACAGACTACCTGAACAACGCTGCACCAACCATGGTCACTGTTGTTCGGATTAACAAAGCCCGAAACATCGTTGCAGTTGATGTGAAACGACCAGCATTCAAAGCCGAGCTTCTCAAGCTAAACAAGCTCGGCACAGTGCCCGTCAAAGCTTTTATACCGAACGATCGCTCAAACTGTTTCGGAGTCCTACGCGACATTGATCTAGATTGCACAGAGCAAGACGTAAAGACCCAACTTCAGTCTTCTATCGGCATAGTACAAGTTAAGCGACCTGGCAAAACATCGCCTGTCGTACGGCTAGCGTTTGCAGGAAAACAGGCACCTCAGCACGTCAAGGTGGGCCTTGTAAGAACCGAGGTCATTCTCTACAGAGCACGCCCCCTGCAATGCTATAAGTGCCACAAGTTCGGCCGCGTGCTCATCAGAATCACAAGTATGCGTTCGATGTGGAGAATGCCATAACGGCATGTGTGAATCCAAACTCTGTTGTGTGAACTGCCAAGGAGACCATGCCTCTAACGCAGCAGAATGTCCGATCAAGGCAAGAGAGACAGAGGTGACAATATATAAGCTAGAACACAATACGACATTTCGCGAGGCAAAAGAGGCGATACATGCTAGGAAACAAACAAGCAAGCAATCGTCCCCGAAAGAAAAACATCAACAGAACACCAGCATCAGGGCTGTGCCACCAGCAACTGCTGAAGAATTCCCTCCGCTTGAAAACCAGAACACAACCACTACTCTTGATGATGCCGCAACAGTCAAACAAGAAGGTCCCCAAACATCATCATTTTGGGAGAAGCAAAACATCAAAGCCATTACTTCACGCACACCTTCAGGTCCAAGTGCGTCGGTATCAACCGAAGCAAGCAGTGGAATAGAGCCAACCTTTCCGTTTAAAGCGATAATCACGCTAGTGTTTACCACTCTCCGCAAAATATTGGCTTCAATATCATCATCATTTACGCTTCATCAGGTGATCAGAGCAATCCTTTGATTAGAGTCTCTTATCTCTATGGTATTCTAAACCATGATAGGGGACACTAATAGAGTAACTACAGTTCGACTTCAACTCCATGCCTGTTTTTCCCTCCAATGCAATTGTAACGGATTGAACACACGACTTCCAGAGTTCTACCCCTGTTGGAAAATATCGATGATGGAAAGATGATGGAAAAGGCTCATACAAGCGTAACCGTAATATGGGACATCCTATACAAGCGAAAAGGCAGCTCCAGTATAGTGGATTACGGCGGAACGATACAGGTAGGCGGAACCATACAAGCGTGTCGTATTATGGGACATCCTATACCGGCGTAGTGGATTATGGCGGAACCATGTAGGCGGACGGAACCATACATGGATAACGTAATATGGGACATCCTATACCAGCGAAAAGGCGATACCGGCATGTTGGAGCCATATGGCTCCAACTTGGTGGTTTCGCCTTTTCACTGTTGTACACGGCAATTTAGTTTTAAGCTTTACATATATGTTTAGAAAGGCCGTGAAAGCTAAATTAATGCGATTTGTGCAGGAGAGTTATATGGCCAGGCGTACGTAGTATAGGGACCTAGTCGTAACGATCAGTCAGATAATTAAATACAATTTGTTAATTAACTTTGTAATTAGTGAAAATGAAACTATGGTTTCTATTGGAAACTTGCTGAGTCACTGAAAACCACAAAATCAACTCTTTTTAGAAGGATATAATGCAGGGGTAGCATTTTACGCGTTCTGTAAAAATGCTTTATTTGGACGAGTTTCTAGGTTTCAGTTTCTTATCAGAGCTCATCTTTGCGCCCACGGTCCTGTTCCCCAGGGGCTTAGACGCGCAACACACGTGCGCCTTGCTTCCCTCCATCCTACGAAGGAGGCGAGGGGGCGGCTTCGCACTGCGGCCACCGGGCAGCAGGACCGTAGGTGCAAAGATGCGCTCTGGTAAGAAACCGAAGTCTGGAAACGCGTCCAAATTGACCATTCTTTTAGAACACCATAAAATGCTGCTCTTGTCTTATATCTTCACAAAGAAAATTGATTTAGTGTGTTTTGATGATGCTTAGAAGTTTCTAATTGGAACCATGGGTCTATTTTCACTGATTAAAAATTTTAGGAACATACTATACTTAGAGAGAGGCTGAAGCGGTTTTGTATTTGTGAAAACACTTTTAAATCTTCTTCATTTGACCTCCAGAATCTCAAATTTCAAAATTATTTGCTAATTTAATTAATCGAGGCTGCATAGAGTCATTTTTAAAGCGCTTTGAAAGCACTTCCCTAGAGAGGGACGTCACAAGAGCAGCTTTCAAAATCTTTGTTCACGCATCTTCAGTGCCTATGAAAGCTATGCACGCACATGCTATTTTTTAAAGGGGCAGAAAAATGTGTCACGACTGGTACCAATGCGGGAGAATATACCTAGAAAACTTGCGACTGGACGCGCGGCCCTTAAGCGACATGCACTTGGCGGCTGAAAGGTCTTCTTACGATGTCACTATTGGTAGGATGTTTTTTTTGTGTTTTCTCACGTTTAGTTATATCTTTGTGGAAAACGAACGGGATATTCAGATTCGCGGGATAAAACCACGCGAGAATGAACCTCCATCTAGTTTTCTGAAAGAAGTCTGGCACATCTCTGTAATAAGCCGACTGATCATTACAAATTAGCCTTTTATACTATGCCGCCCTGGCCATATAATTGACGTGTACAGACTGCGTAAATGTAGCTTTTACGGCTTTTTTTAAAAAAATCTGTAAAATATACAAAAAAACTCTGTAGAATGTCCCCCAATACAATATGATTGTATGGTTCCTTTCCCGCTTGCATTGTTCAAGAAAGACTTGTGGATATCCAGCGTTTCATTGGAATGCTGGATGTCAATAAGTCTCTACATCAGTGAGTGGTTTCAAACAATTATGATGTTTGCACCCCAGTAAGCTCTCATCCGAGGCTCACCAGGAGCACTAAGAGCAGAGGCAAAATGTCGTGACCTGGTAAATTTGGTTGCAGGTATTTATTTTTAGAAGAACTGCATGCAGCAAAGCTTAACTTTGCTCAAAAGAAGATAATTAAAAATTCAATACTGAACAATGGTGTCCCTTGAGCTGTCAGACCAAACTCCCACTCTTGTCACTCAGGAGTTCCTAACTTGTGCGTAGAGGATCAGCACAACCCAGATTTGTGCTGCAAGCGCACCTGCTATATAAAAGTTGAAAAAACATGAGATGAAATATGAGACGTTTACAATTCTCTGTAATGAGAAAATACAGTACAGCTCTCGAAGAGGAAGATGGGAGGGTATGCCCCTCCTTACCCTCCCCTCCTCCTCTTCTGCTCCCTCCCATTTAGGGGGAAATTTCCCCACTAAATTTAGCGGGTTAAGTTTCCCAATAAATTTAGCGCGGAAATTGATGTCACATGACCTCAACACAAATGCAGTTTTTCCGCTAAAAGTAGCAGGGAAAATGACGTCGCATGACCGTGTCACGTCATCCATAAAAACACTCAGTTTCTCAGCTAGACTTAGCGGAAATATTAACGTCACATGACCACCACATTAATTCAATTTCCTGCCAAGTTTAGTTGGGCGGTTACGCCGACAGCGACGCCGCGAAACGCGGAAACGGGTGCTAACAGCTGCGCTAAAAACTAAATGCATCAGGTGAAATAAAGTGAACATTAGATATACTGTAAGAAAAAGGAGAATCTAAGATACCGTTCTCAGATCCTTCCTTTTGTCCGTTCTCAAATGTTTTGATATCAAGAAATGTTTATCCCTTTATTCATACCCAGAGAATTCCTCCCAGTTTCATCATGAATGCAATAAATCAATGCAGACTAGACCTAGTAAACTATAATGCACATGAAAATGAATGTTTGCCACATAGTCATGTATCAGTCAGTGGCTCAGATCTCAAAATACATTTGTATTGAGGAACATTCTTGAATAAAACTTCTGGGCTTCGAATTCAACAGTTTGTACTTCCATAAGGAACACTGTATGGCACTGATTTTTTTTGTTTTTTGTGACACATCAGAAACAGCACAACACTGTCATCCTTGCATACCTAACAAAAATTTGTATTTTTTTTTTTAGCATGGCATGTGCTATTCAGCGCTATTTAGCATGGCATGTGCCATACAGCCTCCTTTAACAAAATTTCCTTTGTATAGCTTTTTATTGGTTCTTATTTAGCTCGCACGACAGATTCGGTACCTTGAATTCTCACTCGGCATCAACAGTTTTATATATTAATGTAATAGCGAAAGACAAGATGTATGGACTTGAGTATGGTTCAACAACCACAGATGTTGAGAAAAGTACTGAGGAAAACTCAAATGTCAAAATAAAAATAAGCTGGAATGTGGATACAATTATGGACATGGTCATGAATACACTTAGCAGATTCAATATAAAGAATATGTGTTAGACGCACGCTCAAAGAAACCTGTTGCATCATTATTCATTCAAATTACTTTGCAGAACCCAGCGCTGCAGTCTCAGGTGGGAGTTCGCTGGATGAGTCTACTGAAAATGAGTGTAGACAGAAAAAGCAGTTTGATCTGCGATAATGAGCATTACATAAGTGACATGTCATTATTACTGTTACAGTGCCAAATGTTCCAAACTGTCAGTCGCATCATTCTGTGAATTCCCTCCGTACATTACAGGGTTTGGCTCTTTCGAATGCTTTGCGAGAAAAATGATGAACTGGAAATATCTAGAGTAGTTCTAGAAAAACAATTTCCAGAATCTTATCTCAGCATCGCAAAGAATATAAAAAGTTTCTAAAGACAAGGTTAGTGCAGGAGTTGAATAAACTAAATACTTTGTTTTTCGAAACCATCTTGCCGTAGTAAACGTATGAAGTTCCCCTAGGTAGAGCTAGTCATTACGGATAATTGTGCCCATTGCATACCATAAAAATTTAATTTGCGACCTACAATATTTACAAACTCAATTAACTCTGAATAAGTGGACCACTTGGCATTAAAGATTGGCCTCACTATGACTGTCTGCCAACATCTACATAATAATTTTCATGAACCTATGTATTTCAAGAAAATATTTGGTGCGAGCTGCTTAAAACACAATAGCACTTTTTAACAAGTGCTGATTGTTGGGCAAGTTCGTACGGTACGTTAGAAAACATAATTGCGCTTTAAAGACGGGGACATAGGAAGGACAGACACCACCGAGTGCTAACTTTCAACTGATTTAATTCAAGAACCTCAGCGTAAAAACACGCCGCGTCACCGCACCACATCTCAACCAATCCGTGGAGTCCTCGTGCCACCAGGTGTTAGGTATGCCACTTGAAAAAAGCATTTTTCTTACCTATTACTAGAACAGCAAAAGCACTACTAAGCCTAAAATGCAAAAAGAATATTCAAATCTTAGGTTGGATGGAGTTCCAATTACAAAAAGGAGTCTGCAGACATGTTTAACATGTGAACTTAAAGCCCGCGGATGTAGGTTCGACGGTGTCACAGAAAAAACTTCCCGCAGATCGCTTTGCTCGTGCTATACCCAAACAAATTCTTAAAATAATTATTGTGTTTCGTTGGTGTCATCAATCTTATGTCCTTACCACACCCAGCAGTCGGGACATGTGAAATATAAAAAAAACAGGAACTTGCACATTGTCAGCTCTGCAAAGATTTATACAGTAAACAGAGCATAGCACGTTCAGCTTAAGAAAAAAATTCAGTGCAGGCCTATATTCATGGTTCACATATGTGTAATTGCTCTTCATAATGAAGGGAAAACTGCTTAAGTTGTGGCCCACTACAGGCTTTCTATTAGTGTTAAAAAGTGTGGTAGAAAACAAGATTGCGCTTGGAAGACGGGGACATAGGAAGGACAGACACAACAGAGCGCTAACATTCAACTGATTTAATTCAAGAACCTCAGCGTAGAAACGGACTTTGTCACCGCACCACATCTCAATCAATCCGTTCTGCCACGGACCGCAAGTACGCCAACTCCTTATCCGCCAAGTCAATTGACGCCACACTGACACAACACGTGCCAGAACTATTTATAGCATCAGCCTCCATAATCTCTCTAACAGTCATATCTTTGTGCCTAGCAAGAACAGTAGACAAAGCAAATAATGGTTTGCACTCGCAGTGATGATCTGTCGTGTCACTGTCATGACTGCGGGTGCAAACAATTATTTGCTTCGTCTACTGTTCTTGAGAGGCACAAAGATAGGACTGTTAGCGAGATTATGGAGGCTGACACTATAAATAGTTCCGGCACAAGTTGTGTCAGTATGGCGTCAATTGACTTGGCGGATAAGGAGTTGGCGTACTTGCGGTCCGTGGCAGAACGGATTGGTTGAGATGTGGTGCGGTGACAAAGTCCGTTTCTACGCTGAGGTTCTTGAATTAAATCAGTTGAATGTTAGCGCTCTGTTGTGTCTGTCCTTCCTATGTCCCCGTCTTCCAAGCGCAATCTTGTTTTCTACCACACTTTTTAACACTAATAGAAAGCCTGTAGTGGGCCACAACTTAAGCAGTTTTCCCTTCATTATGAAGAGCAATTACACATATGTGAACCATGAATATAGGCCTGCACTGAATTTTTTTCTTAAGCTGAACGTGCTATGCTCTGTTTACTGTATAAATCTTTGCAGAGCTGACAATGTGCAAGTTCCTGTTTTTTTATATTTCACATGTCCCGACTGCTGGGTGTGGTAAGGACATAAGATTGATGACACCAACGAAACACAATAATTATTTTAAGAATTTGTTTGGGTATAGCACGAGCAAAGCGATCTGCGGGAAGTTTTTTCTGTGACACCGTCGAACCTACATCCGCGGGCTTTAAGTTCACATGTTAAACATGTCTGCAGACTCCTTTTTGTAATTGGAACTCCATCCAACCTAAGATTTGAATATTCTTTTTGCATTTTAGGCTTAGTAGTGCTTTTGCTGTTCTAGTAATAGGTAAGAAAAATGCTTTTTTCAAGTGGCATACCTAACACCTGGTGGCACGAGGACTCCCCTGTCGTGACGCTGATCGAAAGTCATAGGCAGGGAGATACTGCGATGCTCTTGTTGCTGGGATTATCTCCCCCATGGTCCTGGCCAGACCACAGAAAAAGATTGAGTCCAAGCTTGTGGCCACTAGGATCTCCAGATCTTGAGGCACCGAAGTAGCTGAAAATAAAAACAAATCACAATCACGTACTTGGCAGAGCTACATTAGAATGGCTAGCATATTCTTTCGTGATCAGCACATAGATCCTCTTATTTTAGTCATAGTCACCCCCCAGGACAAGGCCACGTAGGCGTTAAAATGATGGGTACCGAATTAAGGCGAATGATCAAATGCATTCATTTAACCCTCTTTCGCCCCAACCTGAGAGACTTCTGTCAAATATTCACATTCAACTGTAAAGACTACAAATAAAACTACTACTGCAATGCAGAGCCGTATAGTCTGTTCTCAAATGTTTTGATTTTAAAAAATGTTTATCTTTATTCATACCCAGAGAACCCCTCCCAGTTTCAGCATGAATGCAATAAATCAATGCAGACTAGACCTTGTAAACTATAATGCACATGAAAATGAATGTTTGCCACATAGTCATGTATGAGTCAGTGGCTCAGATCTCTAAATACATTTGTATTGAGGAACATTCTTGAATAAAACTTCTGGGCTTTGAATTCGACAGTTTGTACTTCCATAAGGAACACTGTATGGCACTGATTTTTGTTGTGACACATCAGAAACAGCACAGCAGTGTCATCCTTGCATACCTAACAAGAATTTGTATTTTTTTTTTAGCATGGCATGGGCTATTTTAGTGCTTATACAGCCTCCTTTAACAAAATTTCCTTTGTAGAGCTTTTTATTGGTTCTTATTTAACTCGCACGACAGATTCGGTACCTTGAATTCTCACTCGGCATCAACAGTTTTATATATTGATGTATTAGTGAAAGACAAGATGTATGGTCTTGAGTACGGCCCAACAAGCACAGATGTTGAGAAAAGTACTGAAGAAAACTCAAATGTCAAAATAAAAATAAGCTGGAATGTGGATACAATTAAGGAGATGGTCATGAATACAGTAGCAGATTCAATATGAAGAATACGTGTTAGACGCACGCTCAAAGAAACCTGTTGCATCTATATTCATGCAAATTACTTCGCAGAACCCAGCGCTGCAGTCTCGGGTGCGAGTTCGCTGAATGAGTCCACTGAAAATGAGCGCAGACGGAAAAAGCAGTTTGATCTGCGACAATGAGCATTACATAGGCAAGTGACATGTCATTGTTACTGTTACAGTGCCGAATGTTTCAAACTGCCAGTCGCATCATTCTGGAATTCCATCCGTATATTACAGGGTTTGGCTCTCTCGAATGCTTTGCGAGAAAAATTATCAACTGGAAATGTCTAGCGTAGTTCTAGAAAAACTACTTCCAGAATCCTAACTCAGCATCGTAAAGAATATAAAAAGTTTCTAAAGATAAGGTTAGTGCAGGAATTGAATAAACTAAATACTTAGTTTTGCGAAACCATCTTGCCGTAGTAAACGTATGAAGTTCCCCTAGGTAGAGCTAGTCATTACGGATGATTGTGCCCATTGCATACTATAAAAATTTAATTTGCGACCTACAATATTTACAGACTCAACCAACTCTGAATAAGTGGAACACCTGGCACTAAAGATTGGTCTCACCATGACTGTCTGCAAACATCCACATAATAATTTCCATAAACCTATGCATTTCAAGAAAATATTTGGAGCGAGCTGTTTAAACTGACTTAACACTTTTTAACACTAATAGAAAGCCTGTAGTGGGCCACAACTTAAGCAGTTTTTACTTCATTATGAAGGGCAATAACAAATATGTGAAGCTTAAAACTAGGCCTGCACTGAATTGCTTTCTTAAGTTGAACGTGCTATGCTCGGTTCAATATATTATCTTTGCAGAGCTGACAATGTGCAAGTTCCCATTTTTTTATATTTCACATCTCCCGACTGCTGGGTGGGGTAGGTACATAAGATTGATGACACCAGCGTAACACAATGATTATTTTAAGAATTTGTTTGTGTATAGCACTAGCGAAGCCATCTGCGGGAAGTTATTTCTGTGACTCTGTCTAACCTACATCCGTGGGCTTTAAGTTCACATGTGAATCATGTCTGCAGACGCCTTTTTGTAATTGGAACTCCATCCAACCCGAGATTTGAATGTTTTTTGCATTTTAGGCTTAGTAGTGCTTTTGCTGTTTCACTTCAAGAAGAGGTAAGAATGCTTATTTCGAGTAGCATACCTAACACTTGGTGGCATGAGGACTCCCTTGTCGTGATGCTAATCGAAAGTCACCGGCAGGGAGATACTGTGATGCTCTTGTTGCTGGGATTACCTCCCCCATGGTCCTGGCCGGACCACAGAAGAAGATTGAGTCCAAGCTTGTGGCCACTAGGATCTCCAGATCTTGAGGCAACCAAGTAGCTGGAAATAAAAACAAATCACAATCAAGTACTTGGCAGAGCTACATTAGAATGGCTAGCATATTCTTTCGTGATCAGCACATAGATCCTTTTGTTTTTATACTTTGTACGTGCACCTATTAAAAAACTGCTCCTTCACAGCCACAGTCATAGACACACCCCAGGACAAGGCCACACAGGCCTTGAAATGATGGGTACCGAATTAAGGCGAATGATCAAATGCATTCATTTAACCCTCTTTCACCCCAACCAGGGAGATTTCTGTCAAATATTCACATTTAACTCTAAAGACTATAAAAAAAACTACTACTGCAATGCAGAGCCGTATAGTGGGAGAGTTTAACCAGTGGGTGTGGTGACAAACGTGACGGAGAGGAGGAAAAGGAGGAGAGCGCCGAAGGAGGGAGAGAGAAGGCAGCAAAAAGGAGACGACCGCTATTTTGACGCAACGCTGTTGGCGCGAAGCACTGCTGAGGCTATGTGTCGTCTGCTACTGGCTTAATTGATTTTTACCTTTATAAAACTTTGCGTTTAAACATGAAGAAACTTCTTTCTTTAGGTTTTTAAGCCACCGAGGAATAACACTGTATTATTTTATTGCCAAAGCCTGCCAAATAAAAGCAAAGGGCAGGTGTCTGGATAGAAGGAGTTTAGTTGGCGCACCAAGAGGCTAACCAATAAAAATGGGTACCACTCTGCGCAAAATGCCTAAAAAGCGTGCATCTCTACTTGACACTAACAGCAGCACACACTATCTATTTTACTGACTAAAGGGTACCAGATCATTATTTTCAGCAACTAGTCAAAACAGACAACGGCTAAAAAAAAAGCAATGGCAAAACCAACAATCGAATTCGCCTGCTCTCCAGTAGCACGACATCTATAGAAGGCAGACCTGCAGAATGAACAAGCAGTCTAAAGAAAAGTATGTCCCATGTATAATTTGTTTCCATGCTGCAAAGCAAGTGCTGGAAAGAGGTTTCACGACATTAACACAAAATTACTTTCAATCAGTTGAGAACAAGTTAGAGCAGTGAACTTGTCCTTGCCCTTGGCATAACGTTGTTGCCCATGGAAACTCAAATAAATTTGTGAATAAAAACAAAAAAAGACTAACCTTCATAAAAAAAAATCTAACTTTCGCAAAGAAAAGTTATCTTGAACAAAATATGCGGGATACAGTTGTACAGCATTCATTTTTGTGCTGAACCAATTTTGAGGCAAATCTGCGACAATGAAAAGAAAACGCCCGAGTACAATTAAGGGAAACACAGAAAGGATGCATACCTACAACAAAAAAATTTAGAACGACCACGGGCAGGAACCTCTGGTGAGGCTCTCGGAGTGACTCCCTGCAATGGGCCTGCGAAGACCAGAGAACAAGATCGGTCAGAGCTTGCAGCCATAAGGTGCTTCATACCATGAAGTTTCAGAAGTAGCTGCACTTGGAAGCAAAGTGCATTTCATTTCTCTGCAGAATGGAGAGTTTAATAGCTAGTATGCATTCATAAGGTGATACAGTCACGAATGCAGATTTTTCAATGCAGCACTATATCACCAAATTGTTAACCGTGCCGGGCAACACTAAAAACCGGGAGCATTATTCCAAACTATCTCAGTTTAAAGTTAACCACGGCAGAAGCTGCAAGCCATGTGACCTTCTAGTTGGATGCCATGGTACGTCGAGCTTATAATCATGTCTCACACTGTTTTTGCTGCAATGGCTTGTAGTGTCAAAAGTGGTCCAGCTTAAAAGAGATGCAAAGTATAGACGTTTGTGAGTGGGGCCCTGACCTAGTCTTCAGCTACATTGCGAGGTAGGATGTTCCAACCGGGATGTTTGCTGCCTGTAACCACACGACCAGCTTGTGCACAGCGATCGCTCGAGCCGAGTACATGTCCTCGACAGTGCCATTATTTGACAAGCAGTTTTATGAATGTTAAACATGACTGACTTGCAGAGAGACTGCATCTCAACGACTAATGACTTAGGATACCTAACTGAATACTGATATATTAACTGAATGCAAAACAAATTACCTGGCAGGCATTAAATTTATCAACAGGGTGGGTTGACTCCGCATTGAGTTGGAGTCGATGCGTCAGGCACGTAGCCAGGATTTTGTTTCAGGGGGGGGGCCCCCTCATGACAAAACGCTGTATGAGGGGGAGGGGGGAGAGGAGGACCCACGCAAAATGGAAGATATCGGGGGGGGGGGGGGGGGGGCGGGCCTCATAAGCTTCCCCCTGGCTATGTGCCTGCGACGCGTAATAGGACAATACAAACAAAGATATGCCTTACAATTCCTTTTGCACCCCCAAAATGATGTGTTTTTGAAGGTAAGATACACAATGTTCTTGATTCAGAAAGTGCCCCAGCTGTACCTCGGCTATTCTACCTCAGCATATGCAGTAAGGGCACTCGCCAAGCCTATTCTCCTCAGCTCTGTGCAGGTTAAGCTAAGTTAGAGTATAGAAGTACACGCTCACTGACAGCATGAGAGAGGCAGGGAGAAGTCTCCGTTGTTCCACCACCAGCCCGTCTGCTACCTTCGATGACGTTTCAGCGCCTCATGAGCCTGGAGCAAGCACATCTGTCCAAAGTGGGGTGAAAAGCACAAGCACGTGCTGGAGGACGCCCAGCCATTCTCTTTTTGTCATCGGCTATTCTACATATTTTAGTATGACATATTTTTAAGTGAGAAAAAGTATTGCAAATATGCAGTCCAACTTTGACCATAATACAGAAGTCTGATAAAGATAACAGTTGCCATTCACCATTTTCCGAATAAGTGCTCCCACCTATCGGAACATCTACACATGTGGTGCGTAAGTGGGTTCAGGACTGAGACGCTAGAAAATGAAGCGCTCACAAGGCTTGTCTGGCCCTTCCAACCATGCGGGTACATTCATCGCAAATCCCAGATTTTTAGACAAAATGATTTAGAATAAGCAAATCTTGTCTACGCCCGAGGTAGAACATTGAATTGTGATTCCCCCATATTGTGCCAACCATCCTTCAACCTGCGGTACCACCTGCAAATGAACTATGTTGTGCTGCGGCACGCGTCCATGCTGCCTGCTTGAGAAGAAAACCACTGCTCGTGTTGAAGACGACATCCCACAATGTACAGGCAACAATGTTTAACGAACTAAAACAAAATTGATATCATTCAATAGACACAGATAGGCTTACAAAGTGTCGACACCATGATTGTTGTTGTTGGTTTTACTCCTGCATACAAACATAAGTGACTTCCTCTTTCCTCTGATGTACAGTAAAACCCCCTTATCTTCGTGGCCCCTATTTCTTCTCGAATCGGTCACAGAGGACATAATCGCAGCCACTGAATTCTGCAAAATTAAAGGCCGCGAAAATTAAAGGTTCGCCAACATTAAAGTGTTTACTGTTCTTCCGTGTGTCACATAATGTTAACATTTCAAGGAGGCTGAAGGTATTGGTTTAAGGAAAAATTGACCTATGAAAAAAAATGCCCTTCTCCAGGTTAGGCACGCGAGGTTCTTTTGCACTACCTATAAGGCGGCAAGTTTGTTTCGGCAGAGCTTTTGGTTAAACGGAGTCACAAAAGTAGCTATACTTGGAGTCAACCATTTTGTGCTGCATTATAAAGCTAGAGTAAATTCCACTGTGCTTCTGCACAGCACTGTTTGTTGCGAGAGCATATGTGGTTTAGTGTTGCACCCCATTTGCATGATCTAGAGAAACTAGCGCTGACAGAGTTAGAGCACTAAAAAAAAAACACAAAAAAACAGCCGACTGTGGAAACATTGAGAGATGCACACATGCGAACTGTGCATTTCTTAAAAGTGGATTCGAGCAAAGGTAAAAACAATATCTATAATTACGGCGGCCATACTTGCCTTGCCCAAGCACGACCACTTTTCCCTCGGTAGCACCATCCAGTAAGCACCAGCAACACGCCCATGAGACGCCGCCGACTCATGGATTGAATGACGACCCGCCTGAGGTCTTGGAAGGAGATCCGGAACACTGCTTTAGGCCAGATGTTGTATCTGGAGGGGGCAGGGACTAAAAGTAAAAATTAACAAATTTATCTGAAGCGCTACATTCCTATAGCATAAACTGTAGGATAGCAGTATTTTTTTTTTTTTGAGGTCAGTGATGCATTTTAATTAAACACAAAGGGTTGGTTTATAACTTTATATGATGAACCAGCAGCCCCTATTTTCCTTAAGTGTAACGGAGTGTCTAACGTTACGTCCGACGGAACCCGAAATAAAAATTAAAGTTACGCCCAACGTAACTGTCAAGCATTCGAGTTGCGTCCGACGTAACCCAAAATAAAAATTAAAGTTACCGTATTTACTCGAAAATAGGTCGAACCCTATTTATTGGATCCACCCAGAACAAAAAAAAAAAAAAAAAAAAAAAAAGAATTGAAATATAGGTCGATCTTTTTTTTTATTTTTAAAAACAGGGGAAATTTTGGGCAAAAGAAAGAAAAAAACCTTTATTTGCATCACTCTCAGCTAAATCACGGGGCGATGCCAAACACTTCATCACCGTCAGAACTTCTGGACATGTTATCATCGTCCCAAGCTTCGTCAGCTGGGTAGACATCCTCGCAAATTCGCAGCAATACTTCACTGACACCGTTGTAAAATGACGACAAGAAACGAAAAAAGGTGCGAAGCGGCGGAAGACAAACTACAAAGACGCAAGCAAAGCCGCCGTGTCGCCATGAGCAACACGCGAGCCGAGCCGCCTCAAGCAACTAACAAAAATAACATTGTTTTTTTTTTTTTTTTGTGCGCGTTTGCGAGGATGGAGGGTAAAGTGCATGGCGCATCGCGTTCCTCTCCTTACCCGTTGCCCAGCAAGGGGAACGCTAGAGGCGCGATGTCGAAATCCGACGCGCGACCGGCCACCGCGGGCGGCGAGCCATTTCGGCAACCAAAAGCTTTTTGAAACAAGAAGCGGCGCGGCTCTACGGCAACGCCGGCTCGGTGACTCGATAGCTTCATGCCTCCGGTAGGGTCGCAAAATTTGGTCGCGAATGTAGGTGTCGAAATTCTTTAGTCACAATTTCCGAAAAGAAAAAGAAGAAAAAAAAAAAAAAGGTCGATTTATATTGAATAAACACGGCAGTCAGCCGCGCGACGAGACACACATTATGAAAGCGATTGGTGCGAGCGACCGAGGCGATGAGCGACGTTTTCTAGAAGCCCAAGAACCGAGCGGCGCAAGCAGCGAGAGTGAGAAATCTTCGGCGCTCGGCGCCGGCTCTCGTAGCTTCTCGCCGTCGCTCGTCTCGTTGATCGCTATATTGCTAACATGCCGTTCAAAAAGGCGCTCTAAGTGCTTACCATTGCATTGGGACCAGCCTCGCTTCCAACCGTAACCAGTCTTTTTTTTTTCTTAGCCGCCCAGGTAGAAGTTAACATCGTACATACACCGTTTTCAAGCATGGCTCCTCGTTCATTGCTCGATTTACATTTTCGGCAAATGACCGCAATGAAGCACAATTATTCTAGTTCAAAATTGTCACGAACACTTGGCACGCATGCTTATACTGTAGCGCACCTAACGTAATTTAAAAGTAGAACGAAAACGGGACGAGATTCGCTTACCGTTTCACGGATCCTAGGCCTAACGGCCGTACTTGGAAGTCGCCTGCGGTCCGGCGATCGGACGAGTCGAGCCGGCCTGACGCAGGCTGACCACGCCTGGTTGAACTATGAGAGGTGCCGTCCAGTTGAGAGCCAGAGACGCAGTAGAAACGGACCGCAAAACATCTGTCCCGTAACCGTAAACGAGCCAACGAACCCCCACACCGCTCTATCTTCGCCATCTCCGCGACGACCGGAAGTGGAAGCCGCGAAGCTAGAAAACCCGCGGCAGCGGAAGCCACTGGGCGGAAGCTTTAAGTTTCGGTTTCGCTTTTCTCCAACGCAGGCTACGGTCGCTACGGTTTCGGGCTGGTGGGTTTGTCGGGTTTGTGGCTGGCTGCGACGACGCGAGGGGCCACGAAAAGACGCCAAGTTGGCCGAGTACGAGTCACGGCCCACGATACGAGCAACGGGCCGTTTGCCGCTGTCGACCGGCGATGAGGTATCCGCGGCTTGGTGTCACGATCGGTTTGTTGCCGTGCACGTTGACTCAAAGCTCGAAGTTATGCAGTTCCGTTCCGGCACCAGCCGCACCACGTTTTCCGGTGCATCGCACGTGGAGGCCTTTCGACGCATTCAGTGAACGTAAAGATCGTGCCCGCTGTCTTCGGTGCTGTGGAAGAAGTTGGGAGACGGAAGGCGTTTAGGACTCCAGGCCGGGCCGCCGGTTCACTCTGAACGAGAGGCGACGTGTGTGTGCACGCTTTGAGGAAGCCTCCGCGTTTCGCCGCGCTAGACCTCGCCGATCGCGACCAGACCAACCGGACCCCGAGTCCGAGAGGCTCTTGCGGAGCCAGGAACTGCACCGAGGTAGGAGCTGCTCGTTCTGCGCTACCATGCAGTGCTCTACAGTGCTCGGAGCTCTCGGTGTCATTCGTGCTTGCACCGAAGCCTTTGTGACCCCTTCGGACGCGCAAGTCGTACTTCGCAAAGGTTTGGACGGGGCCGCCCTCACCGAGCAGCTCCGCTATATTCCGCTTACTTATGATCGCAATAAAAGCTTGCGTTCTCGGGAAAAAAATTGCGGGACCGCTCTCCGCGCCGCCGACGAGGTTGGCCGCCGCCATGTTCTCAGCTGTTCACTCGCTCCCGCAGCGAGCGCCTTCCGATAATCCTCCCCCTTCCAAAATGCGATGCGCTTTGCGCATTATGCCGTTTACATGACCGCATATTGAATGCGGCAACTGGATTCAATACGACTAAGTCGCATTCGTGTAAACGTGGCTTATGTTCTTTTTCGACATGTATGGTGTATGTAACGATAGCGGTGGTGAACGATGGAAGTTTTCGTTGGAAGATGGCGGTCGTCTTTCTGCATGTATGATTTGGTTATACCGGTGGTCCCGTGGTATAAGCGTTTTGTTGGAACGACGGCAGTCGCCTACGTCATCGGACGCAAAATCATACCAGCCACACCGAATCATATCGGCAAGCAAAGTGGCTGCCAGTATAGACAGACCCGGAGCCATAGCGGTGCCGGTATCTCCAGTTATGCAGAACGCCAAACCAAACTAGCTGCATGCGTAACACAAAGAAATTACGGTGGTGTCATACCAGAACTGTACAAGCAGCAGGTTTGTTTCTTGTACGTTTTTCCAATAGGGACGACGACATCATGGCTCAGGCAGTCAATGCTATGGCTAAGCAGGGACTCAGATTGTAAGACATCCTACACATAGTGGGTTACGCCTTCTACTGCGACAGGCTTCTACATCCCCAACATGCGCGTTACAGCCGAAAAGTCATGCCCGACCCGGTAGCTTGCAGTCAACGTCCACACACACCCAATGGCAGCCACCAATAAGAAAACTACAAGAAGCAACCAACGCCAAACGCCAGTGTCCATCCTTCAGTGGAACTGCAATGGAATTCGGCAACGTTTACCGGAGCTAAGAAAACACTTGCAAGATAACACCTACGACGCGCTCGCTATTCAGGAACCAAGAATACGACCGAACCTTTTCCGATTATCCGATTACATTTATTACCACGGCACCCCATCAAATGGAAGCGATGTACCAAAAACGGCCCTGTTTGTCCATACTTCGCATGCACCGATTGAACTCGATCTCAGTGACTTCAACACGGATAATTCTGAATTCGTAGCAGTAGAGATGGAGATTGCCAAAACCAAGTTAACTTTGGTCTGCTGCTGCATACATCCCTCAGGGCATTGGGATCCTACTGTTCTCGTCGCGACACGTGCCCGCAGAAAACATGCGATCGTATTCGCGGGGGACTTCAATGCGCATTCGGAAACATGGGGAGACTCTAAAACGGATCAAAGAGGGAAAAACCTGCAACAGACCATCGACAATATGGGACTCAGAAACACGACGGCCGGAACACCGATATTCATTCGCGCCGGGGTACACGGGAGTGTGATCGACCTCACCCTGACATCGCCCAGCTTGCGACTTCCCACCAAACCTGAACTGGACAGCTGGGGGAGTGACCGCGTTCCAATCATCATAGGAAAACTTCCGAAGTCCAAGCTCAAAACATGCCGCGTTGTTCACTGGGACAAATACCGGGCACTACTCGATGAGCGACTCATGTCAGGGATCGATCTCACTGAGCACATCATCTCGAACGCACTTGAAGCGGCAACACAGATTGTACAAGTGCCCAGCTCGAGACCTAACCCGGACCTCAAGTGGCTCGAACTAAGAGCTCAGAGAAGAAGGGCCCAGAGGAGATCCTGGCGCACGGGCCGCCTCGAGGACGTCCTGAAGTACCGACGGTTAGACGCAACGTTTAGGAGACACGGGAAGAAGCTAGCCCGACGCCAGTGGAGGCTCCTTTGCGGTTCACTTCACAAGAGCGCCGGCGGGAGCAAAGCCTCGAAAATGGCAAACGCACTCGCGAGGCGACCATCTCCAAGAACACCAGTGCTCAGCATTTGGCTAGCGCGGAACCTCACACCTCTCAACATCGCAGAGCTATTGGCGGACGCTTTTACCACCGCTCCTACCACACCAATAACAGACCAGGCTCCGGAAAATTGGAGTAGTTTCTGCCAGCCTACGGCACCTCCCATGCAAAGCCCAGACGCTGACTTCAAGCTACATGAGCTGCAAATTGCGCTGCGCTCATCTCCACGGCACCGTTCGTCACCAGGATTGGATGGCATAACCAATCAAGCATTGAAAAACATAGATGAAATGTACCACCCTGCTCTGCTAGAATACATCAACACTATCTGGCGCACAGCACAGCTGCCCGATTCCTGGAAGGAAGCCGTCACAGTACCACTTCTCAAGCAAAACAAGCCTGCCAGGGAGATAACATCCTACAGGCCCATCTCTCTCACATCTTGCTTTGGCAAGCTGATGGAGAGAATGGTCCTGCGTCGCCTCGTTTACCACCTAGAGGCGACGCGAGCGCTTCCCGACTGCTTTGCGGGATTCCGACACCATCGATGTACCGCTGACGCCCTCGGGGACCTGATCAGCGCGCTCTAACAGGCGAAGGCACAAAAATGGTCCGCGGTGATGGTCTTCCTTGACGTAAGGCTTTTGACGCCGTTCAGCACACAACTATCATCTCAGCCCTAAGAACACTTGGCGTAAGAGGAAGGCCATTCCAGTATGTATGTGCCTTCCTGAGTGGGAAAACAATGCGTGTCCGTGTCGGAAGCCTCCTCAGCGAACCAAGAAAGATTGTCAGGGGAGTCCCACAGAACAGTGTTATAAGTCCTTTGCTCTTCTCTCTAGCCATATCCTCCCTACCCACAGCAGCCAAAGTAGGCGAAAAACCCAACTACCCAATCAACATGGCGGTATACGCGGACGATGTTGCGCTATGGGCGACGACCTCAAGTCACCGAAGACAGACAATGGTGCGGGAAGTGCAGCGCGCAATCACGAACACCATCTACAGACTTGCACAACTTGGGCTTAACACATCTGGCGAAAAATCGGTCGCTCTCTGTTATGCCCCAAGAAGAATCAACAAGTTCAGGCCAAAGCTATTCATTGGCACGAAGCAGATCAATATCGAAACAACGGCAACATATCTCGGGCTGAAAATTGACCAAAGGCTCACCTGGGAGCCAGCAGTGCAAGATGTCATCCTAGCAATGAAAAAACACACAAACATCCTCCGATCACTAGGAGGCAACACCTGGGGCACGTCACAGGCAATGATGCTCCAGGTGTATAGAGGACTAATTCTAGCACGGCCTCTCTACGCATTGCCCTTTGTTACACTCCGCCAAACCCAACTCGAAAATATTAAAAGAGTGCAACGGGTGGCACTCCGTGTATGCTTGGGTGTCCCCCGCAGCGCGTCATCCCAACGTACACTAGTAGAGGCCAACATCAACACCGTCGCCAATGCACTACAGCAACAAGTATTGACACATCTGGTACGAATGAACAATTGCTTCTCGACCACCGCATTAGCGAGAAGAATCGCGGCACGGGAAGATTCGGAAATTGGTAGACTAGCAGCCGCACTTGTGGACATCGCGGGCCCACCACCTATCATCCCCAAGCTCCCAACAGGACACGAAGAACCTTACCCGCTCCTCGTCGATCTCCACATCGAGGACTTGTGAAGCAAGAAAACTGCAGCGACTAGCACTGCACGGCAGCTCGCCGTACACCACCTTGAGCGGCATTACGACGGCTGGACGCGCATCTTCACCGATGGCTCTGTACACCCTACCGACAAAAAGGCCACCGCGGCCGCGTACTTCCAAACAGAAGCGACCTGGCTCACGGAGAAACTCTTGTTTCACGCCTCATCGACGACCGCTGAGCTAGCCGCGATTGGCCTGGCTGTGCGCGGCATTATCGCAAAGAACACTGCAACAAGAAGGTGGGTCATCCTCAGCGACTCCCAGGCTGCACTTGCGCTGCTCGGGAGCCTTCACCGTGCTCCTCCACTTGCGCTGGTCATGGCGAATAATGCCATAAGACTCAAACAACTAGGACACACACTGACATTCCAGTGGCTACCTAGTCACTGCGGCATCTCTGGAAACGAAATTGCCGACCAGCTTGCATCAGAAGCACACAAGGACCTCACATGCCCGACATCCGCGGTTACTCGCTTTGCAGACGCCAAGCTCCTTATACGGAGGAAGATAACCAGCTTGCACCCAGACCCAGGCATCGCGTCGGGGGAACGCCCAACCAGGATCCCATGTGGCTTAGACAGGGCGACGGTCGCCGTTCTGCACCGTCTCAGGACGGGAAGCGCATTCACCCCGGTTTGGCTGCACCGCCTCAGGAGGCACATCGACCCCAACTGTGAGGAATGCAGTGTACCGGCGGACGCAGCCCACCTCCTGGCGCACTGCACGAGGCTGGATGACCAAAGAACAGAGCTCCGTGCAAGGTACACCGCCCTCGGATTACCTTGCAACACTGAGGAAGAAATGCTACGGCCAAGAGGACCCAGAGCAAACAACGAGAGGGCTCTGAGGCACTTTATTACTTTCTTAGGGGTCACTGGCTTACTAAACCTCCTGTAGTGCTACTAAACCTCCTGTAGTGAGACGAAAAGCCGAACAGAAACGAAAGCGCAGCACCATATAAACACAAGATTCTCAGCACACGACTAAGTCATTGTCGCACCCTCCTGCCGGATTTTCGAACCTCCAGAAAACTGCGTTGCCACAGGACACCTAGAGGGCACACGCCACGGCATCGGCACAGCTGACTTCTTCCTCTAGGATGAAGATAAATCACGATTATACCACCTTTCCAGCGGCTTAACGTTGAAGTGTTGGCGGTTCTATTGTTTTATTACGTATGGACATTGCACTTCTGAAAATTTTTTTACCTCTCACATCCTCTACTATACTGTCTCTTTCTTACCCCTTTCCCTTCCCTTTGCAGGACGGTGACAGGAATGCGCACACTAGGGTCCTACCAACTGTCCTGCATCCTTTCCAAGAGTAATTAAAATACATTGCAAAACAACGAGCTATAGGCGGCTAAAGGAGCCGTAGGAAATTGCATAGGCAGCTGTAGCACGATGGGTATAGAGAACCAGAGGACGAACTATACGATAAGCTATATCGGGCCCTACAAAGAGCAATGGGCGGCTAAAGAAACAATAGGAAAATCCATAGGCAGCTATAGCACGGTGTCTAAAAAGATTAATTAAGTAAGCCATAGTGATATCTATAGCAGACCATACAAGACGCTATGGGCGGCTAAAAAAAGCTATAGGGAATGCTATAGGCAGCTGAAGCACGATGTGTATGGGGAACCATAGGACGAACTATTGAATGAGCTACAGTGACCATACAAAAAGCAGCAGGCCGCTAAAGAAACCATAGGAAAAGCCATAGGCAGCTATAGCACGGTGTCTAAAAGGATTCATACAATAAGCCATAGAGATCTCTGTAGCAAACCATACAAGACGCTATAGGCGGCTAAAGAAACTATAGGAAATGCTATAGGCAGCTGAAGCACGATGGGTATAGAGAACCGTAGGACGAACTATAGAATGAGCTACAGTGGACCATACAAAGAGAAATAGGCGGCTAAAGGAACCATAGGGAAAGCCGTAGGCAGCTATAGCACGGCGTCTAAAAAGATTCATAAAGTAAGCCATAGAGATCTCTATAGCAGACCATACAAGACGCTATAGGCGACTAAAGGAACTATAGGAAATGCTATTAGCAGCTGAAGCACGAAGTGTATAGAGAACCATAGGACGAACTATAGAATGAGCTATAGCGGACCACGCAAAGAGCAATAGGCGGCTAAAAAACCATAGGAAAACCATAGGCAGCGATAGCACGGTGTCTAAAAAGATCCATAAATAAGCCATACAGATCTCTATAGCAGACCTTACAAGAAGCTATAGACGTCCAAAGGAGCCAAAAGAAAAGTCACAGGTGGCTATAACATCCTTTCTAAAGAGACCCATAGATTAAACCATACAAAATTCGTTAGCGAAATTTCCATTGAAAAAGTTATTGACAACCATAGGGGAGACCATAGGAAAAACTATAGGCAGCCATAGAAGCGGCTATAGCTAATTGGGCAAATTTTCTATAGCCGGCCATGCAAAAGATTTTTTATGGCCAACCATAGAGCATTTTTGTATGGGCACAGGGGGAGAGCGAAACACGTGATCGCTCTCCGATTGACAAAAAAACTTGGCAGAAAATTTGTCATGTTATTCGGTCTGACGAGCTGGTGGGATCACTGGGGCCGTAATCTTAGCCGCTTGCCAATGTACAGTGATGGTTGGGGGCCAATTAGGTCCGGTTTCTGAAATGCGCTTGTCAGCCTTCTGCTTTCATGCGTTGCAGTTGCGGCCGTGGTTTTTCATTGTAAACGGCAGGAATACATCCTTGCCAACTTCTCGTTAAGGATTGTTTTCTTCGTCGTAGCCATGGAATTATTGTGCTTTGATTGTTGCATACGCATCGACGAAGAACTGGTCATGGGCAACCGCGAGATTTCCGTTTAATGTGGGCGACCTTCATCCTCAACTTTGTGTTTGGTTTCTCTGTACTGCCCAAGTCGAATTATATATGTATCAGGGATTACATGAAACCTCTGTTTTATTCGTAAGTACGATTCAAGCATTCTTCTGATTGTAGTCCGGCTTTCTTCTGAATAGAGTTTTAAAAGATCCCCCGATACTGACAAAACACTTGAAAACTGTACGATGTATGAGCACAGGCGCCAGTGGATTACCGGTTATCATCATTGGAGTTGATGAAACGATCTACTAAAACTCCGTAGTCTCCATGGTCCTTCGTGTGTGATCTGTGAGTTTTGGTTAGCATGAAAACAGTAATTTTGTTTAATACCGTGCTTTCCGTTTCACGGAGTTATCAACTTAGTAGACTTGTAGAAAACAGGGTGTGTGTAATGATAGTAGTTTAATGCATTTTTTGGGTGCGACCTAAAATAATTTTTTTTTGTCCGTGTATGAGTGCGAGGTGCGCTCTATATCGGCGACTATGGGGGCGATCTCACACTGCCTATTTTGCCGATACAAAGCGGACGCATAAGCGACTTCCGTCAGATACAAAACAGACGCATATGCGACATCTGGCCGATAGCTGTACGACAGTCCGAACTGGGTAGTACTAGCACCATATACCGCCGATACTAAGCCGGTGGCGAAAACGGCGGTAAGCCAAAACCTGCCCGATATCCGGACGTGGAGCAAAACCGCACATTGGGCCGATATTGAGGCTGATTTTCGGCCGACACTGTCTCGACACTGGCCAAATAACGCCGTGCTGCTTGGGGCGGCAACGAAATGAATATTAACGACACTAGCTGTCAGAAAAAAAAAGAAACACTCCTTGTCTCTTTGCGGGAAATAAACTAGAAAAATATCTTTCAGTGAGTCTCACGGGCTACCGAAGTGTCATAGAACATTTTATTTAAGTTACCCTAGTATTGCAACATCAGTTTATATACAGTGTAGTAAATTTAAATTAGTACAGACTTTCACAATATAACTTCCAATCTTGCAGAACACGTACAAAAATAAACTAAATAAATCGGGTTTACCCCTCCTATGTGATTTTGTCTGCCAAGGAAGCACTTGACGGGAACAGCATTATACTGACCTCAACAACTCGCATAAAGACTACTGGCGCCGAATGCATTGCGTGTTTATGTCGACCTGTTTGGATGTCTTTGCATTTGTGGAATATTTTTTGTCCGTTAGGATTTCGGGGTAATCTGTCAGAGGAGACACGAATACATGACGCATTCTGCGTCAGTCTATCTTATGAGAAATATTAGGTTTTTTTCCTGCTTCAAATGAACATAACTTATTTGCTAGAAGTAATAGTCACTTGCGGGGCATCGCCCAAAATTAAAATACTACGTGTAACGGTATATTCATTGTATACTCACAGCATCGTTGAATTACCTAAGACTGCGTTGACAACAAAGAATGGAGAGGAAGAAATATAGAGCTCTCATTTGTAGCCCTTTCTTTCTTTCTGTCTTTTTGTTTTGTCATCCCAATAATGTGATGTAATTTTACAATGCCGAACTAACACCAACTCACGGGTAAGGGTTATGGAAATACGTCATCCTTCGCTCGTCGCCCCGAACACGTCCTGCCTCAGTCCATCGTAGTCCATTGCAAATCTGTGAACGGGCCTTGATACTCTCATGGTGCTTCCATGCGCGAGTGAGTAATTGTTTTCGCTAAAAGTATATCACACAAAACATCCTAATGTATTGGTTTCTCCCAAATGTTCTATTCGGTTAAGGGAACAGTGTATGGGAATGGAAACAAAGATATCTTAGTGCAATTTGAAATTCCCGGTCTTTTCTCAACACGTCAGAAAAAATCACTCGTGTTTACTCAATATATTTTCTTTCAAACATTGTTTCCATAACCAAGCAGTGAGTGACACGCCTTTTTTCTATCTCTTTTGTATGTCTAGCCGCCGCTTTTAAAACAGCGCGAAAACACAAACGTATAATTGTTTGCTTCCTTCAGGGATCGTGGATGCTCGTCTGACAAAAACAACAGCTTCTTCCCGTTCCGCATTTACCCAGGTGAAACTTGATACAACATGGTGTTCCAATATCACGTTTTTCCCCTGAATGTGCTGTAGCGTGTTTTGTAGTCTTAAAATATTTGTAGTCTTGTTCTGAGATTGGAATTGGATGTTTATAAAGCAATAAAGGTGGGCAAAAGGTGCTTAAGAGCCTCCGGTTTCGGGGAAGCCATGACGCTTTGGTTAGCCCAGGAACTAGATCTCAGCAGCGCAACCCAACGCCGAGGGGAGCGTTACCCCGAGTTCTTATTCTAAATTCGTGGAGTGTGCTGTGCGGTTTGACGAGCTAATGAAAATGTTACTGAAAGTGGATGTGCGTTGATTGACATTGATCTTCTGTGCACTGCATAGTAAAATTATGTGGGTCTCGTTTGTGTGGATGTGCGATAATTGAAATTGATCTTCTGCGTACTGCATAGTAAAATTATGTGGGTCTCGTTTGTGTGGATGTGCGTTGATTGACATTGACAAAGACGTATCTAGCTGAGAAAGCCGTTGAACGAGCAGGAATTGCGTGCACATTTGCTCTCGAATTCACGCGATGCTTTGTTCTGCATCAGTTCAAGACATCTAAAACGGTACTGCCAGGCCTCTAAGGGAGTAATATTCGGAGAACCTATGCTTTGCGTTGGATAGGCAAAAGAGGAACTGCGGGAAAAGTATTTCGCTGATCCCACCAAAACTAGGCCTCAAATTTGCGCAATAGAATGTAGAATTGCTTCTCGAGGTCCAGTTACTCTGAAGACTTTATCAAACGTGCCGCAGCAGAGGCCGTGGATGTAAACGACGGTGACACTTACATTTGTGTCGACTTAAATGGGATCTGGCAAAAGCGGTGACGTACCTATAAAAACGGCATAGTTTCTCCTACCAGTGTAGACACTGACGTAGTAATTGAACGCATAACTAATGTCAAAACACTGCTTTATTTATGCCTAAAAGGAGACCTAATGTGCCCCAGATATTGAGTGCCAACAAAAGTACAATGGCTCCAGAGGGGAAGTGGAAACTGTAAAGTTGTAGCATTGTAGAAATGGAGCGACAGCGGCAGTGGCAGCAGGTTACGCTGGAACCTAAGCAACGTTTTTTCGCCATTGCAGTTTGCGGCAGTGCTGTTCTTCAACCCTCACCGTTGCGACAGCATCAGTCTGAGCCATCTCCGGTGCTGGATTTCTGTTTGCCCGGCGTCGTTTGTGGCGAAGCATTATCACGGCGAGGGAATCAGCTGCCTGCATCAGTGTACGCCCACCTGTTCGAGCGGTGATTGGTCCGATGCCATTGACCTCGGCTGCATCGACAGTATACAGACAGCGTTTCTCGGCCCCGAGGGACACAGCGGCAGTGGCAGCAGGTTAGGCTGAAACCTAAGCAACGTTTTTTCGCCATTGCAGGTTGGTACTATTTTGCTCTGTACAAAGTGATATTTATCTTTACCATCTGCTGCTGCTGCTGCTGCTGTTCCTGCTGTTTCCGCTGTAATTATTGCTGTTATTTCTTGCTATGTTGCGATACTTGACAGACGCTTCAACATGGCGGATGGCTCGAAAGATATCTGTCTGCATCGCAGTCTGGCCTTTCCGGAAAAGGGCTCGCAAATCCCATGCGTAGAGTGCCAGTACTCTTACCATATAGGCACTTGTTCTGGCGTTCCGGAAGAGTCACGTGTCGCTTCACGTAAAACCTGGCGCTGCCAGACATGTAAAAGAGCCAAGTCTCGAGGCAGTCAGGGCAGCAAACAAAACAAAAATCCAGATGTAGCTGCTATGTTGGTCAGCATGAACGCCAAACTAGACACCCTATTAAACTTAAAAGAAACAGTGGATACCATGGAACAACCACTTCAGCACATGTCAGCGAAATATGGTGCAGTGCTGAAACAAATGGATGAACACGACGGGGAAATAAAAAACTTAAAGAAAAGGGTGACGCAATTGAAAAAAGCGGAACCAAAAGTGGAGCTTGACAGGTTAAAACAAAAAATCCACGACCTTGAATGAAGGAGCCGCAGGCAAGACCTTGAAATACACGGGATCCCCTTGAGCGAACAGGAAAACCTTTTGGCTAAGATAAATGACCTTGCAAAGCAACTGGAAGTGCCCAACTTGACAGCAGATCAAATCATGGCCATGCATCGGCTGCAGTCGCGCACTGATAAGATACCCGGAATTTTGGTTCGCTTTTCAAATCAAGCAACTCGGGATCTGTGGCTCGAGAAACGAGTGAACTTAAAGCGACTTCGTAGCAAAGCGTACATCTTGGAAAACTTATCAAACCAGGATAAAACACTTCTTTGGGAAACCAGAGAATGGGCAAAGGCAAGACGGTACCTATACGTTTGGTACAAACATGGAAAAGTACTGGCAGGGGAAAAGGATGGGGCACAAGCACATGTACTGAAAACTCTAGATGACATGAAAACACTTGTGTAGTTTTTCTTCTTCTTTCTTTTGCTATAAATGACAAGACTCTTTCATTAAGAAGTGAAATAGAATTTGTTTTCAAGAACCAACCAAAGGCGTCACTTTCTTTCTTTCACCTAAATGTGCAATCGATACGAAATAAATTTGATGACTTAAACATATTTTTGGATGGTTTTAATTTTCTCTTTGATATTATTATGCTCAGTGAAACATGGTATAAAAATACCGAAGAAGTAGATAGGCTTGAGAATTAAGAAATATTTAGTACAAACAGAACCATTAAAGTAGGAGGCGGAGTATGTATACATGTAAAAAGAGGTCTTGAGTGCACACTTATAAGTGACTTTACAGCTACTACAAGCGATTATGAAATACTTACTTTACAACATGCAAAAACAGTTTTTTTTGTTGTCTATCGCCCGCCAAGTGGTAATATCTCCTCCCTTCTTGAGTTTCTCGACGTGTATTTTAAATTTCTTGGTGAAAATAAATTGACTGTCTGATTTGGAGGTGATTTTAACATAGACATGCTTGCGTCGTCCTCACATAAAACTGAACTGCTGACTTTATACCAGTCATACGGACTTTTCAACGTTATATCCCAGCCTACTCGCATTACACCCCGAAATACGGCGTTGTTGGATTTAATTTTAACAAATATTTCAGAAACGGACGTAATTGCTGGAGTGGTTGGGGAAACTATTAGTGACCACCTTCCAATATATATACTTGCAAATGTAGACTATAGCTCCAAAAAATAATGTGATCAGATTTATTTTAGGAATATAAGCGCTAAAACCTTGATCTTTTTGAACAACATATAAGTTCCAAAGTCTGGAGTGCGGTGCTCTCTAGCGTGTCTGTAGACGAAGCATTTAATTGTTTTCTTGAAAGGTTTAATATGATATATGATTGCTGCTTTCCTTATGAATTGCATAGGGTTCCTCGAAAGTCTCGTAAACCCTGGGTTACACCCGAAATAAAAAAAAAGATAAATAAGAGAAATAATCTGTACCACAGGTTCGTGCACACTAAAGATGTTAACATCATGGTTGCATTCAAGAAACTTAGAAATCAATTAACAAAACTTTAAGGCAGGCTAAACGCGTGTATTTCAATAATTTATTTAAATATGACAAGAGATCTGAGGTAGTATAGAAAAAAGTAAATGAGCTAATAAAACATGGGTGGCATAGGGATAAAGTAACGGAAATAAAAATCGAAGGAATCGTTGTAAAAGGGGTTGCTTTGGCCAAAAAGTTTAGTGATAATTTTGCTACACTTTTTCAGAGTGTACACTGTGCGGATGCCGTTAGGTATGTCCAGAAGGTTTCACATAGTATGCTTCTGTTTTCAACTGACGATCATGAAGTATTTTCTGTTTTCCAAAGTTTAAAAAATAGTAAACCTATCAAGCACGTTTTGCGGTGGATTGTTCCTTGTTTAACATATATTTTTAATCTAACAATTGAGAACGGAACTTTTCCGCAAGAAATGCAGGTAGCAAAGGTATCTCTGCAATATAAAGCTGGAGATAAAAACAACCGTGAAAATTATAGAACGATTTCTGTCTTGCCGATATTTTCAAAAGCTCTAGAAAAAATAATACATCACAGGCTGTATGGTTTCTGCGAAAAGTTTTCTATTTTAACGGCCTGTCAATACGGATTTAGGAGGGGTTTCTCTACCGTACTTGCCTTGTTAAAACAAAAGGAATTAATTTTAAACAATATTGAAAAAAGTTATTAACACTCGGAGTATTCATAGATTTTTCAAAGGCGTTCGACCGCATTAATTATGACACGTTACTTCAAAAGCTGCATATCTATGGCATTCGTGGCGTTGCTCTAGATATGATTAGAAGTTATCTTAGTTATCGGTACCAGTGTGTTGAAATAAATAAAAAACAATCGGATCTTAGGAAACAGACTGCCGGCGTACCGCAAGGGAGCATTTTGGGACCACTTCTTTTTAATCTATACAAAAATGACATCGTAAATATTGATCAAAATGTGAGTCTCATTATTTACGATGATGATACCAGTATCTTCTTTTCAGGTGATGATACTGATTAGATTATAAGTGGCGCAAATATTTTTTTGGAAAAGTTAAATGCCTGGACAAATTCAAATTCATTAAAAATAAATGGCAGTAAGACAAAAGCCGTTTTATTTAGATCACGAAATACAAACTGTTTCTATACATCATTTCTTTCTCTTGGAACACACTGTATAGATATAGTTGAAAGCGTAAAAGTTCTCAGAATTATATTTAATGAGTAGATCGCATGGGATGAAACTGTACAACAGACATGTCAAAAATTATCAAGAGTTGTAGGTATTATGAACAAATATCGCCACATCCTCCCGATTTCGGTTATGCTTCTGATACATAATTCCCTCTTCTACTCAAAATATAATTATTGCTTCTTGGTATAGGGCAGGGATAGGCAGTATTTCAAATACAAGTATTTGAAATACGTATTTCAAATACATTGTGTATTTTGCATTTGTATTTAATTACGAATCTGGTAATGTATTTGACGTGTGTATTTAAGTACTAAAACGTGGGTATTTTAAATACAATTGTAATTAAATACAATTTTGTGGGCAAAAATACATCCTTCAAATTTGTTGTCACTGTCCAGAGCAGGACAAAAACTACGTTCTGCACCGCATGCAGCGTCTCTCAATCAAGCACAAGAGTTTAGTGACTTTGTGATTACGGTGGTAGTCCAGGGCAAGAATAGTGACGAAATCGACGTTCACAAGATGGCTGGCTAAATAAGTGCCGGTGACAACTTGTGATGCTTTCCAGCCCGATTTCCATCCATATTTTTGCCTGGAACATTCTAAATGCGTGGGTCCTCCAGATTTTCGTAACTGCATGGTGCGAGTTGCAACAATAAAAAATTCTCTAGCTAGTGCTGCGCGTCTTGGTCGTCTCGGTTCTTTGTTGGTCTATACCATAATGTAATCTACAAAAAAAAGCGGCTTGAAGCTCTACTTTTTTCACTTATTACGTCCAAGCTGATTACATTTTTTTAAATTATATTTCTTTTACGTTACTAGAGCCTCGTACACTAACTCCCGAGTGTGCGATGCAAAATTAATATGAGATGCCCAGAAACCCGTTGCAGGTGCCCTAAAGTCGCTGACGCAAATTTTGAGGAATGTATTTGGAAAAGTATTTGAAGGAGACAAAATACATTTGATTGTATTTGTATCTTGTACTTAAATGCTTTTTGGAAATGTAATTAGATTTGTAATTAAATACATTTTTGACGAAGTATTTTGTATTTGTATTTCGATACATATATGAATGTATTTTGCCCATCCCTGGTATGGGGGAATACGACCACTACAAGCATAAATTTGCTGCATACTCTACAAAAAAATCGGTTCGTATTATATGTAATACTGAGTATAATAGTCATACTAGTCCATTATTTATGAAATTGAATATTGTACAGATTCCTAATCAGTATTATTATAAGCTTTTTCTTGCATTGAAAAGATATTTTAGCCAAAAAGAAAAGATATTCATATCTATTTCCAACCTTAGAATGAGGGAGGTTACCTATGAAACTAGGTCTGCAGTCGCATGGTTAGTGCCGCACTCCAGAACGAACTACAGAAAGCATGCATTGAAGTATATAGTACCTCGTTTTTTAAATTGCCTCAGTGAGTTGAATGTAAAAGTTGTGAATGAAACTATAGAAAATGTACGTTCCATGTTTGTGAGAGAGTGCCCCTGGAATTTGTAAACTTGGCTAAATCGATTACTTTTGCCCCTTCCCCCCTCCCCCATCTAATGTTGTTAATTTTTGTGCTATAAGTGTGATGGTGAAAAAAACATTATGTGTATGTACATGCTGTCCTCTTTCGCTGCTGTGAGGAGGCAGAGGCTCGTCAAGCAACAACTGAGTTGCTTTTTTCTCTGTCTCCCCTCTCCAAACGGAGAGAAATAAAGAGTTTGAGTTTGAGTTTGAGCGAGGACCTTCGTCGACTCCGGTACGCCGAAAAACTTGGTGTGGTTGACAGCTACGAACTTTCGGCTGTGCAGGCAGAAACGTCGTGTGGTAAAGGTGTAGACATTCTCAAGCTGAGGTGCCTTTGGGTACGTTAAAAAAATGGGCACCAAGTTGAGAAATCCAGAAAACAGCGGGAAAAATTTGTTCGGTGGGAAAGGCATCACTGGCCACGGACGCCTGAGCGATGAATACTTTGATAAACTTTACACGTTCTATGACTTGGCCATTAGAAGAAACGTTGACAGCCGGGACAATATGTCAAGGCCATCGGGCCACAGTCTTCCTCATAGCGTTCCCTTCGATTAACTCGTTTGATGGATTTTGTCTAAAGGATGCAAACCCCTGGTTCCAGTTCAACACAGGTGAAATTAATGGTGAACCTTTTGCGCACAAAGAGTCTCTTCCAGCAGCTGTCCTTAATGCCGTGTAGCCCGTTTACTAGCAACTGTCGAAGCCTGAGCCTCTTGAATAATGCCTTTATGGGAAAACTGAACAATGTAACGAGTCCTATACCGGTGTTGCCTTGGAGCATATTCCCTCTTCCCTGGGCTTGAGGCACTCAATACAGGTAGCTTGGATGCTGTAATTGCTTTTAATAGTTGCAGCATCGTCCCTACCAGTGTGATAAATGAGTTTAGTATGTCTTTAAGGCATTGCACGGGGGAGTCGTGCGAGATTGACTGCCGTACACTTTACTTCACAGAAAGGGCTACACCTGATATCAAAAAAGGAAGCCCGGCACGCAAGTCGGCAAACAAATAAAAATTACAAATCGGTTTGGGGGATGACTTGATGCCTGGTGGGTACTGAAGTTATGCCTCAGTGGGCATTGTTCGAAGGGTGATTATGAAATAAATCCCATTTTCTCATTATAAACAATTAGCTGAATATGTATGGTTTTGCTACATTTGGTTCTATATTTCAGAAATGCATTATTTTAGAAGACAAATCTACTAAGGAAAATGTTCTAGAATTTCGATGAGATACATTCGCCTTAAACTTTCAATGCGTAAAATACACTAAAATTGGCTACATTGAGTAAAAAACAAAACAGAAACCTACGACTACTTAAAAAGACACTGACACCTAAAAAAAAAAAATTGTTTTTTCACTTTTAGCCAGCCGATTGATTATGGTGTCGGAATACTACCCGATTAATATCTTGCTACAGAGTCACGCATTTTTTTTTAATAAAGCCAAAAAACGCAACTGTTCAAAACTGAAACCGAAACCCACGCACAGCACGGAGGTGTGGAGAGGAAAGAGTGAGTGGCGGAAGTCACGTGGCTATTCCCAACCATGCGATTTTTTATTTTTTTTTTGCGGGTGCAGCAGACGAAAGGCTTTTGGGATTTGTTCGCCGTGCGATTCTTTTGCAGTTATGTTTGTTCCGCTCGCTGCTCTGTACTTCAGGATGCGTTGTTCTGTGCACTTAGGTGTTGGCAATTAGTAGTGAGTGGCCGTGGGGAATTCCCGTGATCGGCTCCGAAAAGAATACTCCCAAAATGTTGCGTGAAGAGCTGTCTCACATGTCCTGCATCTGAAAGTGGCATTGTGCGGCAGAGGTGTCAAAAATGGATTCAAATACCATTTAGCTCAGCGACGTACCGTCCACAACAATTTTTTTCAGTGATAATTGTAAAAAAAAAAGAGAAATGTAAACATCGCAAAATGTAAAAAAAAAGATATGGTACGCTCACACAGAGATCGAACCCGTGTCCGCTGCGTGCGAAGCGGAGGTCTTTCCACTGAGCTACTCAAGGAACTCTTTCGTTCGTGGTAATGCCTCCGGTCGACTGTATGTACAAATGTTTGCTGCCGATTTCCCCCCAGTACATGCACTCCCGGCTTGAAGTCGGGCAGTATCGCGCATTGGCCACATTCGCACCAAGTAAAGAAACCGTACGCGTGCGATTTAAACTCGATGTACGCACTTCGTGCTTAACATTTGAGCGTGCGATGTCTTCAGCCACGAGAAGGGACGACGGCTTGGCGATGTCTTCGTACAATCGGCTTGCTGGTGGGGCGTGTCGTACGGGATGAATATCAATTCTTTTGATCGGTTCAAAGTTTCTCTTTCGACGGAAGACAGAATTCGCCGGTACCGTGAACAACAGTTCTGAAGTAGAGTTCCCACGCCCGTGGTCCGCTGTCACCCGCGAGTCCCACGAAACGCGAAACGACGCCATGTTGAGAATTATGCAGTGAACGCAGAAAATGCTTCTGGTTTTTTGTGCAACCTTTTTTTTTCAATCAACGGATTTGCAGTTTTTGGGAAGCTACAAAAGAAGGTTTCATATTTTTTTCTATTTTAGTACTGACTGTGTGCCTTCAATGGCCCAAAACTTTGATTAAAATTGGTGGTCGCGTCGAAACCTTAGAAAACGGCCCGTGACCACGGAAAAGAGAGTGAGCGCGACTCAAACCGGCCAGTTATCGATCGGCGGTTTTCGGGCGGAAAGAAACCGAATTTCGAGGCGCAAATCCTCTTCTGGGTAGTTGGGCTGTCATATGTCACGTAGAACTAAAAACCTTGGTGAGCATAAATACCCTGTCAGTGTCCCTTTAAAGGGGCCCTCCAACAGTATTTGAGCGTCGACTTTTTTTTGCGGTTTCTAGGCGCTAGTGGTCCCGGAAACCCACTGGACAACGAAAGAGTTTGAAAATATTAGCGCATCATATTTTAATTTGACAACTCGGAAACACCTCCTCCGACGGTGGCGCCGCGAGGTGCCGAATGCGCACGCATAACGGCGCTCCCTTTCACTATATGTCACATTCTCTGGGTTTCGTGATTGGCGAGAGCCGTCCCAGGAACTTTCAAGCGAAATAAAGTATATTGCATGTTAACCGTCATTATTTCTCTAACAAGTCCTTTTTATAGAGCTACTAAAGTTGCAAAGTTCAAAAAGGGCGAAAACAACGCCTTGTCGCTCATGCGCGCCTCCCAGCGGCGTCCGCGACGTACCATCGCGAGCAGACGACGAGTGATCCGTGCAGACAACGCGCATCGTATTTTCACTTGTGCGCCCCCGGTCCCGGACAACTGAAAGCAGTAAGAGGAGCCAGGGGAACCCTTATTTTCTTTTAGTGCTGTGACAGACTTTTCACTGTTCGAGTGAAGTGCGGCGACGGGACCTAGCTTATATCGTGCCCGACGGGAACGCTCCCCAGTTTGTACCTCCTACTCGCCGAGGTGGCTCTGGTGGCGGAGTTGCGGGAGACGAGTTTCCGCGGCTGTCGAAGTGGACTGAGGCAGAGACGCGGCGCTTGCGTGGAGTGTCCTCGTACGGCGCGACGCCCAGATCCGCCCTCAAAATCCGATAAGCCCGGTAAATTCATCGATGATGGCAACCCGATCCTAAAGCTACGATGGTTGCAACTAGGCCAGATGGCCGACGAGCTGACCGGGCCGACGGGCTATCAACCAAACTCGCGTCAAATTCGCCAACCGCTATTCTCCAATCACTAAACTGTTTCATTTTACGTCATGAAGCGCAATGTTTTGCTTACTAAAAGTTGTTTTCTGCAATATTGAATTTGCTAATAACTCGCCAAATATTGCGAATTTCTGTAATATTTTTTTTTTCCTCGTTGTTCCTGCTTTCATGGAGCTCCGTTTCAGCGCGAACTTCAAAACGGTCAAAAAATTGTTGGTGAGCCCCTTTAAGACCCGACAGTTTTGCCATAGAAAACTTCAAATGCGTAAAAATACATGGAAATTGAGCAAATGAAGTAAAAATCGAAAACAAAAAAGGCATACGGCCACCAAGCTTCAGTCATATAAACATAACTTATGAACACACTACTACCTACATTGTTGTTTTACCTGTAACCATTCCCCCAAAATGGATCACGGAGATAGCTAAATACACATGGCAGCTATAAGGCCAACCAACCCTGTTCACTTATGTTAGTAACGTTCGGTGTAATTAGTTCAGTTATTACATCAATATAAACATACTGTTAATTTAGATTATTAAAGATATGATTTAGATTATGAACTTCGTGGGCGTCATTGAAAACTAATTTATCAAGTAATTAAAAAAATATGTGCAGTGCGCAAAGTGTTTTGCGACGTAAAAAAACAACAACACTCGCATTGGACGTGTTCTTTTAGGTTTGCGTCTTCTATGAGAGCGCGGCTTGACGACAGCGGTCCTGCCACCTATGGCTGGAAAACGTAATGCACGTGCGCCCCACTTTCTTCACAACTTAGACGAAGACGAGGCCGTAGCTGCGTGCCTCGGCCACAGGAGGGAAGGACTACCAGCGCGAAAATGCTCTCCGAGAAAAAGCCGAAACCTAGGAGTGTGTCCAACTTCAATGCGTGTTCAGAACGCTGCAAAGTACAAAGTACCTTGTATCTTCCAAAAATAAGTAATTCAAAAGTTTCCAAGGATGCTTATAAAGAATATATTTCAAACTATACGCTGAAATGTTCCAATTAAAATATTAGTGTCACCAAACAAACTATTGTAATGGCACTGACCTTTAGTAATTCTCATAAAGGTATTTTGGCAAAGACCAATAGGACACATGCCTTCTTCGCGTGAGGCATATTTCTTCCAGGAAGTATTTAGCCCTCTTTACGATAAATACTAGCTAAGTTGAAACATTTGTTCTAGACCTAAACCATATACATTTAGGCATATTTTTCTTTAATGAAGTCGTTGCATTAGTGCACGTGGAGTATATATTGGTCAGCGTTGGACATGTTTATGTCAACATAACAAGATAAGCACGAAATTAAATTTTATGTTTGTTAAAAGCTAGTGAGCTAATATTGTTTGATTTGCTTTGCAACTTAATTCAGGCAGAGTTAAAACAATGTTCACCAGTATCCATAATTTTGAGGATCATTTAAAGTATTTGATTAGAAGTATAGTACGTGCTGACGTGCGCTCACCTTGTCAGATATAGACCGTTTTGTTTCATATGCAAAGGCCACGGTTCTTTCCCTAAGAAAATTGCAGAAACCACGAGATTTGTATGGCAGGCGGTTGTGTATTTTTGAGGAATGGTACAGATGTCTGTAACAATTCTGAAAATTAATATTAAGGCAATATATGAATGATAGTATATACAGACGATGCCAAGAGAAAATCTTTGTCTAGTTCTCGAAGCCGAGGAAGGATAATTGTTGCTGAGTCCCGGTTTGAAACCATATACATTTATTTAAATCATTCTAACTTGGCGGTACTTTATAGAGGATGGTGAGTTAAAACTATTCACATAAAGCATAAGCTGATGGATGTCCACCTTTAAAAAATTAGAAAGATTAAACGATTGCGCTCATCTTGAAGCGAACAACGTTAATTCCGACAGTGTGGAAAGGGTCGAATAATTATTTTGCTACAGGAGAGCGCTAAACTAACTCATGATGTTCACATAAAGTTTTGGAGATGTTTTTGTTCTAGAGTTTAGTAAAATGAGAGGTTAAAAAACGAACACATTAATACAACAAGAATAGTTGGCTTGAACAATAATTTGTACACTTCTTACTCATCTTTACCTATTTCTCAAGGAATATGGGTGATATTATATGAGCTTGGAGCCCATTATGATTTTTTCGTCCTTTTACGTTTGTTTTGCTTAGCTTGACAAACGCCTCTTTAATCAACACCTCAAACGCAGGAAAGTAGTTGTAAGTTAAACTTGCATCGGAAGTAGTCATTTTTGGTTGTTTATTTGATGCCCAATAATGCCGCTGGCATTAAGCCACACTTTCTGCTAATGGGTATACCCAATTTTTATTCCTCTCCGCCTTTAGAGACGGCGTATATTTGCTGGTAAACTACGTTGCTGCCCAAATGACACTTTGTTCAACTGTATAGCTATGATGTGTCTTTCTACTGAAATTGTACGTTCCTATTCACCATTTCACTTCAGCCTCAAAGAACAAAAGAAAACTTGTCCTGATCATTTTATAAATCAGGGGAGCACAAAATATGTCGTGGGTGCGTTGTGCCTGCCTAATGATTTGCTGGTACAGGTAAAGAGTGCGTTATGTGTTCTTTTTTAAATGCCCGACACCCTTGCCACACCTTTGGGCTGTCTTTTTTTATCAGAATGATCAAGACAAGTTTAAATTTATTCAGGTGGGCTGTGTGACAAGATCACGAAAACATTTTCAATGGGTGTCTTCCTTCTGTTGTGAGTGCGTAAAACCCCTTGTTGTAACTAACATAATTACAAGGGGAGGAGGTTTATAAATCCGTTTCCGCTCTCTATTGACTACTTTAAGGAGTTGTGATGTCATACGCCCGCTGCGCTCTCCCTTGGCAAGTTATGGTACACCCCGTGATGTCGTGAGTGGACGTGGGCAAATACGTTCCATCATTCCTCTAATGAAATCAATCAAGGACTTGATACTAGTCTATTTAGGTTTATACCGGTCATTGGTATAACCGTGCCGTTGCACCAATATACATATACCTTTTCTCATGAGATTAATCCGGGTGTCCCGGTGTCATTTACCGGTCGTCGACACGTATTTGGTGGTCACCGGTAAAGAGATGCAGGGAACTCTTGTACATGGGCGTACCAACTGGGGGGGGGGGGGGGGGGGGGCAAGGGGGTGCTTGTCTTCCCAGTTTTCAGAGTGTGGGGGGGGGGTGGCAAGGCATGTGTTTTGCCCCCTTACCTCAAACAGCCGCCAATGGGCAGCGCCCCCCGGCTTGGGGGGGGGGGGGGTCTGGTGTGTCTCCACCCCACACACACTCAAAAACAAGTTGTTACGCCACTGCTCTGGTACTATGCTACCGGAAAAAAATCATATGGGCGAGTGGCCGGTATTCTCGTACCTGTACAGGTATCTTTATACAAGTGACCAGTATAGCATACCGGCGCTTTGTATCCAAGTAGCAGTGGGCTCTACCGGCATACAGTTCTAGCAACATAAAAGTTGGAAATTTCATTTGGCCTTCCTACTGTGGATATCTGACATTAAATATCAATTTGCCCGAATTCTATAGGATCGCGAAGTAGACAAGGGGAACAAATGTAACGCCTCCATGGTACACAGGGAAGCAACGGTTATGACCTGCTACAAGAATACGAACATTTTCCGTAAACAACACTGTTTCGGTGAAGATTCATATAGCCCACGGTTTTTCATTATGACTTATCATGCTAATTTCATTTATGTGCTATATTATTTGTATTTTTGTAAAGCTTGACACGGTTGTGTTCTGGGAGACTACTGGGCTTCGGGAAAAAGATTACCGCCAAGATGTAATTTACCTCCAATCAATTTAAATTCTCAATCCGCTATTTTTGTATTTTAAATTGATGGCACAACCGAACGAATTCCTCTACCAGAGGGCGCAAGAAGCCGAACAATGTCAAATTATAGATGTCGAACAACTCGGGTCAAAAAGCGGTTCCAAACCAATTGTCAGAGACATTAGCTTAGAGGATGCCAGATGGAAGGGGTCGCATTTTGGAGGTGCAACGGGGGACAGTGGGTGTATCACTTGATGGCGTGTTAACCCTGCCGGGGCTACCGTTTATGTCGCGTCGCGGAGACAGTCTGTGGATGGCTCATTAAAAATATGAACCCACATGGCCCACCCTTAACGCATCTTCGCTGCTCCCCGCGGGCGGCCCAAGCCCCGGCGTCCCCCATTCTTTAAAAAAAGCGAATCAATGAATTTCGATTAATTCTCTAACTATATTTATAGAACACATTAGAAACTCAATTGGAACTCAATGATAATTTTTTAAGGGTTCGAAATTGCAAAAATGCGGCCCGCGAAATGTGGGCTTGGTGGGCTCGAGAAGCTTGGCTGCTTCGCGTAATTGCTTCTTCTTGACTCGTCCTTGCTTTTCGTTTGGAAACTTTTGTTCTGTCGACGTGCTTACCCCAGTTACATGCGCGGGAGCGCAATGCGAGAGTGGCAGGGTTATCACAACAGTTGACTTCGTGCGCTTGGGCGCTGTCCCAATCGGCCGGCTCGACGCCATTCAGGACGATGACCACCACACAGTACGCAAAGAAACAGTGCACCGCGGAAGAATGCGAAAGTGACATATGCATGACCGTCCTCTCACCGCACAGGTTTCACCACGACTTTTGAAGGTGAGGTTTTGTTACTGCCCTCAGATGCCTGGTATATTGGGTTATGAAAGCGGGTACATATAGTCCGACCAATTTTATATAGCCTGCCATTCAAAGTACCTTCTATAAGTGAGCATAAGTTTTTTGTTTATTTGGGACAAAACGAAAGCGGACGGTAGTGATGATGCATGCTTCCTTGACGGAGTCATTATGGACGTCTGCTGAAGGACAGTGGATTCGCGAAACCCGTGGATTAACGGTGGTACGTGGCGTGTGTCACTTGTATCGCGGTAGTTAAAAAAATCTCGGGTATGCGCTTCTTTTAGCGAGCAGTTTAGTAGTTACAACCCCTGTGGCTTAAAGTAACACTGCCGAAGCTACTCTACCCGTAGCAAATGCCTGAAATGGGCTTTAGTGTCCTGCACACGTGTCAAAAAGCCGACGGCGGCCAACTCATCGGAAAAGTTCTGCTGCCCCAAAAGTTCATCAGCGCCTATGACATATTTTGGCGATGGTAGTTTCAGGTGTGCTTTTAGAGAAATATTTCACAGCACAGCTCTTAGGCGCCCATTTCTGAGTTGAGCGGCGGTGCCGTCGCCGTCGCCGTCAGCATCGGCGTAACCACGCGCATTGCATTATGGGAATAATGCAACCGGGCCTAACCGCGCGTTGCATTATAGTACATATTTTGCACTAAATTTAGCGGAAACATTTCCCCGCTAAATTTAGCGGAAACATTTCCCCGCTAAGTTTACCGGAAACATTTTCTCGCTCAATTTAGCGGAAACATTTCACCGATACACTTAGTCGAAAAAAAAAATTCCCCGCTAACTTTAGCATAAACATTTTCCCGCTAAATTAAGCGAAAAATTTTTTCACAAAACTCAGCGGATAATTATTCCGCTAAATTCAGCGTAAATATGCTTCCACTAAAATTAGCGGAAAAATTTCGCCGCCAAATTAAGCGGAGACTTTTTTTCCGGTAAGTTTATGCGAAAAATTTCCATGCTAAATTTAGCGAACCTTTACCGGTGAACTCGAGGGGAGCGGGAGAGTAGGAGGGGGGGGGGGGGGGTGGCGGTACTCCTCCTCCTCAAAAGCTGCGCTCTTTTGGGCATTACAGAGAATTATAAACGTCTTTCATTTCAGAGCTCAGCTCTTAGGTGCCCGTTTCCGGTTTGAGCGGCGTCGTCGCCGGCGTAACCGCTCGCGTTGCATTATGGAAATAATGCAACCGGGCGTAACCGCGCGTTACGTTATGGAAACATTTCCCTGCTAAATTTGGCAGAAAACTTCCCCGCTAAAGTTAGCGGAAAGTTTTCCCGCTATATTTAGCGAAAAAAAAAAAAAAACCCGGAACATAGCGGGAAAGTTCCCCGCCAAATTTAGCAAAAAGAGTTCCGCGCGAAATTTAGCGGAAACATTTCCCTACTAAACTTTGAGGGAAAACTTTGCCGCAAGATTTAGCGGAAAAATCTTTCCACTGAATTTATCGCAAAAATATTTCCGCAAAATTCATCGAGCAAATGTTCTAAATTTCGCAGGAAAAGTTCCTCGCTATATTTAGAGAAAAATTTTTCACGCTAAATTTAACGAAAAAATTTTCCAGCTAAAATTAGCAGAAACATTTCCACGCTAAAGTTAGCGAAAATATTTTCCCGCTCACTTTAGCGGAAATATTTCCAAGCTAAATTTAGTTGCCCAAACACAAAGGGAACAGAGGATGACAACGCAGCTTCACTGGCGTCGAAGTTGGCGTAACAGCAGGATCGAACGATGGGGCGAGACTGACTACGGCTCACAACGCGGAGCCAAGTTGAAACAGTAAATAAAAGAACACTCGACTGACTGGAATCGAACCTAGACTTTCCGCACGACAGTCAAATGCTGTAACCATTCGCCACGCACGCGCTCCCATGGCGACGCGCGTGGCATTACTCCCCCCTTCCCAAAAAATCGCGTCTCGACGCAATTTGTTTGGAACTGAGTCAGAAAAACAAACCAAAATAATGGCAATACAGAGGCTTGCAAAGCACAGTACTATCCACCCTAATACAAAAACGAAGTTCACAGTCCTAACAATCGTAGTACGCCTTGAGGCGCACGACGTGGACGACTTCTGGTCGTGGAAGGCGGCGTGATGAAGTCCGTGTTCCGTCGGGCATCACCTCGTAGTTCAGATTCCTGAGTCGACGAAGCACTTTGTAGGGACCTAAGTAGCGCTTCAAAAGTTTCTCGCTCAGACCGCGTCGTCGTATTGGGGTCCGGACCGACACACGGCCTCAGGACTTGAAGCGAACGTCGGTTCAACGAAGGATGTACCGGGTAGCGTCGGCACGTTGTTGATCATGAATCCGGACTCGGGCGAGCAAGCGGACTTCTGGTCGTTGTGCTACCTCCTGGGCGTTGTCACTTCCGTCGCCAGCTGACTCGTAAGGTAGCGTGGCGTCAAGCATCGTGGTCAGCTTGCGATTATGCACCAGCTGAAATTGAGTAACACCAGTGATCTCTTGAACTGCTGTGTTGTAGGCGAACATGGCACACGGCAGAACGTCGTCCCACGTTTTGTCTTCCACGTCGACGTACATTAACATGTCGGCAACGGTCTTGTTTAGGCGTTCCGTCAGCCCATTAGTCTGAGGATAGTACGCTGTGGTTCGTCGGTGGGTGGTGTGGCTGAGACGGAGGATTTCTTGCATCAGCCGTGCCATGAACGATGACCCGCGAGCTGTAATTAGAATTTCGAGAGCGCCGTGTCGAAGGACAATGGACTCGATAAAAAACTTGGCGACTTCCACAGCAGTTCCTGAAGGAAGGGCTTTGTATCGGCGGATCGGTGATAGATAAGCAGTGGCTACGATTATCCAACGGTTTTCAAAGATTGGCGGCGAAAAAGGACCAAGTCGATCCATTCCAATCTGATGGAACGGTGTGGGTGGCGGAGGAATTGGTTACAGGCAGACTTGTACACGTTACTGAAAAATAGTAAGGAATTACATTTACAATTACTCAAGGCTAAATTGTAATTTATTACAATTACAATTACCCTATCATAAAAGTAACTAACCGTTACTCCAAAAAGTAATCCGTTACTTTCGTGGCGTTACTTTTGACATTATTGTCCTCAAGTAAGAAACAAAGGGAAGAGGGATATTCAAGTTCTTATTGTTGCAACGTGTTCCATTTAATGACATTGAGTATTTTGAGCAACTGCCAGCTCTCGAAAGTCTCGTCAGACATTTTGCGTTATTTCTTACTCAATATGCCGACTGCTACGCTGAACACCATTTGAGCTGAGGCACTGGATGGGAGTGCCATCTTGTTCCTCACGGATGCTTCATGCTCTGCATTGAGCTTTTTCAGCGAAGCAAAGGAAGTGCTATTTACCTCGAATGTAGAGCAAAGCTTCGTCGTCGCAGCTGTTGTTTGCTATTCGAGAGATTTAGTGGATCCTTCCGATACCTCCGATACCCGCGATAACGGTACCCGATAACGATATGATGCATACGCAAAGACGGCGGCGAAGTATCGGATATTGTTATCGGAGTCATCGGACCGATCTACTAAAATTCTCCATTGTCTAAATCGCGAAGCTGTGGAAGTCATCAATAGCAAAACATAGTTGTAGCAATAAGGTGATAAATAATAAATAAGGTTTGGTTCGATATTCTTCTTCATTTGGTTCTGAACAGTTCGAGCCTCACTTGAGACGTTGGTGAATAAAAAGAAGTTTCCAGTATACAAATATAAGTAATAAAAGAAAACGAAGGACACTCATAATAACAATTAATTAGAACATCTGTTCAAACAATGAAATGTAAATGTGCGTTTGCCGTGTGTACCTTTCTTGGTGCCGTTCAAAAACGCACGGAGCACGAACCGACTGCAGTTTACTCCGGTGTTCTCCAGACAGACGTCCGCTGATGCCACGGGCAGCAAAGGGTAGAGTACTAAATAAGCGGCGCCTCACGAATTTCACTCACTCCTCAAGCCCAGAATATCAAGTCTACGTCAGCCACCAATATGTTTTATTTGTAAAAATATCTGCTTGAGATAAGACGCGTCCTGCTGGGGCAAAGCAGGACGAAGAAGAACGGAGGATTATTACCATTTTCTAAGTGCTCGCAAAAAGCTGACTCACAAAAAGGGTAGGGTAGACGGAGCGTTGTCTCGTGTTGTGACATTATGAAAATGGTCGTAGTCACTATAACCGAGAAGGACATTGTTAATTCTTTTCAGTGCACTTAGCGTCTCGAGCTTCTCGAAGAGGCGCACATCACTTGGTGTCCTCCTCTCCCCGTCTTCGACCGCAAAGAAAAACAAACAAACAAAGGGACTAAAAAAAAAACCGGAACTAACTTGCCCTCCCCCCCCCCCCCCTTTTTTTTGTAGAAATGTTCATTTGGATTTTTTACGTTGTTGTTAGGGTTTAAATAGTTTCAGGGGCTTGGTGTTGCAAGAAAAGGCTTTGCGGAACTGAAGAGTGTCAAGCCTCACTTTGCGTTGGTCAATTCGCGTGACAGTGTCACTGCGCTCGACTTTACAAAAATAAAAAAAAAAAAAACTAGAATGGGGGGGGGGGGGGGGGGGGCGTGTCCTGACAAAAAAAATGTAACGGATTACAAGGAATCCGTTACGTCAAAAATGTAAGGGAATTACTTTAAAATTACTCTAGAAAATATGTAATTAATCCGTTACTAAATTACTGATAAATGTAAGGGATTACAAGTAATTTCGTTACTTGTAACGGATTACGTACAAGTCTGGTTACAGGAGACCTGCTGGTTTGGTCCGTGGTTTATTGCGTCGCTGGCACTCGTGGCACGATCGGGTATAGAGGTGGACGGTTTTGGGGAGCCTAGGCCAGTAATAATTTTTACGAATACGGGCCACTGTCGGGCTATAGCAAAGATGTCACGACGTCGGGTAGTCGTGACATGATAGAAAGATCTCTCGAAGGTCGTTCGAGATTACCAGCAGCCACAGCTAGTTGTTGTCCTCGAAGTTCTCTTTGTAGAGGGCACCTTGTCGAATGGGGAAGGTCGGCAGGGCTCCAAAGAAAACACAAGGAGTGGTACTCCCGCGCCTTTCCAGGTGCTCTATTAGTGCGCGCAGGTCAAGATCGGCTCACTGAAGTGCTGCCATGTGGCTGACATTTACAGCGCCGAGAAAATTGTAGTCATCGTCGTCGTTGCAGGCGGGTACGGCTTCGACGGAAGCCCTTGACAGACAGTCGGCGTTACTGCGCTTCCGGCCGGACTTGTACACCACGGTCATGTTGAACTCTTGTAGTCGGAGACTCCATCGAACGAGGCGTTCTGGGGGGTCCTTGGGGCTCGCTAGCCAGCAGAGCGAGTGGCGGTCCGTGACTACGCGGAACGGGCTCCCATGCAATTACGTTCGAAACTTTGTGATTGCCCAGACGACCGGAAGACATTCTTTTTTAGTCGTGGAGTAGTTTGTCTCCGCCTTAGACAGTGTCCGACTTGCGTAGGCGATAACACGCTCGGTGCCCTCTTGCATTTGAACCAGTACCTCGCCAAGCTTTGAGTTTCTTGCGTCCGTGTGAATCTCGGTTTCTGCATAGTGATCGAAGTTTCCATAAACAGGAGGAGTCTGGAGTTTTCGCCTCACCTCGTGAAATGCCTGCTGCTGCTCCTCGGCCTATTCGAACTTCTCGGTGCCCTTCGTGAGGTTTGTGAACGGTGCGGAAATTCTTGCAAAATTCTGGACAAAGCGTCGATAGTAGGCACAAAGTCCAAGGAATCTTCGTACGGTCTTCTTGTTTCTCGGCGCTGGAAATGCCGCAATGGTGTGAGTGTTATCGGGGTCTCGGCGGCCGTCTTCTTTACTAACCACGTGACCTAGGAACTTCAGTTCATCATCGGCGAACCGACACTTTGACGGTTTGAGGGTAAGTCCGGCGGTCTGTATGGCTTGGAGAACAGCTTGGAGTCGCCGCAAGTGCTCGTCGAAGTTGCTTGAAATCACTGCGACGTGGTCAAGGTAGACGAGACAGCTCGGACACTTCAGTCCTGCCAGTACGCTGTCCACGACACGCTGGAAAGTTGCTGGCGCCGTGCATAGCCCGAAGGGCATCACTTCGAACTCGTACAGACCCTCCGGCGTGACGAAGACTCCCAAGCAGCACGGATTTCGGCCAAGCAATGGCCAATGTCTGGCGATGGTCTTTTGGCGAGTGTTCAGAGAGTGGCCATTCATTTTCGTACGGTCTTCTTGTTTCTCGGCGCTGAAAATGCCGCAACGGTGCGAGTGTTATCGGGGTCTCGGCGGCCGTCTTCGTTACTAACCACGTGACCTAGGAACTTCAGTTCATCATGGGCGAACCGACACTTTGACGGCCTGATGGTAAGTCGGGCGGTCTGTATGGCTTGGAGAACAGCTTGGAGTCGTCGCAAGTGCTCGTCGAAGTTGCTTGAAATCACTACGACGTGGTCAAGGTAGACGAGACAGCTCGGCCACTTCAGTCCTGCCAGTACGGTGTACACGACACGCTGGAAAGTTGCTGGCGCCGTGCATAGTCCAAAGGGCATCACTTCGAAATCGTACAGACCCTCCGGCGTGACGAAGACTCCCAAGCAGCACGGATATCGGGAAAGCAATGGCCAATGTCTGCCGATGGTCTTTTGGCGAGTGGTCAGAGAGTGGCCGTTTATTGGCCTATGCTTGGTCGATGGCTGATGGCCAGTGGCCATTGGCCAACGGCCAGATAAAGGCCAGTCACCGGCCAGTTTATGGCCACTGTCTGGCCGCTTAGCCAAGGAGCATTGCCAGCCGTTGGCCAATGATTGGCCAACTCTGTGCTGCTTGGGTTGTCTTCTCTCGGTCGCGTTCGTCGACTTCGATCTGTCACTAACCGCTCTTCAAGTCCATCGATGAAAAATATCGAGCGTGTCGCAGCCGGTATAGCGTGTCGTCGATGCGGGGCAGTAGACAGACGTCTTTCTTCGTCACCGCATCCAGCTGTCGGTTGACCACGCCGAACCTAAGCGTTCCGTCCTTCTTCTTAACCAGTACGACTGGAGAGGCCCACGGACTGCTTGAAGGTTGGATTATGTCGTCATTCAAAAGTTCTTGACCTTGCCCCTGGATGACCTGCCTTTCTTTTACAGAAACTTTGTAGGGCGAGCGATGGACAGTCATAGCGTCGTCCTGGGTAATGATGCCGTGCTTTCCCACGGTCGTTTGGCGCACCTTCAACGACGTCGCGAAGCCGTCGCTGTATTCGGCGAGGAAGTTAATCAGCTGCCGTAGTTTCGGGCCTGGAACTCAGGGTCAACGTCGAGCTGCGCTGGCGGCGTACTGTCTTGCTGAGGTGGCAAGGATACTTCAGCAATCACGGCGATTTCGGCGGAGTCTCGGAGTTCCTGGACATGACCTAGAGTGGTACCTTTCGTGAAGTGTCGGGCTTCTTGTCGCAAGTTGGTCACGTGCGTTCATTCTGAAGTTCAGTTACCTTCTTGCGACACCTATTCCTCTTCCCAGAATCAACTGAACGTTGTCTTCCACAACAACTTCACCGCAGATAGCTGCATCTTTCACGACAAGTACAACAACACTTGACCGCGGCGGCAAGTTCACATGGTCGGCAGCGACTCGGACGGCAACTGACATTGTGTGGCTCTTCTGGAGGCAGAACAGGTGCCCGCAGCGTCAATCTATTCTCTCCAAGGTCGATGACGGTGCCGTATTCACACAAAAAGCCCATGGTGAGTAGGACATCCTTGGCACAGTCTTGTAGAACGACAACTTTCACAAGGCACGTCTCATTGTGGATCTTGACGCGAGCAGTGCATCTCCCGACGGGTGTGACGAGGTGCCTTCCGGCGGTTCATACATGAGGTCCATCGCACGGTGTTGTCACTTTTCTCAGGCGGCGAGAGAGCCTTCCACTCAAGACTGGGTAGTCTGCTCCGGTGCCCACGAGTGCCGATGAGTCGTGGCTGTTGATAAAAATGTTTAGGTTGTTGGGCACCGTTGCAGGGGCGTCGTTGCGATGCATGGCGTCGGAAGAGTGGGAGTGCTCCGGCGTTCTTGGAGGCTCTTTACTTTGGTCGTCTTCGGCCACGCCACCTCCACGCGCTGCCGCACTTAGTTTTCAAGGTGACGAAGGGGAGACAGGCTCTCTCGCCGGGGTCGGGGCGCTGGAGACGCTGAACGTCTGGGCGATGGTGAGCGAGATGCACGGCGGAGAGGCGATGCTGAGGATGATGAACATCAAAGGTACTCCTCGATGTAATGAGCGCGTTCGCTGTACCTCGGGCGTGGGTCGTTCTAGTGGAACCCACGCAGCCCAAGTCGGCGGTAGGGGATCCACGATAGATTTGATTGGCTTCCCCGCAGTGGGAACAGAGCAGTCGTCGGTCGGCAGTTCGCCAAAGGTCGGTCCTTCTTGAGCAGATGGTTCTCGGCGTACGTGCGCTCGATCTTCCTGGCGTCGGGGATGCTGCGGCTCGGGAGGCTCACGTCGTGGGGCCGCCATGTACGGGCGCAGGGCTGGTGCCGTTCGTTGGACCACTGCAGCGTAACTAAGAGCGGACTCCTCCGGTGCTGCTACGGTGACAGAAGTCTCCGCTGCAACGCTCTGTGAACCTCCTCTCGCACGACTTCGGTGGGTGAGAGATAAGACGGGCGATGAGCAGCGGGTAGCATCTTGCGAAGCTCTTCCCAGACGATGTCGCGGACAATTTCCTGAAGGCCGTCAACACCGGCGGTGTTCAGGTCCAGTCGGGAAGATGCGACGGTTGGAGGAGCAGGCACGCCGGCGAGTCGATGGTAATGGCTTGCTCGGTCCGACAGCGCGCGCTCGATATTGGTGGCTTCAGTCACAGAATCGTCAATGGTTGTCGGGGGATTGCGGTCAAGACCAACAAAAATTTTAGCCTTCACGCCACGCATGAGGACGCGAAGTTTCTTCTCCTCCGCTGCCTCCAGATTGGCTCGGGCACATAAGCGCATAATATCTTCAACGAAGCTGGTCACGATTTTGTTGGGGTTCTTCAGCCTGGTTTGGAGAAGGTCGTCCGCTCTCTGAAGACGTTAGTGGACGAGGAACGTCCGTTTCAATTCGGAGGCGCAGGCCATCCATGTAGTAAAGGCCACTTCGTTATTTTCTAACCACTGCCTCGCAGTTCCTTCAAGAGAGAAGTATAAGTTGTGCAGGCACTGCTCAGTTGTCCATCTGTCGTGGCGTGCTACGCGTTCATAGTGTTGGAGCCAATCCTCGATGACCTCGTGGGCCTCAACGTAAAAAAAGTGTCGGAGTCCGGGGTGCGACGGGCAGGTATACGACGGCGGCGGCGACTGGTTGTCCATCGTCGGCTTCGTTGGCTGCTTGGTCTTTCCAGGCAGGGGTTCGTATTCCGGGTGTAGGCCATGGGTGCGGCGACTAAATTGGGTCCCGGTAATGTCTTCGTTGTGTCTTGGTGGGCGTCGTGTCGGACTTGCACTTCGGGCCCTCGGAGGGGTACGCTGCAGGAACATGCGTTACTCTGCACCTTCACCAAAATGTCACAAATGATGAGGTGACGAAGCAAAGAATGTCTGAGGAAACTAATACGTTTAATGGGGTTAACTTGTGCCCGAAACGAAATAAAACAGAGGATGACAGCAGAGCGTCGGAACCGTCGAAGTCGGCGTGACAGCAGGATCGAACGCTGGGGCGAGACTGACTCCGACTCGTTACGCGGAGCCCCTATGTATACGCGTGGGCTTCTGGAACATTTGGCGTTAACGTTCGGCGAATAGAACATTCGGAATTCAATCAGACGATAATGTCCGCGAACTTACGAGAAAGCCAAGTTGAAATAATAAATAAAAGAACATTTTCGTGACTGTAATCGAACGCTGACATTCGGCGCAACAGTTAAGCGCTGTAACCATTCGGCCACGCACGCGCTCATTTGGCGAAATGCGTGGCAAGATCCTAGCTCGATACCTTTTCATACCGATTTACGCAATTCCTTCAAACAGCCCTCGTTTTTTATGACTCAGCCTGCAGTATAGGATTTTATCAGGGTAAGCGTAATGAACTATTTGCGGTTTCTTTATTTGTTTTATGTATTTTTATGCTACCGTTTGGGTGTCGGGTTTTTTTGTATGCTAAATACACTTCATAGACATTGTAATAAAACTTATCTCTTAGAACTAACGCAGGAGCTGCGTTGACGTGAGAACGACGCCAAGCCCTGATTGGCAATGATTGGAAGGATAATATGTATACCTCAATTCTAGATGCCTCGAGGCGTACCCACTATTTGTTTTTCAATCAGCCAATAAGAGCTCGGCTTTCTGACAACATCGCAACCCCTGGAAAAGAAGCAGACGAACTTGTTCCCCACATTAGCCGCAAACCGTGTGATATAGAAAGTTGAATATTTATTTTACTTTCTATGTCTATATCAAATCAAATGCAACTCGATTTCTCCAGAACGTGAACGGCTTGCGAACAGCCCCTCAGGTAATGAACTACAGGATTGCATGAATAAGAATAGTCATTAAGTGTACATAGAGTTCGCTTCTATGGTATTTACTTACAAATTGAAAACTTTCGTAACTATCTTGACCGCAGGAGCTTCCAATTATCGGCGCATGTCGACTGCGTGTAACGTTAATGTAGAAGATCATTGCAAGGCTAATCGAAAGTGCGAAGATAGACTTCGGTTCAGGAATTTCCAAAATTTCCTCCAGGCTGGTGCTCTGCAAAAGTGGCGGGAGAATCACCTTTGAATAGATATAATTAAAACTTATCTACCTTTCATTCGGATACCGAACCTTGCAGGCGAATAGGACTGAGATTGTTTAAGCGATTTCTATACACACATTGTATCGCTAAAATTAACAGCCTCTAGCATAAATACTATATATTATCACAAACGCACGAGAAGCGCGTGATATAAGCAAAATAACTTAAACGAGAAAAAACAAGTCGAGTGCGCGAAAGAGCATCGTTTCGTGTTTGCGGTTACTATGGAAGTTCTTCACCAGCTCGCCTGCGTTTTTTCCCTTTCATCGTCTCCGAACTGGGTTCCTTCTTGCTTCTTTTAAGATGCCGTAGTTTGCGACGGCTTTTATTTTTTCAGAAGTTTAGAGATGCCGCAAGTTAAATGTCTAACAATTTAGAATGCCATTCATTGTATTCGTTATTCGAAATGTACGACGGTTAAATGCACTACGCCGCAGACTTTGATATATTAAAAAGTCAGAGCCCGAAAGTGGTAGTGACGAGGCATCGGCCGTTTCCTGTCTCCTTTTTTTGTGTGTGTGTGGGGCAGAAGGGGGGAGGGGGATGCACTTAGTGTCTGGGCCGAGTCGTCAGCCGAGTGCATTGAGAAAGACTGTGACAATTCTCAAGTCGGCAAAGTCTCGAACGGGCTGTTTTAAAGCTGCCTCGGTGGCTACGAGGCAAAGTGCCTTCCTGCGGGCCCGCAGATGGCGGTTTCGGATTCCGGCCGAGGTGCCCGCACTCTGCTGTGGCTTGTGTTGGGTAAGGTGTCGTGAAACCGAGATTTCTTATGCGTAAACTATTCGTCAGTCCTAGGCTGGGGCGTGCCAGATGTGTTAGACTGGCATGTGAAACTCCCGAGTTTTCCTTTTTGGCGAGTTCTTTTTTATACCGATTAACCTATGGGACTTTCAAGAAAGTGGTTGCCGGGGAAGTAGATGTATGGGGAGTTCCTTGCGTTGGTCACTTAATTCTGCAAAACGTTATTTTCATTTATACGTGTCTAAAACGTTTCTGAGATCAACTAAGTACGAGGGGCGGTCATGAGGTTCGTATTACTGCCATGGAGACATGCAGAATCAACAACGGAGCTGGGGTAGGTGTTTAGTTGTTTTATTTCTGACATATTCTCCGCCAAAGTCACGCCCTTTCGTCAGCGATATGGACAGCCTGCACGATGTTATTGATATAAAACTCGTTTTGAATCTTCAGGAGTCGCTCCACTTCAGCAATCACTTTGTATTCGTCCTTAAAATGATTTCCACGCTGTGGAATAATCATGCAAGGGAACACTCTAAGAAAAAATGGAGGAAGAAAGTAGCAACGGCGCGTCTTCCTCCCTCCTACCGACGCGCCCCCAAGCGGACACGAGAAAAAGGGAGGAACGAAACGTTTTTCTCCTTCTCCAGGCAGACGGGAGAAAGCTTTCGCCCTCCCGACTCATCGTCTTTCGGTTTCGTTTTTCGAGCAGGTCGCGCACGTTGTTTAAAAAATAGCTGTTGAGTTGATTGAGCTTCAGCGGCAGCGAAGGCCGCCTGTAATTCCGTCTTCTAGTCTAAACGTGCAGAACATTTCGGTTGCATTGACGTTTTTATCACTAATTTTATCAAACGAGCGAACGAAGCCGCTAGAAACAGCGAAGTTCCGGAGCAGTGCCAGCAGCGCCACGTACACTGGGGGATGGCCGTCTCCGGATTGCGGTACTTGCGCGCTTGCGCGGCACGGAACTACCGTGCTACAGTAGCGAAACCACGCGGAACTGTGTCGACGTTTTCGACGCTATGGAAACCGCAGGAACTGCGTCCTAGACAGGCAGGTTTTGCTGCCGGCTGCCTGGGTTCAACCGGCGTTCAACGTGGTTCTGTGTTTATGCGTGTCAGCAAGCAACATAGCTGCAACATCATGATGGCAGTGTTGTGGGTTGTGAACAGAACACTGGAATTATCGCCGATCTGACCGTGTGTTCGCGTATCAGTGGTGTAACAAGAAGATGAGATCGTAAAGTCTTGGGCATTGATGCCGCTGGTCGGGCCGTAATTGGAGGGGGCGGGGTGTTCCGCTTTACATTAAAAAGTGTAATACCACTTGAGGGATTACGTGCAATCGATCAACGTGCGGATAGTCATGTTGGAACGCCGGTCTGAACAGTAGAAGCTCCTATCGTACAGTGGCCAATGTGACTGCCGGAATTGTCTTGTCCCCGAGAGCGATTGCGCTCTGGGGCAAGGACTGAACAGTACGAAATCGTGACGGAAAGTACGTATATTTACAGTATGGAATTTCGGCATTAAAAAAACAATAGTAAGTAAAATCGAAAAAAAAGCTACCCTTTATTTCGCTGTTTAAATATACTACGGTTCCTGGGGAAACTGCCCTCCGTGGCGCGCTGGGATGAGGGCAAGAAGTTTTCAGGCTCGCCACGGCGTAGCGGCGTAGCTCCGTACACTTAACACCTGCCACAAGTCGCGGCTTTGACTGCATTCAAGTTGATCGAAAAGCGATTTCTCAGCCCGTGAAGCATCACTTCCAGCTGAGTGAATATTCGCTCTACAGAGATTAATTCAAGACGGCAATTGCAGCTTTGCGCGAACAGCACAAATAGAAAAATCAATAGAAATACAGGCTACGACGTGCCGTGTGGGGAAACAAACTCATGGCTTCGAACGCTTCGAACCGCATTCGAGCGGCTTGATTTATTGGCTTTCAAATGATTACGGCGTGATCGAGCGTTTACTTTTTAATAAGAGATTCATCCCCTGAGCCATTCAAAATACTCTCAGAGGTATGACATTGCTGGGAAAAAATCAACATGCTGGGAATAATTTTTATTGCTTAGGGAGTCACCGAAAAGTTCCGTTCGTTCAAAACGACCAGTATAAAAGACGAAAACGCAGAGCACGGGTGTAGTGTTCGGGTTAGTGCGGTGTTCCAATATATTGATATTTGTGTGTGCCGTGTTTGTGCTCAATGTATGTTCACCTGATGCTTGAAATAAGCGTAATGTGTGTATAGTAGAGGATCCCCATGCGCAGTAGTGGCCTGAGAGAAGCAATTTTTTTTTTTTAGAACATGAATTGGGCGGCATTTAGCGCCACTTAGCCTAGCTACTTGCAATTACTCTGCGTGACCCCGCCATCTGGTGGCGAGCAATTTAATCTTCTTTCACGCTACGCGATAAACAGCGGTGTTCTTTCGAGAGCGGCTTTTAGTTTCGTGGATTGAGTTTTCCCTTCTCCGTGATGTGCGGTTAACGAAGGAATTGTGACTCGAGGAACACCAAAGGTAAGACGCAAAGTGCTAGAAGTAACTGGGTATCGGTTGTCTCCGTTTAAAGGGATACTGAACCGAAATTTGGATTTCGCAAAGTAAGGCTGCAGAAGTGTTGAATGGGACGCTATGAACTCCAAAACATCACTCGTACATCGATATCTCAAACGGATGGCCGTACTTTTGGAAAAGAAGGGCGCGATCAAGCGAGTTCTTTGACGTAACTGTCCTCCGGGAGAATGTGAGAATGAGGAGAAGCGGCCTCGCTTCTCTCCTCCTCGCTTCGGTTCTCCAGCTTGACTGGATGAAGCGAGGAGGAGAGAGAATGGGAATCGTGACGTGCCTTGTCGCGTCGGCCTCGTCGGCCGGGTTCAATCGCCGCACTTCTTTTCCAAAAAATGCGGCGATCCGTTAGATATATCGCCGTATGAATTATATTTCTTGGTTTTGCAGCTTCCCGCCTATCCGCCCGGCCTTGTTTTGTGAACTCGAATTTTCGGTTCAGTATCCCTTTAACATCGCAGTGCTGTCGACGAGAAGACTGAGTAACTGCTTTCGAAACGCAAGTTTCTGTGCCTGTGGGGGAATCTGGTTTCGGAAATAAACACAGTTTGCGGAAAGCTCGTGTTACGCTTTCATTTGCTGCTGCTCTCGTCCCGTACAAGAGACGTAGCGTCCTCGTCAAGCCTTATTGGGCTCGATTTGCTCGATTCGGGGCCGCCATATTGAGATGCAAGCGACGGAGGAGCTTTGCTCCCCTGTTTCAGGGACGAAAGTTTCTCCCTTTCTAAAGGAACATAGGTTACAAGACCGTTCCTTCCCTAAGAGAGGACTATCCATACCCTTTTTTCTAAGAGTGAAGAGGAAGAAGTCACCAGGTGTGAGGTAGGGTGAAACAGGGGGATGACGCCACATTTGGTATGCTAAAGAGGCCCCATGCGAAAATGTTGCCTGTTCTGACTGAGCCGGTGTATTGTAATGACGCGGATAAAGGCCTTTTGTAAAGTTCCTTCTGCTATTAGCCTCAATATTTTCCTGCAACCTGTGGGAAGATTTTGCCGAGCGTGTTGGAACTCTTAGGAGAACACCACGACAGCGCCAAAACACTAAGCATAACCTTTCCCGAGGGCGGCAAGGTTTTCTTTCTTCACTGTTAACTTTCTAATATTCTCTCTATCATAGAGGTGAACCCAGCACTCGTCTAAAGAGGTTGAGGTGGTCGAAAAATTTATCTAGGTCGCTCTCGCACACCTGCCACGTTTCCGCGACTGATATTTTTTAGAGCTGGGCAATCAATCGATTAACCTAGCGATGAAAATAATTGTTTATTTATTCGCGATTAATTATTTAAGCCGTTTAATTGGCAAGATATTGACGAATCAAAAGTAAGCAAAAATTAAACACTTTCACCACGCAGACGTTGACATTAATTCCCGGAGGTAATTTTACCTGGTTAACAGCAGCCGCGGAACCCACCGCGGCAAGTTTGGTTATTGGCAGG